>NC_089765.1:14016320-14033820 GCF_040412425.1 Macrobrachium rosenbergii | reverse complement strand
AGAGAGAGAGAGAGAGAGAGAGAGAGAGAGAGAGAAATTAAGTTAAGTCTTAGTGTTGACTGAGTACTCATATCTATAAAGTTTAGATTCTCATAAACAGAGAGAGAGAGAGAGAGAGAGAGAGAGAGAGAGAGAGAGAGAGAGAGAGAGAGAGAGAGAGCCTTAACACTGATTAAATACGCATATCTATACACTTTTCATTCTCATAAACAAAGAGAGAGAGAGAGAGAGAGAGAGAGAGAGAGAGAGAGAGAGTTAGAGAGAGTTAGAGATTTGATGCTGACTAAATCCTCATCTCCATACAGCTTTGATTCTCGTAAACAGAGAGAGAGAGAGAGAGAGAGAGAGAGAGAGAGAGAGAGAGAGAGAGAGAACTATTTGGATTCAAGCATATTTTTAATATTTATTCAATTTAATGTAAATGCATTCCCCACCAAAAATAATATCAACAAGAATCCGCTGGGTAAAATTTTGTCGTCAGGAACATAACAGAGAAATAGTGGCTTATATTCATATACTATTTCCCAGAACATTGGAAATGCAGAACGTTGGTTATCAGTGGAGTGAAATTCCTCAGTAAACAACCAATAGATTAATTACATTCCTTGTTTACGTCAATATAACTCAATTGAAGCGCTTGTGTGCCCGAGTTGGAAGATTATTATTATTATTATTATTATTATTATTATTATTATTATTATTATTATTATTATTATTATTATTATTATGAAGTGAGGCGATTTCCAATCTCATTCCCACCATACTTTCCAAATACCCATACCATACCCACACACACATACATACACACATACAAATGCATACACACATACACTCACACACGCATAGCCACTAACATCCACACACAAACACACACACACACACACACACGCACACATACACACAAACATACACAATAGGAATAGATATACGACTTTGGAGTTTTCTTGACGTTATCTTATTCACTTTAGGACGTGCAAATGAAGATATTGATGAAAAATGTTATCAAAATTGCAAAACGGATGTCGTGTTATATCATTTAATAGAAGACTTGAATGGCAATATTGGATAAAAATAAAATGCAGTTATCAAAATTACATAAAAAGATTCACTAGTTCTATTTCATCTTATAAGATCAATATTAAACAAGTAAAAAATGAAACTTCGGCGCAATCGAGTTTACTGTATAGCGTATAATCAAGGCCACCGAAACTAGATCTGTCTTTCGGTGGTATCGGTAAAATACTGTATGAGTCGCTGCCCATGAAATTTTAACCACGGCCCGGTGCTGAGATGTCCTGTATCGTTGCCAGACGCATGATTATGGTTAAATTTAACCTTAAATAGAATAAAAACTACTGAGGCTAGAGGGCTGCAATTTGGTATGTTTGATGGTTGGCGGGTGGATGGTCAACATACCAATTTGCAGCCCTCTAGCCTAAGTAGATTTTAAGATATGAAGGCTGACAGAAAAAGTGGAAAAAGTGCGGACAGAAAAAGCCGGTACGATAGTTTTATTTTATAGAAAAATAAATGTAGTTATCAAAATTGCAGATGGGTTTAGTCTGATTTCAGTCTATTGAGAACAATACTATAACCAACTAAGTTGTTCGTTTTGAGTTACGTAAAGGAAATTGACCACCGCAGGAAATGTTTTCAATCAGGAACGTATTTGAAAGATGTTAATCATGCTATCAAGGCTAAGCAGCCCACAGGGCAGGAGAAGTAAACAGAATCCCGATTTCCTGACGCAAAATCCATTCGTTTCAATTCATCTGAGATCACAGGAGTTACCATGATCTTCAGAAATAGAAATCTCAGTTTTAATGATTAGTAATATTCGTAATACGAAGTCACTTTACTTGTGATGTTCGCTGCTGATTTCATGTTTTATGGTATTCAATGATTTTTCTTAATGTATATATATATATATATATATATATATATATATATATATATATATATATATATATATATGTGTGTGTGTGTGTGTGTGTGTATTATATATATATATATATATATATATATATATATATATATATATATATATATATATATATATATATATATATATAATGTAACCCCTTATATATATATAACTATTTATGCATAAAATAAATATATATATATATAAAATATATATGTGTAAAATGTAACCCCTTCCTAACTATTGATATGCATAAAATAAAGGTTTAAAACAATTCAAACAATTAGGGTTCAAGCAGTTAAGATATCAAGGGCTTGACCTGACGACCTTTGAAGAAATGTGAATATTAATAATGTTAGGCTTGAAAAGCTTAATAGCAATCTGATTACGTAGAATATCCTTAGTTTAAGATAAACATCCAAGTGAGATGAGAAAGAAAAAACAATAATTTACAAATATTTTTCATCATAGACATAAAATATAATAAAAGGTATAGAAAAAAATTTTCCTTCTAAAAACGCGCGCGAATGGAAAGCATTGAAAGTAGAGCTCAAAAAATGTAACACGTTCATTGCCACGTCTCTCACCGCTTGCAACGCCATCTGTTGAGCGAATTCCCAGACGACGCGGACACGCCATAACCTGACGGCAGATTTGGGCGCCATTTGTTTGTTAATCGTGGCCACTTTGGGGCGCCGTTTCGAACAGTTTGTGGGCCACGAATGACGTTCACGGGACGCGTATTGTCCTGTATATAACAGAAATAAATTGCTTTGGGGAAAAAAATTCGACTGAAGCGTGAGCTGAAAAATGCAGGGAGTGTAAATTGAAAGATTTTTTTTTTTTTTTTTAAGAAATGAAGTGAAGTGGATTTTGCCATTTTTTGTTTTCTGTAAAAGGAAATTATTGAGCAGGCTTTGTCTGTCCGTCCGTATTTTTTTCAGCTCGCAGTTTTTTTGTCCGCGCTTTTTTCTGTCTGCACGTTTTCTGTCCGCACTTTTCTCTGTCCGCACTTTATTCTGTCCGCACATTATTCTGTCAACACTTTTCTCTGTCCGCACTTTATTCTGTCTGCACATTTTCTGTCCGCACATTATTCTGTCCGCACTTTTTTTGTCCGCACTTTTTCTGTCCGCACCTTTTTCGGTCCGCACTTTCTCTGTCCGCATTTTTTCTGACCGCACTTTCTTCTGTCCGCACTTTTTCTGTCCGCATTTTTTCTGACCGCACTTTTTCTGTCCGCACTTTTCTGTCGGCACGTTTTTCTCTCCGCACGTTTTCTGTCCGCCCTCAGATCTTAAAAACTACTGAGGCTAGAGGGCTGCAAATTGGTATGACAATCCTCCACCCTCCAATCTTCAAACATATCAAATTGCAGCCCTCTAACCTCAGTAGTTTTTATTTTATTAAAGGTTAAAGGTAGCCATAATCGTAAGTCTGGCAACGCTATAGGGCAGGCCACTAACCGGGTAATGGCTGAAAGCTTCATGGGCCACGGCTCATACAGCGTCATACACTGTACAGAAAACTCGATTGCGCCGAAGGAACTTCGGCGCTATTTTTACTTGTTATTTTAAAAAATAGGATAATCAACTATGCATCGAGATTTATGGAAAATAATAATAATAATAATAATAATAATAATAATATAATAATAATAAATAATAATAATAATAATAATAATAAATGTGTAATAAAAAACCACAATTATAAATAGTAAATATATTACTATGTTTATTTTATATAGTAATGTATTTACTGTATAATTATGGATATTTATTACACATTGTTTTCCACGAGATTGTGAATTTCTCCGCAATAATAATAATAATAATAATAATAATAATAATAATAATAATAATAATAATAATAATAATAATAATAATAATAATAATAATAATAATAATACATTTTAAAACCCTAACGACCAACATTAACAGAAGCTACCATTACCATCTTCAAACTCTCCCATTTTCATAATAAACCAAACTTATCATCTCCTGACCTCCAGAATCATGAGATTCCGAGAAACGTGTCTTCCCTCTGCCAGTCCGTAAGATAAACAGATTACCTCCCTGGAATTGCCTCTTGTGAGGACATATGTTCGCCAGGTTCCCTCTCCCTTGCAAGGACGAGGTATATAAAACCTCTGGGAATATTCCCAAGGTGAAACCTTGACTGGACTTAACAAGTTTTTCTTGAGACGGTGAAGAGTGTCTGGAAGATACGGATTCAAGGTTTTAGTTTTCTGTAAAAGAAAACTATTGTGCCGGCTTTGTCTGTCCGTCTGCACTTTTTCTGTCCACACTTTTTCTGTCCGCACTTTTTCCTGTCCGCACTTTTGCTGTCCGCACTCAGATCTTAAAAACTATTGAGGCTAGAGGGCTGCAAATTGTTGTGTTGATCATCCACACTCCAATCATCAAACATACCAAATTGCAGTCCTCTAGCCTCAGTTGTTTTTTTTTATTTAAGTTTAAAGTTAGCCATACAGTAATCGTGTTTCTGGCAACGATATAGGATAGAACACCACCAGGCCATGGTTAAAGGTTCATGGGCCGCGGCTCATAAAGCATTATACCGAGACCGCCGAAAAATAGATATATTTTCGGTGGCCTTGATTATTCACTGTAGCACCTGTACAGAAAACTCGATTGCGCCGAAGAAACTTCTGCGCATTTTTTCCTTTTTTGAGTTTTTGAATAATTTTTTGTTATTTTTTTAAGTCGTCAAGTTTTTTTGGGGTAAGGATAATGAAGAAAATTCGTTTTTGATGATATATATATATATATATATATATATATATATATATATATATATATATATATATATATATATATATATATATATATATATATATATATATATATATATATATATATATATATATATAAATTTACACACACACACATAAAGAGTTGGACTTAATGGGGGGTGGCTCTAGAGATTGGAAGAATGTATGAAGCTGTCTTGTTCAATCGTCGGTGAATCCCTATGTAGGAAAACTCTATAATGTTAGTTGCTATTTAAACCTGTACTGGAAACTCACCAGTAGCACGTCTAAATCCTTTATAGGTTAAAGTATTTCCCTCTCTCTCTCTCTCTCTCTCTCTCTCTCTCTCTCTCTCTCTCTCTCTCTCTCTCTGGGTCAAAAGAGTGGATCCCACCTTTTGAATCAGGCGAATTCAAACTCAAACGAATCCGGGCGAATTTAGCCCCCGGGTGCTATTCGATCAACAAGGGGCCGGCGGCAATTACTCTGATGGCGCTACAGGTAAATGGACTAATGAAATAACAGGGATTCCTATCCACTTTGTATCTGAACGATTGCGTTATTGAAGCCCCCGGGTTTTGCTGGGCCTGAAAGGTTTCTGGTCAGCCTTATTACTGGGCAATACTACAGAGAGTAACCTACATACACATGGCACGCATTCGCGCAAATATAAAACGCCTATCACAAAGAGTGTTGTTAAACCTGATGCTGGGAAATGACTCGCTGTTAGAAGCAGTAGAATACTAAAATCCTTTCGTATTCCTTCTTAAATAAGAGGCAACCAAATTAAAATCCTGTCAAAATGAGTAGTGTTAAACCTTTCACTAGAAAATGACGGTGTTAGAAGCAGTAGAATACTAAAATCATTTTATATTCCTTCTTAAATAAGAGGCAAACTAACTAGAACTCCTAGCAAATTGAGCTGTATATAATCTCTCAATAGAAAATGACATTGTTTGCAGTAGTATAATACTAAAATCCTTACGTATTCCTTCTATAATAAGGGACAACCAAAATAAAATCCTACCAAAATGAGTAGTATTAAATCTCTCCATAGAAAGTGACACTGTTTGCAGCAGCATAATACTAAAATCCTTACATATTCCTTCTTAAATAAGAGACAACAAAATTAAAATCCTACCAAAATCAGTAGCATTAAAAAAGAAAATAAAATCCTTTTTCCTACCAAATTGAGTAGCATTAAATCTCTCAATAGAAAATGACATTGTTTGCAGCACCATAATACTAAAATCCTTTTTATTCCTTCTTAAATAAGAGAAAACCAAATTAAAATCCTACCAAAATCAGTAGCATTAAATCTCTCAATAGAAAATGACATTGTTTGCAGCACCATAATACTAAAATCCTTTTTATTCCTTCTTAAATAAGAGAAAACCACCCAAAATAAAATGACATTGTTTACCATAATCAGTAAAACCTTTTATATTCCTTCTTAAATAAGAGAAAACCAAAATAAAATCCTACCAAATGAGTAGACTGTCGTATTAAATCTCTCACTATAAAATGACACACTGTTTGCAGCAGCATAACCCTAAAACCCTCTCATATTCCTGCTACAACAACGGACCTACAACCCGAACGACGCAGATTTTAGCAGAAACATCACTGGACGCGCTCACTCTGTACCATCTCATCCCCTCGAGATCCGGCGCCCCGAGGAACAACAGCGATTAATAAACAGTCAAGTTCCTACAGAATCCTTCTGAACAATTTCGTCTTGGCTGCAATAATTCGCATAGTTGGGGGAAACGCTGCTGATGTGCTGGAATATTCATCAGAACCGTAATATTGGTTTAGGGGATTCGGCAGAAACTCCAGTGAAAACAGTTCGAGTGACGAGAAGTCGTGATTAGGTAATGTTTGGATGGAGGGAGACAGGGAGTTCCAGGAATTTCAGGTGGAGGGAAACAGGGAGTTTCAGGGGGGAGGGAAACAGGGAGTTTCAGGTGGAGGGAAACAGGGAGTTTCAGGGGAGGGAAACAGTTTCAGGAGTTTCAGGTGGAGGGAAACAGTTTCAGGATTTCAGGTGGAGGGAATCAGTTTCAGGAGTTGAGTTACAGGTGGAGGGAAACAGGCGAGTTTCAGGTAGAAGGAAACAGAGTTTCAGGGGGGAGGGAAACAGGGAAAGGTGGAGGGAAACAGGAAGCTTCCAGTGGAGGGAAACAGGGAGTTTCAGGTGGAGGGAAACAGGGAAAGGTGGAGGGAAACAGGGAGCTTCCAGTGGAGGGAAACAGGCGAGTTTCAGGTGGAGGGAAACAGGGAAAGGTGGAGGGAAACAGGGAGCTTCCAGTGGAGGGAAACAGGCGAGTTTCAGGTGGAGGGAAACAGGGAAAGGTGGAGGGAAACAGGGAGCTTCCGGTAGGGGGAAACAGGGAGTTTCAGGTGGAGGGAATCAGTTTCAGGAGTTTCAGGTGGAGGGAAACAGCTTCAGGTGTTTCAGGTGGAGGGGAAAAGGGAGTTTCATGTGGAGGGAAAAGGGAGTTTCATTTGGAGGGAAAAAATGAGTTTCAGGTGGAGGGAAACAGTTTCAGAAGTTTCCTGGTAGGAAGAAGAAACAGGGTGGTTATTTTTCTGCTCCGGAAAATATTTTATGTTGTCAGAAATAATTCTTTGTAGATTTTATAGAAAGACAAAATATTTGCAGGTTTCATTTGCTAATTCCTTTAGGCTGTATGTACATCTTGACAGTGTGCAAAAGGCACAATAGAGATTTTCTCTCTCTCTCTCTCTCTCTCTCTCTCTCTCTCTCTCTCTTGCACACATACTTACACGTCCACCAATAATGCAAACATAAAATTAGAACTCAAGAATAAATGAGTATATATATATATATATATATATATATATATATATATATATATATATATATATATATATATATATATATATATATATATATATATATATACATATATATATATATATATATATATATATATATATATATATATATATATATATATATATATATATATATATATATATAGAGAGAGAGAGAGAGAGAGAGAGAGAGAGAGAGAGAGAGAGAGAGAGAGAGAGAGAGAGAGAAAGAGAGACAAAGTCTAGTAATCCCCCCCTCTCTCTCTCTCTCTCTCTCTCTCTATCCTTCTGCCCTGTTACCTAATTCCCGGGGCTCTTAAACCTAAACCGTACATTTATCTTGGCTTACAAATGTCCGGTGAATAATGAGACCTCTTTCAGGATGAAAAACATTCGCCGTTACCCCTTCTTAACGAATAGGCGACAGGGCCGCGGGAAGAAAAGCAGAGTGGGGAAGAAAGAAATATTTTTTCCCGAGAAGGCTTAAAAATTTACTGGGTAAATATTCGGTTTTCTATTTTTTTTTTTTTATCTTTGTAGTATACTTTTAAGATTGGAGTTAATATTTTTGAATTTTGAGATTTTTGTTTTATAAAAATAAAGAAGAGGAAAAAGAGAGAGAGAGAGAGAGAGAGAGAGAGAGAGAGAGAGAGAGAGAGAGAGAGAGAGAGAGATGCCCTTAGTGAATCAATAGATGTGGATAATCCTGATTATGTAGTTCTTAATATTTTTCCAGAATTTTGAGATTTTTGTTATGTAAAAATAAATTGGAAGAGAAAAATCTTGGGAACAATAAATTATGTCTGTGGTGTATAAGAGAGAGAGAGAGAGAGAGAGAGAGAGAGAGAGAGAGAGAGAGAGAGAGAGAGAGAGAAATTAACTAATCTATTAATTCATCTTAATGATTTAAAGGATAAACATTTTATTACATATCAAAATCATATTAATGTATCTTTGTACATAAATTTTTTAAAATGATACATTTCAGCCACACTTCAAAACTGGAATAAAGAATTAAAGAATATACTTTATCCCAAAATAAAAGTTGTTTTTCCCTGAAGGAAAATGGACGTCCCAGAACATAAGAACTGAAGAAGCCTTCCATTTCACACCATTGCGAATTCCCCATACCCCTCCCCCCCTCCCAATAAATGGAAGAAAGTCTTTGGCCCGCCTGAAAGGGAGGGAGATGAGGAGAAACCTCTCTCTCTCTCTCTCTCTCTCTCTCTCTCTCTCCAATGGAGAGAAAGTGCAAGCTCACTCTTTCCTTTGACAGACACATTCATCATGCCTTAACAGCTCCTGACGAAGGAGGAGGATTTTGGACGGTGAATTTCCCGTCATCAGAACCTTTTGGAAGTCTCGTAGAGGCTTTTGTACACTTTGGCAAAAGGGCTGAGATTCTTAATTATTTTTTATTTTTTTTTACATAATCATCTCATTTTATATCATGAATTTAATCAGGATAGGTCTTCTAAACACTTTGGAAAAGTGGCTGAGATTCTTAATTATTTCTGAGTTATTTTTTTAAAATAATCATCTCATTTTATATCACGAATTTAATCAGGACACTTTGGCAAAGTGGCTGGGATTTTAAAATAATTTTTTTTATTATCTTTTTTATTTTTTTACATAATTGTCTCATTTTATATCATGTATTTATGGACAGTTCTTCTGTACAATTTAGCAAAGTGTTAGAATTTTTGGGGAAATGTTTTAGTGTTAATCATTACTAGAAATTTAATTTCCAAAGACAAAGTAATATTTTATTTATATAATCGTCGCAATTCATATCATGTAACTTTGCAAGGCAGGTTGACCAAAACTCATCATAAACGTTTAGCTAATTATCAGATAGCTGAAATGTTATGGAATGTTTTGATATTAATTAATAGTGCAAATTTCATTTCTATAATTAAAACAATATTTTTTACATAATCATCTCAATTTTATTATGTAACTAGGTAGGACAGGTTGACCAACATTTTTTTCAAAACAGTTAATTTACAAATTCTTTTATACATTTGCCTTAGAAACAACTGTGACATAGTTAAACAGAATGAAAAATGAAACATATTCCCCTCAGAAAACAAAGTAAACATTAAGAGTTCACTGCTAAAGTCATTCCAGTAATGAAAACAGAAACGTATTTCTCTAAAAAACACAAAATAAACATTATTAGTTCACTAAAAATCACAAAATAAACATTAATCGTTCACTGCTAAGTCATTCCAGCAATGAAAACAGAAAAATGTTTCTCTAAAAACACAAAATAAACATTATTAGTTCACTGCTAAAGTCATTCCAGTAATGAAAATAGAAACATGTTTTTCTCAACAACAAAATAAACATTATCAGTTCACTGCTGCAGTCATCCCAATAATGAAAACAAAACATATTTCTCTAAAACCACAAAATAAACATTATCAGTTCACTGCTGCAGTCATCCCAGTAATGAAAACAAAACATATTTCTCTAAAACCACAAAATAAACGGTAAGAGTTCACTGCTAAAGTCATTCCAGTAATGAAATCAGTAACATATTTCTCCAAAAATCACAAAATAAACAATAGCAGTTCACTAAAAAGTCATTCCAGTAATGAAATCAGTAACATATTTCTCCAAAAATCACAAAATAAACAATAGTAGTTCACTAAAAATAAACAATGAAGTAGTAACATATTTCTCCAAAAATCACAAAATAAACAATAGTAGTTCACTAAAAAGTCAATCCAGTAATGAAAAAAGAAACATGTTTCTCTAAAGGCACAAAATAAACATTATTAGTTCACTCCTAAAGTCATTACAGTAATGACAACAGGAACAAATTTCTATAAAATCACAAAATAAACATTAATAGTTCACTGCAAAAGTCATTCCAGTAACGAAAACAGAATATTTCTCCCCAAAATCACAAAATAAACAACTATAGTTCACTAAAAGTCATTCCAGCTCACTGCTAAAGTCGTTGCAGTAATGATGACGAAAACAGAATATTTCTCCCCAAAATCACAAAATAAACAATAATAGTTCACTAAAAAGTCATTCCAGTTCACTGCTAAAGTCGTTGCAGTATTGAAAACAGAAACACATCTCTAAAAATCACAAAATAAACACTAATAGTTCACTGCCAAAGCCATTCCACTGACAACTAACACCTTGATCACCAGACGTGACGTACAATGAACAAAGCCTATTCAAAGAGAACCCGCCCACGTGTAATAATGCTCTAAAATTCTGGGCAAAATCACATCGGATTATTTTGGGACTGCCCAGCCAATACTTCCCTGAATTCCCGTGGATACAGAGGCCATTTAAAATACTTGTACTCTAAGCCTGTGGAATCCCAGAGGACCTTCGAAAGGGCTGAATCGTTAATGCAACTGAAATGTTTTGACGATACTGTAAGGGAAGAGTCGTGTTTCATGACTGGTTAATTGATAGATGGTCTTCATTGTCATAGAGGGTTTTTTTTTCAACGCCGTAATAAATTTTATGAGTGTTTTTTTCGCGGAAGTGTTGTTTAGGATATACTGTATATATATATATATATATATATATATATATATATATATATATATATATATATATATATATATATATATATATATATATATATATATATATATATATATATATATATATATATATAGATATATATATAGAATGTTTGTACATTTGTTTGCTTCCACCACGAGCCATGTTTATCAAATGAAATGAGTGAAAAAGATTTTTTTTTAATCGAATGAAATGAGTAAAGAAGTCAATTTTTTTTTTTCAAGCAAAAATAAAAAGTGAAAAGATTTTTTTGTAAATAAAAAGTCAATTTTTTGTTAACTCATCAGTTTGTATTTAAAAGATGTTTAATACATATGGAACTTATACATGATATTAATTCAACCTTTAAAATGTCATAGAGTTGACAATACCATTTTATTTACAAACTTTTACAGAGTTTTATTTTTGCTTGAAAAAAATTGACTTTTTCGGTCATTTCATTTGATAAACATGGCTCGTGGTGGAAACAAACAAATGTACAAACATTCTCTCTCTCTCTCTCTCTCTCTCTCTCTCTCTCTCTCTCTCTCTCAGGCTGGAATCAACGAGGTGCTATAAATAATCTGAAGAATTTCGACTTGAAAAGGGGAAGTTTTGATCTCTCTCTCCCTCTCTCTCTCTCTCTCTCTCTCTCTCTCTCTCTCTCTCTCTCTCTCTCTCTCTCTCTCTCTCTCTCAGCCTGGAACCAGTGAAACACTGTAGAAAATCTGTAGAGTTCACTCTCTCTCTCTCTCTCTCTCTCTCTCTCTCTCTCTCTCTCTCTCTCTCTCTCTCTCTCTCTCTGTCAGCCTGGAACCAGCGAAAAGCTGCAGAGAATCTGAAGAATTTCAACGTGAAAACAAGAAGTGGTGGTCTCTCTCTCTCTCTCTCTCTCTCTCTCTCTCTCTCTCTCTCTCTCTCTCTCTCTCTCTCAAGAGAATCTGTAGAGTCCACCTAGAATTCCCTACCTTTCTGGGACTCGGCAGATAATTGCTCCTAATTGAGGAGCAGTTCCCTGTCGTCTTTAATGTCCTAAGTGGCCAGTAATCGGGGAACTTGGCTGATTCACATCTCTCAACGAATGGGCTAAAGAGAACGCCTCCTATAAACACATCCTTCGCGCTGTATGAGACACAAGGGTTTGCTCGATAAGGAGAGAGAGAGAGAGAGAGAGAGAGAGAGAGAGAGAGAGAGAGAGAGAGAGAGAGAGAGAGAGAGAGAGAGAGAGTCTTTTCATGTCGACGTCTCCATTCCAGATGGAAATGGGAGAGTCAGAGAGAGAGAGAGAGAGAGAGAGAGAGAGAGAGAGAGAGAGACCGCCACTTCCTGTTTTCACGTCGAAATTCTTCAGATTCTCTACAGCACCTCGTTGATTCCAACTTGAGAGAGAGAGAGAGAGAGAGAGAGAGAGAGAGAGAGAGAGAGAGAGAGAGAGAGAGATTGTAACCAACACTTTATCTTCCCACGTACAAATCCCCTTTCACTCGCTCCCCCTCCTCCCCCCAACCACGACCCGTGTCTAGGTTTTGCCAGTACTTTTTATATTATCCTCTCTCTCTCTCTCTCTCTCTCTCTCTCTCTCTCTCTCTCTCTCTTTTAGTATCTAGTTTTATTGCCCTATTTTTTCCAGCTCAGATGAAACGGTTTTCCAATGGGCAAAAATATTCTCTCACTGTTTGTCATTTTGATTGTCTATTGGCAAAGCTCTGAAAAAAATTCATAAAAAAATACACATAAAATACTTTTAAAAAAATACATATAAAATCCTTTCCTGTGAATTGTATATTCCTCTCTCTTCGTGTACAGCGAAAGAGGGAACTGCATTTATCATGGAGGTCAATGCATTGTTCCTTTGTCCGGTTTTCCATGGTTTATGAATTTATAATCAGTCATTGACAGCTAGAGTTAAGGATTGGAGAAAGAAGACATTAATTAGAAAATTATTTTAGGTGTAAAAAGTAATATTATCTATCTGCTTGCTTGTAGTTATTAGGTATTCATGACTTCATAATTCATGACTTAGAAACAGGCATTTTTTGTGGAATTATGGATTACAGAAAGAATTTGTCGATGAAAAAATAAATCTAAATGGAGAAAGTAATGTTATCTATCTTTTCTGACTGAGTTGCCTAATATTATGAGTCGCATTGATTGATATTAGATACTGAGGCTGACCTGTATCTAACATGTACCATGAGTATTATGAGTTCAACTGTATATTCACTCTTTAATCAGTGACGCATTAATAGTGAATTTCCACTGTTAATCAAAGTATAGAGAGAGAGAGAGAGAGAGAGAGAGAGAGAGAGAGAGAGAGAGAGAGAGAGAGAGAGAGAGAGAGAGAGAGCAACAATTCCTCTTTTCACGTTGAAATTCTTCAGATTCTCTACAGCACCTCGCTGATTCCAGCATGAGAGAGAGAGAGAGAGAGAGAGAGAGAGAGAGAGAGAGAGAGAGAGAGAGAGAGAGAGAGAATAAGCAATATCACATTGACAGCAAAATAAACTGGGATTCTTCTGAATGTAGTATAACAGACCTATTTTGAGGGAGTTCTTATATGTCGTCAGAACATTTATGCATCTCAAAACATAATTTAGAACGAAAATATAACTTGTAATAACTTATAAAACGAAGGAAACTTAAAACTAAAAGAAACTTAACCACCTCCCCCTATCTGAAAAAACAAATAAGAATCGAAATAAAATTAAACAAGTAAAAAATGCGCCGAAGTTTCTTCAGCGCAATCGAGTTTTCTATACAGCGTATAATGCCGTGTGAAACTCGAAGCCGCGGCCTATGGAACGTTCAGCCACTGACCGGTGGTGGCCTGTGTTGTTGGCATCTATAGCGGTGCCAGACGCACGAGCATGACTAACTTCAACCTTAAATAAAATAAAAACTACTGAGACTAGAGGGCTGCAATTTGGTATGTTTGATGATTGGAGGGTGGATGATCAACATACCAATTTGCAGCCCTCTAGCCTCAGTAGTTTTTAAGATCTAAGGGAGGACAGTAAAAGTGCGGACGGACAGACACAGCCGGCACAATAGTTTTCTTTTACAGAAAACTAAAATACGTTTTATTACGACGAAAACTCAAGAATGAAAGGCATCAAATACTCCCATTCTCCCACGATAGATAATGACCCATAATATACGTCGAAACTGAGAAACATTACTTTTATCCTTCAAAACATTTTTCCTCCACCCCACGAGAAATTCTCTCTCTCTCTCTCTCTCTCTCTCTCTCTCTCTCTCTCTCTCTCTCTCTCTTTGCCTCAATCTCTCTCTCTCTCTCTCTCTCTCTCACTTCCTCTCTCTCTCCCCTCTTTCTCTTCCTCAATCTCTCTCTCTCTTTCTCAATCTGTCTCTCTCGTCTCTCTCTGTTCCTCTCTCTCTCTCTCTCTCTCTCTCTCTCTCTCTCTCTCTCTCTCTCTCTCTCTCTCTTTGCCTCAATCTCTCTTCTCTCTCTCTCTCTCTCTCTCTTTCTCTCTCTCTCTCTCCCCTCTTTCTCTTCCTCAATCTCTCTCTCTCTCTCTTCCTTAATCTCTCTCTCTCTTCTCTCTCTCTCTGTCTCTCTCTCTCTCTCTCTCTCTCTCTCTATATATATATATATCTATATATATATATATATATATATCTTTCCTCAACCTCTCCTCTCTCTCTCTCTCTCTCTCTCTCTCTCTCTCTCTCTCTTTCTCTCTGTCTCTTTCTCTTCCTCAGTCTCTCTCTCTCTCTCTCTCTCTTCTCTCTCTCTCTCTCTCTCTCCCGCCGAGGACCGAGAGAAATTTATGAACCCTGACGTCCGAACGTTAGACGAAGAGGCGGAGGGAAGATTAATCGCTCTCCCTTCTTCTCTTGTATCATTCCGCAAGAATAATAGCGGCGGTTCTGGCTCTGTTCGGTGGCTGTCTTCATTCTACCGCGCCGGGTGGTTTCACCCGACGCAAAGTGGCGGGTGGAATTTGCAATTCGCGGGTGATTAAGTGCCGGCTAGGTTGAATAGCGCTGGCGCAAATGTACGAAGAACGTAAACACTGATGGATTGTTCCGTATGACAAGGAGGAGGTGATAAAATCAAGGGCGTGGGTAAATGAGAAACGTAAACCAAAAATGGAGCTGTTTTTGAAGCAAAACTGATAAACATTTCGGCTCCTCTTTGTGACAAAATTTTCAGAAATTTAAATAAGGGCAATCTTGGTTAAAAGTAAATCTCTAGATCCTTTCGTTTGCTGTCCAACCACTTCAACTCCCTGTATTCACTGTCTTGAGCTCTTGAGTGGCCGGAAGTGGCTCAGTGCTTGGTTTGACAGCCTAATTTTCATACGATCAAGTGAACTACATTTCAGTCCCCTAAATAAAAAGCGTGAGACGAAACTCACGAAAGCTTACAATATATTAATCGCTTTACTCTCATTTTCGGCTTAGTGTCATCTCCATATGACGAGCAAAACCAGGTCACTTAAACAGGAGAGAGAGAGAGAGAGAGAGAGAGAGAGAGAGAGAGAGAGAGAGAGAGAGAGAGAGAGAGAGAAACTTCAATTGCTCGAAGTCTGAACTGCAAAACCAGGTCACTTCAACACACACGGAGAGAGAGAGAGAGAGAGAAAGTTCAATTGCTCGTAATATGAACTGTAAAACCAGGTCACTTAAACGAGAGAGAGAGAGAGAGAGAGAGAGAGAGAGAGAGAGAGAGAGAGAGAGAGAGAGAGAACCTACCTAAGTAATTCCATGACCAAACATAATATTGGCCACTATATTGGCCACTTTTCAAGCCACACACTCACAAACACACACACAAACACACACACAAACTCGTCAGCGGAGAAAAACATGTGTCAAATGAATCGAAATTCCTGTTGGCTTTGACTCCCGAGTCCATTTGGGCAATGGGATATCTATTTGGCCCGGCGTAGTGCACAAAGAGAGAGAGAGAGAGAGAGAGAGAGAGAGAGAGAGAGAGAGAGAGAGAGAGAGAGAGAGAGAGAGTCGTGTAATGACGTCACGGGACGGAAAATTGGGAATTAAGTTAGGCCCGGGTGCTCGCCTTTGGGGGAGGCGGGGAGAGAACTGGTTACAAGGAATAAACTGTGTTAGTCTGTGGCTGGGAAGATAAATAATAAATAGAGAAATAAATAAGATAATTAGGTATATAAGTAAGTAAGATAATTTGACGAATAAATAAAAATAAATCAATTAATTAAGGTGGATAAATAAATCGCAGTATATAAAAAATAAAAATGAATAAATTAAATGAATGAATAATTACATAACATAAATAAGTAATTAAATAAATAAAATAAATCTTTAAAATACATAAATGAAATAATTGAAAAATAAAATCAATAAAAAATTAATCGATAAAATAAATCAATAAAAATAAGAAATTAATGAAACACCAACCAAACATTTTAGACACTTTATCTCATAAATTTTGATGCATATGTCATCTGATTAAAATATGAATTATTATATTCTAAGCAAAATCAAAGCAACATTACTTTCTACAGAATACTACAATAACTTATTTTTTGTTTTCTGTAAAAGAAAACTATTGTGCCGGTTTTGTCTGTCAGTCCGCACTTTTTTCTGTCCGCACTTTTTCTGTCCTCCTTCAGATCTTAAAAACTATGAGACCAGAGGGCTGCAAATTTGTATGTCGATCATCCACCTTCCAATCATCAAATATGCCAAATTGCATCCCTCTAGCCTCAATAGTTTTTATTTTATTTAAGGTTAAAGTTAGCCGTAATCGTGCTTCTGGCAACGATATAGGATAGGCCACCACCGAAAGATAGATCTATTTTCGGTGGCCCTGATTATATACGCTGTAGAGGCCGTACAGAAAACTCGATTGAGCCGAAGAAACTTCGGCTCATTTTTTACTTGTTGTAAACGAAAACAATTAAGAATTCTCTTCTAATTCAGATCCTGAAGCAATTAAGTAAATGAAGCATTTAGTTTTTAATTATCAGTGGCAATTTCAAAGAAGGTTTTAATTATAACTTAGCTTCGATTAATAGTATTTATTAGGAATTCAATTAATTAAGGCAATAAGAAAATAAATTGTGAATTACAGAATGGTGGCTCTCAGTAAAGATTAAATATAATATATTAAGTTAAGAAGTATTACACTTTTTATCAAAAGCTTTTATATATATATTTTAACACGTTGCATGACTGACCTCAATCGAATTTGATAACATCTTATTTAGAAAGCCAATATTTTCGTCGAGCGTAGGCCTAGCCACCCCAAAAGAAAGTAGGCCTATAACAAAAGCATATTGCTGGTGAAAAATTAAATGCCACTAATTCTATATTTACAAGAAACTCATGCTTATATTCTCTTCACCTTTATAGTTCAATATTATCTGGATATTCAATATTTCTTCGAACATAGGCCTAATATCTCCAAAAGAAAATAG
>NC_089765.1:13978820-14008820 GCF_040412425.1 Macrobrachium rosenbergii | reverse complement strand
ACTCCCATTCATTTGGAGTGAAAAAATGTCCAGCTGTGATAAAATGAGAAGTTTTTATCACTAACTATAAAATGTGATATTAAATTTTTTTTTTTAACTGCAGCTATTCAGACAACTCCGGACCAGCTCCAAGTTTCTGATTATAAATACGAAAGCTGGGATGTTTTTGACAGTATCTGAGTGACCAGTAAAGTCTGGGAAATTACTCTAACTTTTGTTGTTGCATAATCTATATATATATATATAAATATATGTGCGTGTGTGTGTGTGTGTTCTAGCATAAATCTGAAACACATTGAGCAATTTCAACCAAAATTGGTATACATATGACTCACTATCTGGAAAAGAATACTGGAGAGAGAGAGAGAGAGAGAGAGAGAGAGAGAGAGAGAGAGAGAGAGAGAGAGAGAGAGAGAGAGAGAGAGAGAGTAGAGGGGTATTAGGGAGGAGAAAGAGGGAAAGAGTGAGGGAGAGTTGGAGAGAGCGAGTGAGAGGGAGAGGAAGTGAGAGAGAGAGAGAGTAGAAGGGGTGTTGGTGAGGAGAGAGAGAGAGAGAGAGAGAGAGAGAGAGAGAGAGAGAGAGTTTATCGGTTGTCATTCAAAGTTTTCCTGGACAGCGCCAGGGGTTGGCCAGCTAGTTATCTATAATAATGCTTCATATCTTTCTAGCACAACGTATCCTAATGTCACAAGCAACCTGTATTAAAAAATTTTAATTATTTTTATTTTAGTTGTATTAGAAAACTAATTTTAAACATACGATTGCTGTTTAAATAGTGCTTTCATATATAATATGATGTCACTAATAGCAGGAACTGGTTGTGTTATTTTTATACATTTCAACATCAAACTTTCCACTAAAGGTTTTTTTTTTTTGGAAGGTTTCAAATATGTTTCAACACTAAGCTTTCCATTACTGTTTTTTTTTAAAGATTTCAAATATAATTCAACACCAAGCTTTTCACTCCTGATTTTTTTTGGAAGATTTATTAATATTCAAAAATCCTCCAAAATCTTCAGCACCAAGATTTCCACTTCTGGTTTATTTTAAAGATTTTTGAAGATTTTTGAAGAATTTTGAAAATAAATCTTCAAAAAAACCAGAAGTGAGAAAGCTTGGAGCTGAAATATATTTTTATATATTTCAACACCAAGCTTTCCACTACTGTTTTTTTTTAAGATTTCAAATACATTTCAACAGCAACCTTTCCACTACTGTTTTTTTTTTTTAGATTTATTAATTTTCAAAAATCTTCAAAAATCTTAAAAAAAAACCAGAAGTGGAAAGCTTGGTGTTGAAATATATTTAAAATCTTCAAAAAAAACCGGTAGTGGAAAGCTTGGTGTTGAAATATATTTTTATATATTTCAACACCAAGCTTTTTTTAAGATATATTAATTTCCCTGCAAACAACTTTTTCTGCTTTTAAGAACAGAGTAAAATGACTTAGACAAAAATAATGTGTAATATTCTCATAATGGTTTATGTCAACTATATTCTGTAAACAGCGTTTGCCACTTTCCAGAATAATAAAAACTTATTTATATAAAAACAGAGCACACTAATCTTCTTTTGATTAATTAGAAATATATAGAATCTCGTCTACAGATTATCTAATGATCAAGTGAAAATTGCACTGAGGTAACTTTTTGATTATGATTATATTACTTTGCACAGTATTTTCTCAATTACAGTAATCTAACTCAAAATTTTAATTACGATGACAGTTTCTACACACAGGAGTAATTAAGCTGCCAACAGGTTACGTATGTTAATAACATTAATAAACATCCAGGCTCACAAAACAGATGTTAATTATTTAATCAATTTAACTGATTCAAGCACAACAGTGAAAATAGTGGATATAATTCTGAGTTTCACTTAATTAGAATTTTTTACGTCCGCAAATTTATTGTAATGGCGCCCTGGAATATTTATGGATTAATTCAATATTTTTTTTTTTTAAATCATGAAGGCAGATATATAATCTAGATTTAAATAAGATGTTTGGTTGGATAATCCGATGTTTTTAGGTTTCTGTAAAAAAATACTGTTGCACTTTTTGTCCGGCTTTTTCTGTCCGTTCGCACTTTTTTTTCTGTCCGCACTTTTTTTTTTTGTCTGCATTTTTCTGTAACCACTTTTTCTGTCCGCACTTTTTTTTTTTTCTGTCCGCACTTTTTTTGTATGCGCTCTTTTTTCTGTCCGCACTTTTTCTGTCCGCACTTTTTGTATGCTTTTTTTCTCGTTTCTTTTCCGCACTTTTTCTGTCCGCACTTTTTCTGTCCGCACTTTTTTTCTGTTCGCGTTTTTCTGTTTTTTCTGTCCGCACTTTTTCTGTCCACACTTTTCTGTCGGCACTTTTTCTGTCCGCCCTCAGATCTTAAAAACTACTGAGGCTAGAGGGCTGCAAACTGGTGTGTTGATCATCCACCCTCCAATCATCAAACATACCAAATTGCAGCCCTCTAGCCTCCGTAGCTTTTATTTTATTTAAGGTTAAAGTTAGCCATAATCGTGCATCTGGCAACGCAACACCAAAGGCCACCACGCCCGGCTGAAAGGTTTTCATGGGACGCGGCTCATACAGCATTATACAGAGACCACGGAAGAAGAACTCTGTTTTCGGTGGCCTTGATTATACGCTGTAGCGGCTGTACAGAAAACTCGATTGCGCCGAAGAAACTCCGGCGCAGTTTTTACTTGTTTTCTCTCATGACTGAATGAGGTCAGCAGATTGAATGGGTGTTAAAACCTATTTGATTCACCGACGCAAAACAAATATTCATAAAGTGGTTACTTACAATTTCATTATTGAAACCAAGTTATAATTTCCAGTTGAAACAATCACTAGTATTGACTTATGTCCGCCAGAAATTTGAAAAAAAAAATAAAAAGCAATTTTAAATTTACGATAATTTAGGTCATGTTTTTGTTAATGTACTCGAAATAGACCAGTCTTTATTTTTTATCCTTTTTAGTTTTCTGTTTAGCATTTCTCTCTCTCTCTTTTTTCCTACACCCTTCTCACTTTGAGAGAGAGAGAGAGAGAGAGAGAGAGAGAGAGAGAGAGAGAGAGAGAGATCCAGTAACCCTCCTTAATAAAAAAAAAACCCACGGAACTGCTACTCCCAACGCATTAAAAAAAAAAAAAAAAAAATATATATATATATATATATATATATATATATATATATATATATATATATATATATATATATATATATATATATATATATATATATATATATATATATATATATATATATATTCCACAACACCGTGAAATTATAACGGAAAAGTACACGAGAAATAAGTTCATCCTCAGGAGACCAAACCTATTGTAGGAAGTGTTGTGGAATTTTACGAGTCTAACGTATTATTTCCGGGGTGGGGCTGGTGGGGGCGGGAATTCCCGGCAACAGCGAGGAGAAGATACGTGTTGTAGATACCAAAAAAAAATAAATAAATAAATAAATAAAAAGGTTTGTTTTCTTTTTTTACTGTAAAGTAATTGAATTACTTTCAAAGGCGTGGCTGTGTTTCTTAAGTAGGAGACCAAGGATTGGTTTAGTTTTAATTATTAGGGAGAAAGTTGTTTTCATTTAGATGCTTGGTTTAATATATATATATATATATATATATATATATATATATATATATATATATATATATATATATATATATATATATATATATATATATATATATTTTTTTTTTTTTTTTTTTCTTCACATACTACCTTCATTATTGTTACCACGAAATTTCTATTAATTTTCCTCATGACATTTTTACAAATTCAAAATCAAAATCAAAGCGCGTTCCATTGATCTCTCCCAAATTAAAACAGAAAGTTACCTACCCAATATTCTGCACAACATAGACAAAATTAATTCTGCAAATAAAACTACGCTATACTTTGCCAAAACAATAATCCCAGATTATTCTATATTGTATATAATTATCATGACACGCGCGCACACACACACGGTTAAAATCCAGCTCTTTGATAAGCTGAGTTATTTGACCGGTTTCGATTTTGACTATCGTAATGTGGCCTCTGTGCAAATGCTGTGGTTTTGGCATAAATCATGTGCAATGGTTTTACATTGATTATACTGTGTTATTTTGGTTTGCTTATTGATGGGTATTGGTTTTATTGTGTGGTGACATGCTGAAAAAGGAATAGATTAATTATGTATTTGATTATGATTATTTTGTAATCATATATATATATATATATATATATATATATATATATATATATATATATATATATATATATATATATATATATATATAGAGAGAGAGAGAGAGAGAGAGAGAGAGAGAGAGAGAGAGAGAGAGAGAGAGAGAGAGAGAGAGAGAGAGAGAGAGCAAAAATGCTTGCTAGAGATATAGTTGTTTACTGTAACGGAAGGTTGTATGTATGTATGTATATATGTGTGTATGGGTATATGTTTACTAGTGTGTGTATATATGCAATCACGAATCATATCCATACACATGATGTTTTGATTCAAAATGTATTGGAAAAACACATGCAAAAGAAGAGAGAGAGAGAGAGAGAGAGAGAGAGAGAGAGAGAGAGAGAGAGAGAGAGAGAGAGAGATGGTAGGATTGCTAAATTGGTATATATTAAGAGAATTCACCTCCATCCTACGTAGAATCCCAGGACACTTTCCTTCCATCCTTCTAAACCCTCGCTAATCATTTCCACAGGATTTGGCCTAGGAGAAGGTAACCTGGGTGGGGAGGAGGGGGGAGGGAGGAAGGGCGCTCACAAGGACACCCCAAAATATGAATTAGGACCAGCGCTCCGGAAATACTCTTTCTGGGGGAGTCAGAATCTTTGCAGGTTTCGCCCGTAAATAATGCCAGACACGTGACTCGCTTCAGAACTAAAACGATTATATTTTCAAGCGAAGAAGAAGTACAGTGGGTTTAAAATAGGGTGGAACTTTCGTCTAAGATTAGAACTTGTTTTGAAAGTCAATTTTTACAAGGGAGGAATGGCTGAGGTTATGCTGAGAATTGCTGCTAAATTTGAGCTTGATTGGTTCACTGGTGTTTCTTGCAAGTTAAAGAGGAAGTATGTTAGATCACAGAAGCAGAAAATAAGTTAGTAATATAATAATAATAATAATAATAATAATAATAATAATAATAATAATAATAATAATAATAATAATAATAATAATAATAATAATAATAATGAGACCCAATTTTTCTTGATAGGTTTTTCATCTTGAAAGATCTGAATTAATATAAATATCCCTAGGAATAAATACATAAATAAAGATCTGATTAAAATAAAATAATAAATAATAATAATAATAATAATAATAATAATAATAATAATAATAATAATAATAATAATAATAATAATAATAATTAGACTCAAATATTTATCGGTAGGCGTTTCTTCTCGTACTTGAAAGTTTTGAAAAAATATAAAGATTCATTAAAATTTGTTTTGAAAGAAAAGATGCCATTGGTAAAAAAAGCATTTCACTAATTTCAGTGAGTCTAGGTAAAATCAACCTATCAATAATTTAAGGGAGAATATTATATGAGGTAGGCGTAATCTAATATATACTAAGTACTCTTAATATATTTTTGAACGTATTAAGCAACCAACTCTCATGCAAATTCCGTAATATCAAACTATTCTTATTTTTAAACCCTAATAATTTCTTTCATTCTTAACAATTTTCTGTTTAAATTTTAATTCTTGATCAATTTTTAGTTTTCTGAAAAGGAAACTATTGTGCCGGCTTTGTTTGTCCGTCCGCACTTTTTCTGTCCGCCCTCAGATCTTAAAAACTAATGAGGCCAGAGGGCTGCAGATTGGTATGTTGATCATCCACCCTCCAATCATCAAACATACCAAATTGCAGCCCTCTAACCTCGGTAGTTTTTATGTTATTTAAGGTTAAAGTTAACCATAATCGTGCTTCTGGCAACGCAACAACACATTCCACCACGGCCGGCTGAGACTTTCATGGGTCGCGGCTCATACAGCATTATACCAAGACCACCTAAAGATAGATCAATTTTCGGTGGCCTTGATTATGCGCTGTACAGAAAACTCGATTGCGCCGAAGAAACTTCGGTGCATTTTTTACTAGTTTTTATTCTTTATCATTAAAATTCTATTCTTTTTTTAATCTTTAAGTAGATATAATCTAAAAAAACTCTAAATAATCATAATATATTTTCGAAAATTTGAAACACTAAATTCTCCCACACAAATTCAGATATAACAAACCATATTTTTTTTTTTAGCATATTACATCAAATTAAAGTCAAGACATTGACGCGACCAAGCGCATTATCTTTTGAAAGATCCCCCTCCCGATATAATGAGCAAGGATAATTGACATTGCGAAAAAGATAATGACACCATTATTCACCGGTGACAGACAGGTATTAAATGCGCATTACAGTTACCATGAAGAAAGGGAGAAAGATTCTTCCTTTATTTTTTATTCATGTGACACATTCATCATTGCAATGAGGGTGTTGTTATATGATATTTCTCTATATACAGATATTCATACATTCACACTGCAAAAACTTAGCTTTCAATTAGGTTGCAATTTTATCTAAATGGCTATACTGTCATCCTTCATATGTTAAAACAAGCAAAAAATACGCCGAAGTTTCCTCGACGCAGTCCAGTTTTCTGTATACAGCGCATATTCAAGGCCGCCGAAAACAGATCTATCTTTCGGTGGTCTCGGTATAACGGTGTATGACCCGCGGCCCATGAATTTCTCAGCTGGCCGTGGTGGCCTGAATTGTTGCTTTGCCAGAAGCACGATTATGGAGAACTTTAACCTTAAATAAAATAAAATCTACAGAGGTTAGAGGGCTGCACTTTGGTATGTTTGATGATTGGAGGGTGGATGATCAACATACTAATTTACAGCCCTCTAGCCTCAGTGGTTTTTAAGATCTGAGGGCTGACAGAAAAAGTGTGGACGGACAGACAAAGCTGGCACAATGGTTTTCTTTTACAGAAAACTAAAAAGATAAATTTACTGAAGGTTTTTTTTTTTAATCTTTTAGCTAATTTACTGTAAAATTTTTGTTATTTCTTAATTTTATCTTTAATCCATTCTTACATTATTTTACATAACAAATCAGCAACATTCTGTGTTATTTATTTAATAATTCAATTATCCCCATTTTTTATTTATTTATTAATATATTACTCACCTATGTGTTTATTATATTCTTAATCAATTTATCAATTATTTAATTAATTTAACTACCTATTTATTTCTTGCTGGGGAGCCATCTCTAACACACTACACTCACAGTCCAAAACCCTTTTATACATCTACACCTCACGTCAATACCAACATCAAAACTCTTACAATTCCACGATCCTATCGTAACCGTGAGTATCCTACGCGTCTGTCGTGCCTCCTACGATCGCAGGATCGGAGACGGTAAAAGGATATGACATCTCCTGTCAACTCAATAATCTGCCGGTAAAAGCCTTCGCGAGTCGTATTTTCGGCTCCCAATTTTGGATCGTATCTCGAAGTCTGCAAAGTAGGAGTAAAAGGATTCCTTTTTTTCTTTTATTTTTACTCTATTTTATTTTTATTTTAATTTTGGGGAAATTTGATGTAGGCTTTCTATAAGAGAAAGCAAAGAATTTCACGTAGGCTTTCTATAGGAGAAAGGAAAGAGTTTCACCTAGGTTTTCTATAAGAGAAAGCAAAGAATTTCACGTAGGCTTTCTATAAGAGAAAGCAAAGGATTTCAACTAGGCTTTCTATAAGAGAAAGCAAGGAATGGCTTACTATAAGGGAAAGCGAAGAATTTCACGTAGGTTTTCAGTAAAAGAGAGCAAAGACTTTAACGTTGACTTTCTATAAGAGAAAGCAAATAATTTCACGTAGGCTTTCTATAAGAGAAAGCAAAGAATTTCACCTAGGCTTTCTATAAGAGAAAGCAAGGAATGGCTTTCTATAAGGGAAAGCGAAGAATTTCACGTAGGTTTTCAGTAAGAGAGAGCAAAGACTTTAACGTTGACTTTCTATAAGAGAAAGCGAAGAGTTTCACGTAAGTTCTCTATAAGAGAAAGCAAAGAATTTCACATAGGTTTCTATAAGAGAAAGCAAAGAATGGCTTTCTATAAGAGAAAGCGAAGGAGTTCACGTAGGCTTTCTATAAGAGAAAGCAAAGAATTTCACATAGGCTTTCTATAAGAGAAAGCAAAGAATTTCACGTATTTTTTCTATAAGAGAAAGCGAAGAATTTCACGTAGGCTATCTATAAGAGAGAGCAAAGAATTTCACATAGCCTTTCTATAAGAGAAAGCAAAGAATTTCACATAGGGTTTCTATAAGTGAAAGCGAAGAATTTCACGTTGGCTTTCTATAAAAGAAAGCAAAGAATCTCACGTTGGCTTTCTATAAGAGAAAGTAAAGAGTTTCACGTACGCTTACTATAAAAGAAAGCGAAGAAAGCTTTGACGTAAGTTTGCATTGTGGGTTACGTCAGTGAATCAAACTCTCTTTTGTAGAAAGCCTACGTTGAATATCCAATGCATATATATATATATATATATATATATATATATATATATATATATATATATATATATATATATATATATATATATATATATATATCATTCTTCATTTTGGTTTACTTCACCCATGAATTTTTAAAATATTTTAGTTGGAAAATAATAACAGTAAATAATTAATTAGAGAAACTTGACAAAATAATGACTTGTGAAATAAACAACCATTTGTTGTTTGCGAAAGAATTCAACACTTATGAATCGATAGATAATTAGCATAAACAATTTATCTATCAGTCCTGTACAACTGCATTATAAAAATAAGTACTATAATAGCTATTAAAATATCAAACAATCGTCTCGTCTACTTCTTAGTTAAAAAAGAATTTGGACGGCAGAATGGCTTGAATAAAGAGAGAGAGAGAGAGAGAGAGAGAGAGAGAGAGAGAGAGAGAGAGAGAGAGAGAGAGAGAGAGAGATGTTACAATTTGTGGTTCATCTTTGTTTTGAGAAATTGGAGATAAGATTTTAGCACATAATAGTTACCAGAGAGAGAGAGAGAGAGAGAGAGAGAGAGAGAGAGAGAGAGAGAGAGAGAGAGAGAGAGAGAGAGAGATTAAACAATTAAATCATTATTCATATTCTGGGTAATCCTTCTGGGTAAGACAATGGCGCGAAAAATGATGCCACATTATCTTGTTCATAAAATCCACTTGAAAAAATTGGGTCGTTACAGTACTTTTATGGCCACGATTATGAAATGTGGAAGAAAAATTGAGGTGTTTTTAAAGGATGAGTGAATAAAGCGCACAGGCTTAGAGACGCACAGATAAGCATATATATATATATATATATATATATATATATATATATATATATATATATATATATATATATATATATATATATATATATATATATGTGTGTGTGTGTGTGTGTGTGTGTGTGTGACTGTGTATGTGTGTACACAAATAAAACTTACATATGTAAAGCAGTAAAAGAGTAATATATAAACCTACTACCCTTTCTCTCCCTTCCTAACCTCGCAAAAACATAAAATACAAAATTACCAACGTAAAGAGAATTGCAATAGGAACAAGCTTCGACAAATGCCCCAAAAAACCTCTCTCTCTCTCTCTCTCTCTCTCTCTCTCTCTCTCTCTCTCTCTCTCTCTCTCTCTCTCTCTCTCTCTCTCTCTCGCTCCCACGGTACTGTTTGCGAGTCCGTGCCTCTGAAATGTGGTTCACTGGGGAAATATCCAGAATGAAATATTTTTTCGGGGGTCTGACACAACAGGACTAAATGCTACTCCCGTGAGGCCATTTGTAGGAAGAACAATGGTGAAAGATACGAACACACAAATAGAATAAGTAAAGGAGGATTTTATGCTCTTATATTCCTTTAGTCTGCGAAGACTTGGGTGCAGGATATAAGTGCAGTTAGGATAGGGATAAGTGCGCTATTTTAAAGGCTCAGGATATGATAGGATTGTCCCTGCAATCGTCCGCCACAAGGTTTTGGTCAAGGGTATATTCCTAAGATTTTGTTGATCAATATTAAAAGTTATATATATATATATATATATATATATATATATATATATATATATATATATATATATATATATATATATATATATATATTTATGTATATATATATAGATAGATAGATAGATAGATAGATAGATAGATAGATAGATAGATAGATAGATACATTAAATGCATCTAATGAACAGTACGTCCTCTGGTTGCCAGATGTACCTTAGAGGCAAACTGTACTTGTGTAGAAGATGAATCTGGATACAATATTTTCTCTCTCTCTCTCTCTCTCTCTCTCTCTCTCTCTCTCTCTCTCTCTCTCTCTCTCTCTCTTAATAAAAGAGAGCAAATTTTGTATCTAGATACATCTACATTAGGTACAGTTGTCTCCACGGTACATCTGGTACGCAGGGGAAGGGACATACTGATCATTAGGTACATTTAATCTCATATGCTCAGTCCACCTGCTGACCTTCAAAGCAGGAACCATTATCTAAATGGATATTGAGTGAAATTCTTTACAGCTCTGCAGTGAACAATGGTGCTTAATTTATCTAATTTTCCTACTTCAGAAATCGACATAAAGCATCAATTTCAAGCTTAATATCTTCTAAGTAATTACATCTTATAAATTAAAAGTTTTATACTATTTTTATACTGGACCTCATAAAGGAATTACCAGTCGCAAGAAAACACAAATCAACTAAAGAAAGATATCAACATAACGAAACATTACAAGCATATACTCGTATAATGTGTGTATATATATAAACACATACATACATACATACATACATACATACATACATACATACATACATACATACATACAGTATACATAACCTTGAACTGAGAGAGAGAGAGAGAGAGAGAGAGAGAGAGAGAGAGAGAGAGAGAGAGAGAGAGAGAGAGAGCTGGCGGGAGAGAACGCTACGTATAGCAATAAACACAAAGGCATACGTCGCGTGCGGTGTTATTGAACATTTAGCAGGACAACACTGCCGAGGCTGTTAATATATACCGTCCAATTGAGACCCTTGGTCGTCGGAGGGCGTGTGGAAGACAGTTCTCGGTAAACAATATTATTTACTGTTTACTGAGCGAGCGACAAATGGCAGATGCATTATGCGAGCGTCTGGTCGTTCGCCTTCCACCGTGTCAGTTCTGGTGGCCGAATTTGGGGGACGTCTTTGGGTATATTCGTTGGAATGACACTGTGTTTATGTAGGTAAGGAATGGGGCTTTGTGTGTGTGTGTGTATATATATGTATATATATATATATATATATATATATATATATATATATATATATATATATATATATATATATATATATATATAGTATGCATATTGTTGTATCATTTCAAAGACCAATTTACAAGACTTACAAATATTGGTACTTTTAATCTTTCTATTTCATTGCCTCGTATTTTTTCTTTTTTTAGATTTGACTAAAATGGGGCTGAATAATTTCAAGAAGTACTGAATTAGTTTTTCTGAAGTGTTCCTGAATCATAAACAGTTTTTGTAACAGAAACAGAAGATTGAGTTATTGAGCAATACTCATTTTTAGTTGTCTGTAAAAGAAAACTATTGCGCCGGCTTTATCTGTCCATCAGCACTTTATTCTGTCCGCACTTTTTTCTATCCTTAGATCTTAAAAACAACTGAGGTTAGAGGGCTGCAAATTGGTATGTTGATCATCCAACCTCCAATCATCAAACATACCAAATTACAGCCCTCTAGCCTCCTCAGTAGTTTTTATTTTAATTATGGTTAAAGTGAGCCATCATCGTGCTTCTGGCAACGATATAGGATAAGCCACCACCAGGCCGTAATTAAAGTTCCATGGGCCACGGCTCACAGCATTATACCGAGACCACCGAAAGATAGATCTATTTTCGGTTGCCTTGATTATACGCTGTAGCGGCTGTACAGAAAACTCGATTGTGCCGAAGACACTTCGGCACATTTTTACTTGTTTTAATATTATTTTATAAAAGTTACCGGCCTTTAAGATATTTTGGCTTTACGTAAGAAAGTTAGGAACACTAATTAAAAGTGAAAAGTATTAGCAATGAAGGTTAGACTACTTCCTATTACATTAATATTTACCGATTCTTTTTACTAAAATAGAATAAAACTATAAAAATAAAAATAAGAGTGAAATATTAATCCTACTGTGGTAGTAAAACATATTTAGTCAATATACTTATACAAGGAACAAAAAAATAATAATAATAATAATAATAATAATAATAATAATAATAATAATAATAATAATAATAATAATAATAATAATAATAATAATTTTAAAACGCAATGGGGCCAAATAACAGCTAAAGAGGCATTATACTGTGGTACAATAAATTTAGTCAATATACTTATATAAAGAAAACAAAACAATAATAATAATAATAATAATAATAATAATAATAATAATAATAATAATAATAATAATAATAATAATAATAATAATAATAATAATAATAATAATAATAATAATAATAATAATAATAATAAATCACAGTAGGGCTCAATATCATCGCCGATTCAAAATGGTAATTGCTTAATCAATCGGAGTGATTTTTTCAAATCAAATTAATCACTCGGGAGACTCCTCACTTTCGCTAATAAAAGATAAATGAATTAATCGTGTGACGTCCAAACAGCAACACTGATTACATTAGCTGGAAAAGTTTCCAGTTCGGGCAATTATAAATAATTCCAATTGTAAATAATTTCGGTTATCGATACTTTCTGTAATAGATAATTTTAATAGATGCGCTTAATGTTTGGGGGTAAATAATTCTGCGTTCAGTCCTGATCATAAGGGAATTGTCACACCTGAGATAGATGCATTCGAAAGAAAAATAGACACAGATTATTAATCGAGAGAGAGAGAGAGAGAGAGAGAGAGAGAGAGAGAGAGAGAGAGAGAGAGAGAGTGGAATATATTTACAAAATATAAATGAGAGAGAGAGAGAGAGAGAGAGAGAGAGAGAGAGAGAGAGAGAGACAGAGAGGAAAATTCTATTCATGATTGTATGTACAAAAATAATTCAGTGGAATATATTTACAAAATATAAATGAGAGAGAGAGAGAGAGAGAGAGAGAGAGAGAGAGAGAGAGAGAGAGAGAGAGAGAGAGAGAGAGAGAGAAATTCTATCATGATAGTATGTACAGAAATATTCAGTGGAGTACATTAAATTTTACAAAATATAAATTAAAGAGAGAGAGAGAGAGAGAGAGAGAGAGAGAGAGAGAGAGAGAGAGAGAGAGAGAAGAGAGATGACTGTATGAGAGAAAAAAAATTCAGTGGAATATATTTGACTGTATATATAAAAATAATATATATATATATATATATATATATATATATATATATATATATATATATATATATATATATATATATATATATATATATATATATATATATATATATATATATATATATATATATATATATATATATATATAGAGAGAGAGAGAGAGAGAGAGAGAGAGAGAGAGAGAGAGAGAGAGAGAGAGCTAAAGAATCCTCCTCATTGATTGCATCGGGAGGCGGGGGGGGGGGCGGGGGCTGGCGAGACCGCAAGCTTACACGAGGGAAAGCTGGAAATGGCTAGAACCTCACAAATTGCAATCTTGCAACAATTTTCAATTTGAGTGGGATATTGCGGAAGAAGAAGTAGGGAAAGAGTGAGTTCATAATTCAGCTCATGCTCTGAGCCATTTTAATCTTATGAGAGTTTATTGCGTTCTGGGAAATGAGATATTAATCTGAGGCGTAATGCTTATTTTATGACAGGTTTGTTTACATAAAAGCCTCGCAACTTTGGGTGGGTTCTGTTTCGCGAAGTTGTAGCGATTAGAATGCGTTCTCCGGTATTACGTAGTGAAGCCTGGCTTTGTTAGTTGTTATGAAAATTTCAAATATAAACATAAATGATATACGGAATGTTTTATTAATATTTTAATATGTATATAGATAATATACATGTAGTTTTACTTGTCAGGAATGAAAGCTTTCCGCCGAAGTGGAGGAAAATTAATAGTTTCGTCAATTCTTTTGCTAAATATGTATATCTACCAATTGTATGTATAAGTATATGTATATATAGTTTATATATGTATACATATATACACATATACCATATATATATATATATGTATGAATATATACATACATGTATGTATGTATGTATGTCAGAGTTATGTGTCCTTTTGTACTGAGATGCATAACAAGCTTAAAATATGCGCAGTTATGCAATAAAAAGTTAGACATTATGAAAAATAACACGAATGTCACAATCACAATCCACAACAACTCAGAACAATATACAACTCAAAACAAACATTTCTGTAATATCAAAGTCTTCTGTGTGTAATTTCTCTCAACAAACAGAGAGGCATATAAATACTTAAAAAAAAAAAACACACAAAAATAATCTAAACTCAAATAAGGAAACGAAAACTCCTGAAATAACATTAATTAAATTCACCTTCACAGAGATTTCGTAATGACAAAATTTCATTCTTCAGCCGGAGAGTTTTAATCTTCAGACTTCAAAAAGTTTTGACCACTCTTACGAAAAAGGCCTCTTATTACGTCCAGAATGACGCTACCAAAGAAAGAATGACATGCGTCTGAATTCCGAGCTACTCCTTACGCTTGAAAGGAATTCATCTGAATCCCATCCCCATCTAAACGTTGTTTATATATCTGGGAAATTATCTGAATAAGCCTTACAAATACTGCAGATTTTACATCAATAGATATCTAACTCATCTTACCTCATCTGCACTTCCATAGATATCCAACTCCTCTCCTTATCCTCTAAAGGAATTCATCTGAATACCATCCCCAATGTTTATTTCATTAGCAAGCTTCATCTAAACGTTGCTTATATATCTGGGAAATAATCTGAATACGTTTTGTAAATACGACTTCTAAATACTACAGATTTTACATCAATAGATATCTAACTCATCTCACTTCATTTGTACTTCCATAGATATCCAATTCCTTTCCTATCCTTTAGCCATACCTGTTACTTAAAATTATACTAGTCACTCCCAGATTTTTCCAGAACACTTGTCCAACGGACAGTTGACCTAATATTCTTCTGACCACCTTTACCAATGTTTATTTCACTGGCAAGCATCTAAACGTCCTTATATATCTGGAAAATTATCATAATACTTCTGTGGCATACTGCAGATTTTACATCAATAGATATCTAACCCATCATCTTAATCTGCACTTCCATAGATATCCAACTCCCCTCCTTATTCTTTAGCCACACCTGTTACCTTAAAATTATGGTTTCCACTCCCAAATTGTTCTCGAACACTTGGGCAATGGACAGTTGACCTGAGGTCATTCTGCTGGGGGACAGAACTCCAAAGGACACTTCACCAACAGACACTGGCCCACCAGACATCTGGGGGAAGGGATCTTTAGCTGAAATGGAGTTTAGTTCTGGCTTGGGGGCGATTCGAGACTAAGTTTAGCTAGGAGGTGTTGGCAGGTGTTCTGAAGAAGCCCGCCCTCTCTCTCTCTCTCTCTCTCTCTCTCTCTCTCTCTCTCTCTCTCTCTCTCTCTCTCTCTCTCTCTCTCTCTCTCTCTCTCTATCAATAAATAAATAAATAATTTTTCTTTATACGTTTTGTTCATTACTCTATGTATAACAAAATTTGGGATACGCCGATCTCTTGCTTGAAAGTAAAATAGCCTTCAGGTTGAGAAATATATTCTGTAGTTCTGTGGTAAGTATATTGTTTACTAAAGAGGAATATTTATATATATATATATATATATATATATATATATATATATATATATATATATATATATATATATATATATATATATATATATATATATATATATATATATATATATATATATATATATATATATATATATATATATATATATATATATATATATATATATATATATATATATATATATATATATATACACACACACACACACACACACACACATATATATATATATATATATATATATATATATATATATATATATATATATATATATATATATATATATATCCAGACACAGTCAACATTACATGAGCAACGCCATCCGATTTCACATTCAATATACTGATGGCATATTTATTTATATACATATTTGTCATCCGTTTCATTAAAGTAGGGTATATTAACAGTACTTCGCCTTTAACAGAAGTACAGGATATGAGATTGAAAACAAATTTATTATTATTATTATTATTATTATTATTATTATTATTATTATTATTATTATTATTATTATTATTATTATTCTATATAGAAACTTGTTGGTAGGCAATTTGGAAATTTGCACAATATTTTCGTATACACCTTTGACAGATGTATACTTTTAAAGTTGTAAAACATTTCATGTCTATTGTCTATTCTTTTTCCATTTTTCTAGGTCTTAGAAAACTATGATAGCTAGAAAACAAGTAAAAAATGCGCCGAAGACACTTCGGCGCAAACGAGTTTTCTGTACAACCTCTACAGCGTATAATCAAGGCAACCGAAAATAGATCTATCTGTCGGTGGTCTCGGTATAATACTGTATGAGCCGCGGCCCATGAAACTTTAACCACGACCCGGTGGTGGCCTATCCTATATCGTCGCCAGAAGCACGATTGAGGCTAACTTTAACCTTAAATAAAATATAAACTACCGAAGCTAGAGGGCTGCAATTTGGTATGTTTGTTGGTTGGAGGTTGGTTGATCAACATACCAATTTGCAGCCCTCTAGCCTCATAAGTTTTTGAGATCTGAGGGCGGACAGGAAAAAGTGCGGACGGACGGACAAAGCCTGCACAATAGTTTTCCTTTACAGAAAACTAAAAGTAACATGTCTTCAGGTAATGTTTTTTTTCCTCTGTATGACAAAGACCTGGAGAGCTAATTAATTCTGAATAACTTTGATAATAGAATCTTGACAAAAACAAACATGAACAGGTCTTTTGTTCCCTGTATTTACAAGAAAGTCTCTCTGTTGTGGATGTAAATATTACTAACCTTATTCAAGGGACATTCGAGGCTTAAAAACGCTTTGAAATATTGATGAAAGCTCTTGACATTTTGAGCTGGTTGTTTTGACTAGAGAAAAAATTTATGTATGAGCGAATATTTTTTTTTGGATTTATATATATATATATATATATATATATATATATATATATATATATATATATATATATATATATATATATATATATATATATATATATAATAATAATTATTATTATCGCCATGTTGAATAACTTAATTCTTACTCATATTCTCCATTCACACTCCATCCTAATCAGCCAATTCTCTTCCAAACTTCTCCTTACTTCCTCCTATTTATCTACTCCTTGCTACCTCCTCTTTCTTCATGTACTCTTCTTAATCCCCTTAATTCCATTTACTTCATTCGTCCACGAATTCCCCTTTCTCCTCCAAGTGAGGGAAAAATCCCCCTTGTACTTTTTCTCTCCTTAATTCCATTTACCTCATTCGTCCACGAATTCCCCTTTCTCCTCCAAGTGAGGGAGAAATCCTCCTTCTCGTACTTTTTCTCTCCTTATTCCCATTTACCTCATTCGTCCACGAATTCCCCTTTCTCCTCCAAGTGAGGAAAAAATCCCCCTTGTACTTTTTCTCTCCTTATTTCCATTTATCTCATTCGCCCACGAATTTCCGTTTCTCCTCCAAGTGAGGGAAAAATCCCCATTTGTGCTTCTTCTCTCCTTAATTTCATTCACCTCACTTATCCACGACTTCCCCTTTCTCCTCCAAGTGAGGGAAAAATCCTCTTTCCTGTAATGTTTCTTTTGTAATGTTTCTTGTAACATTTCTCTTGTAATGTTTCTCCATTTCCTTGTAATATTTCTCTTGTAATGTTTCTCCATTTACCTCACTTATCCACGAATTCCCCTTTCTCCTCCAAGTGAGGGAAAAATCCTCTTTCTTGTAATGTTTCTTTTGTAATGTTTCTTGTAACATTTCTCTTGTAATGTTTCTCCATTTCCTTGTGACATTTCTCTCACTTTACCATTTACCTCACTTATCCACGAATTCCCCTTCCTCCTCCAAGTGAGGAAAAGAAATTTAGGAGGCCAGAAACCACTCTAATTAGCGCTGTTTAAGAGAGCAGTTGTAAATAGCACTCCCTTCGCCTCCTAATTAAGAACAGAGCCTAATATATATATATATTTTTTTTTCGAATACTTGGTGATATTACCTCTCCCAGAGGTTTAAAGAGGAAGTGGGTGTTAATTAAGAGTGGGTCGGTATGGCAGCATAACAGCATAACAGCAAAACACGTTGACAGGTTAACAGCATTCGGGTTTAAGTTTTATTTTTGCTTTTTGTGTGAGATTCAAAATGCTTTATGTATTTGTTCTGTAACAGAGATATGCTGTAATAATAATAATAATAATAATAATAATAATAATAATAATAATAATAATAATAATAATAATAATAATAATAATTTGGAGATCCTAGTGGTTTCCCATTTTTGGAACTTTATTATTATTATTATTATTATTATTATTATTATTATTATTATTATTATTATTATTATTATTATTATTATACACTATATGTTTTCCAAACGAGAAATTAAACAAAATATCATTTTTAATATACACTCAACAACGCGAGTTCAAGTGAAATTGTGGAATCACCACCAATATTTATTTAAGAGATTAATTAAGAGTCCAGGGGATTACAATTATAGGGATTTGCATACTAATTACCCCCAAAAAACCTCTAATTAAGTGAAAGTCATCATCAAGATTGGCTAATCCTCGTAATCATGTCAAAATATTTTGAATTGGAAAATAACATTCACACTTCATTGTATGTCCCAGTTGGCTTATGAGCGTAATTTCACATGCAAATGAGCACGTGCTTGACTGACTGACTGACGCTCTCTCTCTCTCTCTCTCTCTCTCTCTCTCTCTCTCTCTCTCTCTCTCTCTCTCTCTCTCTCTGTCATTCGCATACAATGCTCGCGATTCATTCGAACATAAGCACTTGCTTAAGAGTCCGTCTACTCGAGCATTAAAAATAAAGCATACGTATTCTTTCTTCTTCTCTTCTTTATATTTATGGACGGGACTTGACACCTCTCTCGCCACACATACACGTATATATTCATATGCATATGTATATGCATATGCATATGTATATATATTGTGTATATTAATTTATCTATATATATATATATATATATATATATATATATATATATATATATATATATATATATATATATATATATATATATATATATATATATATATATATATATATACATATATACATATATATATATATATATATATATATATATATATATATATATATATATATATATATATATATTTATATATACATATACATAACTCCTGAACCAACACTGCATCATAAAATATCTACGCAAAAGCACCCACCCCTAGCGCCACCCTCCCCCTAAAAAAAAACATTCACGCCGCCCCTGATTGTAACACCCCGTGTCTTCCCTGCCCAAAATTGTTCGAATAAGCCCCAAGGACCCCACTCGCTTTCCATTAGAGCGCCATTAACGACCGCATAGGAAATGAAGGGAGGAGGCACTCTGCTGTAAAAATATAATAGAGGCCCGGCGCTTTAATGCTGATTTCGGTAATGAGGATTCTTTTCAGTTTTCTGCAAAAGATAACTATTGTGTCGGCTTTGTCTGTCCGTCCGCACTTTTTTCTGGTACCACTTTTTTCTGTCCGCCCTCAGATCTTGAAAACTACTGAGGCTAGAGGGCTGTAAATTGGTATGTTGATCATCCACCCTCCAATCATCAAACATATCAAATCGCAGCCCCCTAGCCTCAGTGGTTTTTAATTGATTTAAGGTTAAAGTTAGCCCTGATCGTGCTTCTGGCAACGCAACAACACAGGCTGAAAGTTTCGTAGGCTGCGACTCCTACAGTACTATTACGAGACCACCTAAAGATAGATCTATTTTCGGTGGCCTTGGTTATGCGCTGTACAGAAAACTCGATTGCGTCGAAGAAACTTCCGCGCATTTTTTAATTTTTTTCCTGTTTATTAAAATATCTCGTCCGGCTGTGATGTTTTTTGGTCGTACTTAGGATTGAATTGTATTGGGATTTAAGTCTTTAATTCAGCTTGTTTGTTTTTTTATAATATCAATAAACTTCAAACGTCAGGTTCTGCTTAACTGATAAATTCGTTTACCTTATTGACAACGTAAATTAAAAACCAAAATTAAAAACCAATCATTCTGCAAACCAAACTTAGTTTGAACAAAAGTAAGAAAATCAATAAGCTATTTTTGTTCTCATATGCGTCTGAATAATTTTTGTATTCCTTTCTATACATATATATATATATATCATATATATATATATATATATATATATATATATATATATATATATATATATATATATATATATATATATATATATATATATATATATATATATATATATATATATATATATATATACATATATATATATACATACATATATACATAGAGGCACTACGTACAAAATAATTTTACTTTATTACTTTGTTAGAAAAATAGTTAATTTTACCTAACATTATTAAGAAATATACTGATATGCAGAATGATAAAGATAACAGAAATAAAAGGGGAAAGTAATAACAATAATATAATTCAAAACTTAATAAGGATATAAATAAAAACAAAAATATCCACTAAAATCACTGAAGATATAAAAAAATGTAATTAATGTAATCATCTTTCACAAAAATGAAAAGGAAGAAGAGGAATCAAAGAGAACTCCTTACCTGTTAATTAGAGAGAGAGAGAGAGAGAGAGAGAGAGAGAGAGAGAGAGAGAGAGAGAGAGAGAGAGAGAGAGAGATTTACTTACCTGAAGGATACGAACGAGAAGAATCCTCCAGGACTCCCGTAATTGAATACGAAAAATCCTTTACTTTCTGAAATGGAAAGCTTTTCCTTTCACGAGAATCCGCTTCAGGAAAGAGAGAGAAAGTTACGCGACTTCTTTTCCACTTTCTTTGACGTCATTAGAGGAATCTTAAGTCACTGAGAGTTTGGAGGAAATTTGTTGTTTTTTTTTTCTTGTGGTTCTTACTGGATGTCGAGTGTGTGTGTGTGTGTGTGTGTGTATATATGCATATGTATGTATGTATAATATATATATATATATATATATATATATATATATATATATATATATATATATATATATATATATATATATATATATATATATATATATATATATATATATATATATATATGAACATACACAAACACACATACACACACACACACACACACACACACTCGCCATCCAGTAAGAACCACGAAAAAATTAAAAACCAAACAAAATTTCCTCAAACTCTCAGTGACTTAAGATTCCTCTAATGACGTCAAAGAAAGTGGAAAAGAAGTTGCGCCGCTTTCTACCTCTTTCCTGAAACGAATTCTCGTGAAAGGAGAAGCTTTCCATTTCAGAAAGTAAAGGACTTTTCGTATTCAATTACGAGAGTCCTGGAGGATCCTTCTCGTTCGTATCCTTCAGGTAAGTAAATCTCTCTCTCTCTCTCTCTCTCTCTCTCTCTCTCTCTCTCTCTCTCTCTCTCTCTCTCTAATTAACAGGTAAGGGGTTCTCTTTGATTCCGCTTCTTTCGTTTCAATTTGCGAATGATTTTTCTTTATTAATAATATTATTTGTGATATCTGCAATGATTTTAGAGGACATTCTTGTTATTTATATCACTGGTAAATTTGGGATAACTGTAGCCTTCTTCTTTCATTTCTGCTACCATTATTCTTTAGATCTATCTATCTATCTATCTATATATATATATATATATATATATATATATATATATATATATATATATATATATATATATATATATATATATATATATATATATATATATATATATATATATATATATATATATATATATTTACAGACATAAACACCCCTTTAACACCGCATTCATTATAAATTCTGAATACCTGACAAAATCAGATCCCAATTCAAAACTCACTAGATAAAATCATGTAAAACAAAATCAATTTCAATTTATCAAGTCAATTTATCTTTTGCTGGGTGGCAAAAATAAATTCAGCTAGAACTGTCCATGAAAAAATTCGTTATCAATCTCTTTCCATAGATTGGTCATTCCATAACAACAACAATGACATAGTTATATGACCCATGTAAGCTCCGCCCCCTTCCTGCCGTAAGCCCCTCCCATTTACCTCCTATCCCATCCCATCCACCCCTTCAATCTCGTCCTTCCTGTCTCTAAGCCCCTCCTACCCACCTCCCAACTCCTCCCACCCACCTCTAAGCTCCACCCACACACCTCCCAGCCACTCCCACCCACCTCTAAGCCCCTCCCATCCACCTCTAAGCCCCTCCCACCCGCCTCTAAACCCCTCCCACATACCTCCCAACTCCTCCCACCCACCTCCCAGCTCCTCCCACCCATTCCCAAACCCCTCCGACCCAGACAGCGCTTGTTAAAATAACCTAATGCAATTACGGATTTGATATTCGGTATTAATTACACTGTTGCTGCCGATTCGCTGTTATAACTATTCACTGGACGGGAAATATTGTTAATTAGTAGGATTTCGCTGTGACTGATAAACAGTGAAACGCTGCAATTATTTGTTTTGGTCGGGAGCCAAAATTCTAGCAGTGATGTAGGTTGTACCGGGAAATTGGATTTGATGTATGTACTTGTATGGGATTTCATTGTTTTAGCTTCTTCATTGTTAGTGTATTTTTGTACTTTTTTCCTACGGGATTTAATTAATTCCTTTAAATATGATTATAGTATAGTATCTGTCCCTTAAAGCTGTGCTATATAGGATTTACTGAAAGCCAATATTAAATATACTTGCAGTACAGCACATATCCATTTTGTTAAAGCTGTAGTTGCTTTGTAGTTATGTAGTTATGGTTTATATAGCTTTTTTTTGTAGTGGGTCTCCATGTATATTAAACATAATTTCCTTGATCTGATGATCTCAGTAATGAGAAAAATTACTTAAGAGAGTTGATGAAATGCAATTCAGTTTCATACACAATGGATCTCTGAAGTGAATAAACTGATTTTTATAAAAGATTTAAAAGATAATTATACCAGTTCTAAGCACATAATACTAACACTAATTTTTCATTACATACATTTTGTACTTCGTCTGTCAATCACGAGTCCCTCGGTTATCAATGCGCATGCGCGACGACTTTGTATTACTTATTGAATACTAAATACTAATTGAAAATACCACTTCAAACTGTACAAATAAATTTAAATTATCCTTTAAGTCTTCAGAATCAAAAGACAAGCGGGATCCAAAATAAAATCAGCTGGAGAGAGAGAGAGAGAGAGAGAGAGAGAGAGAGAGAGAGAGAGAGAGAGAGAGAGAGAGAGAGAGAGAGAGAGAGAAATTTATTGGAAAATTTATTTCCCATTATCTTCTGTTACTTCTTTCTAATGAACACCATAATCTTCTTTGGAAGCTTGAGTTTCAAGCAAATGACCCCATTAGTGGGCTTGTTCCATATGAATAGGGTTTATCTTCTAAATAATAATAATAATAATAATAATAATAATAATAATAATAATAATAATAATAATAATAATAATAATAATAATCTCTACCACTGTCCAGCTAACATGTCCTGCTTATCGTATGCAAAATAAATGCTGAACACACAGAAAATCTAGAATTAAATGCCCCGATATTCTTTTGAATGCCAATAACAGTGACGTTGAGGGAAGGCCGGTGTTCATTAATATTCCAGCGAGGTTGCTTGCCCAATTGGCTTGCGTTTGGGTACGTTCGATCAAAAAGACGTTTCTGGGTATATTTAAATTAACCATGTCTGTGCGATTACTTTTAGTGTTTTGAGTGCTGATAGTTTTGCTGAATTACAAATAGTATGTAATGCGGAGTTATTACTAGTACAATAATATTTTACTTTCTTATATAAATGTTGTTAAGATGACATACTTCCCCGTAGGAGTGCTAGTGACTTCAGTGCACCTCACGTGGTGCACTGTAGGCATTACTTAAGGTTCTTTAACAGCGTCCCTTCCTTGGGCAGGCCCGTGGCTGCAACCTCTTTCATTTCTTTTCATATTCACTTTCTTCCATTTGACTTTCCAACCTCTCTAATAGTTGTTTCACAGTGCAACTGTTACACTTTTCAAACCTTTTACTGTCAATTTCCGTTTCAGGGCTCAATGACCTTATAGGTCCCAGTGCTTGGCCTTTGGCCTAAATCTCTCTCTCTCTCTCTCTCTCTCTCTCTCTCTCTCTCTCTAAAAATAAATAAATAAATAAATAAATAAATAAATAAATAAATAAATAAATAAATAAATAAATAAATAATATATATATATATATATATATATATATATATATATATATATATATATATATATATATATATATATATATATATATATATATATATATATATATATATATCACATACTTAAGTAATTTCTCAAATACTATTTTTATCATTTTACTTTTATATAAATAATATAATATGACTTACATCAAAACATCAATATCGTATTTCTATAAAACTCCCCAAAAATATTGAAATATAACTAATATAAAAATAAAAAAAACTGGACCTAACTTCTGGAAAATATCCAGCCCACCGCACCAATAAGATCAATCCGCCCCAGTTGCTTTCAGTCAATAATTAGCCAGGAATATCCCGCATCTGGTTGGGCCCAGGCGTTGTACCTATCTTGCTTGCTTGCTTGCTTGCTTGCTTCCCTCCCTTCCTTCCTGCTTTCTGTTTGCAGCTTTGTCTAGTGGGGGAGGGGGAGGGGGGGGGAGGGTGGGTGTGATTGCGCATAGTAATAACTCTTGCATACGTAAGCGAAGAGCAGATGGTGGCAATTGCCTTCAGTTGGTGGACCAGGGGTGCTTGCAGTCACTCGAGAGAGAGAGAGAGAGAGAGAGAGAGAGAGAGAGAGAGAGAGAGAGAGAGAGGGTAGGGTTGTGGGGTTAATAGAGTGCTGGGTGCTCGGTAGGTGAGTTTAAATTACGATTTCGGGTTGTTTTTTTCCAACATTCTGAGACGTTTACGAAGTAAATGGTCATTGATAAATAGTGGGTGGCTTTAGGGAATACTTTCTTCAGAGCAATTTTTCTGCGAAAATAAAAAAATTCTATGAAAATAAAAAAATTCTATGAAAATAAAAAAATTCTATGAAAATAAAAAAATTCTATGAAAATAAAAAAATTCTATGAAAATAAAAAAATTCTATGAAAATAAAAAAATTCTATGAAAATAAAAAAAAAACTGTTTTGATTTGCTGTGTAACCAATGCATCGTGTTACGAAAATGGAAACAACCAGCTATTTTGACCTGTTTTGTCAATTTTTTGAGTTACGGAAATGAAAATATGATCGTTGTTTTGACTTGTAGTGTAAATAATGTATTGCTTTATGAAAATGTCAGCAACTGTTGTTTTGACTTGTGTATATAATAATACGTTGCATTACGAAAGTGGATCCTCACAGCTTCATGAAAATTGCCTTGAATCTGAAGTCTCTGAGTTTGAATAAGTGGATTTAGATTGTAAAATCAGGATGTTTTTTCAACATCCTGAGATGTTTACGATGCAAATAAGCATTGATAAACAGTGGGTATTCTTATGCTATTCGTTCTTCATAGCAATTTTGCTTTATAATATAATAACAGCTTATAATTTTTATTTGTTAAATCAGGATTTATTTCAACATCCTGAGATGTTTACGATGTAGGTGGGCATTGAAAAAAGGTGGGTATTCTGGGGGCATCCTTTCTTCATAGCAATTTTGCCGTAGAATATTCTCACAGTTTCAAAAAAATTTTGGTTTTACAGAAAATAGAAAGTCATTAGTCATACGAAGCTTCGCTTAAAACCACATGCCAAAACAACAGACTGTTTTCATTTTAATAACGGTGCTTATTATATGCTCATGTCAAAACAACGCAATGCATTATTTACAAGAGTCAAAACAACAGTTTTTTTATTTTAATAGCGGTGTTAATTACAGTGAAAATGTGTTAATTACAGTGAAAAGCGTTAATTACAGTGAAATGTGTTAATTACAGAGAAAGTGTGTAGATTACAATGAAAGTGCTAATTACAGTGAAATATGTTAACAACAGTGGAAATGTGTCAGTTGCAATGAAAATGGTTAATTACAGTGAAATGTGTTAATTACAGTGAGAAGCGACAATTACAGCGAAATGTGTTAATTATACTGAAATGTGTTAATTACAGTGAAATATGTTAATTACAGTGAAAATTAACAATTACAGTGAAATGTGTTAATTACAGAAAAAAGTGAAATCGCAGTGAAATGTGTAAATAACAATGAAAGTGTTAATTACAGTGAAATGTGTTAATTACAATGAAATTGACAATTACAGTCAAATGTGTTAATTACACCGAAAGGTGTTAATTACAGTGATGTGTTAATTACAGTGATGTTAATTACAGTGACGTGATAATAGCAGTGAAATCGGCTAAAAGTGTTAAGTACCCTGAAAAGCGTTAATTACAGTCGCATTTACCGAAAGCAAACGCTGGGTCATTACCGTTATCGACTCGGTAAAGCGGGAAATATTTATGATATTGGAGGCTGACGTAGCGTTAATTAACGTGTTAATGTTTCAGTAACTGGAGTAAAGGGACCTGTATTTACTGTTAATAATTCGTAGAGAAGGTTTTGCCCATTAGAATCGTAAGGGTTTAATTGGTTTTAGTTTTCTGTAAAAGGAAACTATTGTGCCGGGTTTTGTCTGTCCGTCCGCACTTTATTCTGTCCGCACTTTTTTCTGTCCGCACTTTTTCTGTCCGCCCTCAGATCTTAAAATCTACTGGGGCTAGAGGGCTGCAAATTGGTATGTTGATCATCCATCCCCCAATCTTCAAACATACCAAATTGCAGCCCTCTAGCCTCAGTAGTTTTTATCTTATTTAAGGTTAAAGTTAGCCATAATCGTGCCTCTGGCATCGATATAGGATAGGCCACCTCTGGGTCGTGGTTAAAGTTTCATGATTGTGTGAGTGAGTATATGTATGTGTTTGTGAATACATCCATATCTATGCAATTGATAGCTCAAACGATTGACAGGTAACACCAATCAGTAAAAAAATAAATAAATAAACAAACAAACCGAACGGTCCTGTTATCCGATAACGCGAAATCCCAAACAGGAATTACGCGGGTGACGCACTCGTGTTATGCGTAATGGAACGTAACTGATCAATTCGTTATTGAATTGAAATATTTTTATATGTCCCATCCGCGTAACGATAAACCCTGACTTTTTGCGAGCGAGAAGTATTTTGGTCAATATGACTCATTTTAATCCTGTCCTCGATTTAGAGAGGGTAAATTGGAAAGCTGGACGGCCGTAGGTTGATTGGTTTTTGACTGGTTACACGTAAATCTAATCTAACAAAACCTATTTTGTTGATATATGAAATACTGGTCCTATTCTAGTGTTATAAAAGGAAAATTGAAACTTAATTCTCGATTTAGAAAGGGAAAATTGGAAAACTGGGTGGCTGTAAATTGATTGGTTTTTGACTGGTTACGCATAAATCTAATCTAACGGAAGCTATATAGTCAATTTATGAAATTCTGGTCCTATTCTATGGATATAAAAAGAAAATTAAAACTAAAACCTATTTCTCAGTTCATAAAAGGGAAATTTGGAAAGCTAGATTGCTGTAGATTGATTGGTTTTTGACTGGCTACACATAAATCTAGTTTAACAAAAGCTATTTTGTCAATACATGAAATACTGGTTTTATTCTCGGGTTATAAAAGAAAAATTAAAACCTAATTCTCGATTTAAAAAAAAAAAGGAAAATTGAAACTTCATTCTCGAGTTTGAAAAAGTTAAATTGAAAAGCTAGATAGCTATAAATTGATTGGTCGCTTTTTGTGACTGGCTACACATAAATCTAATCTAACGGAAGGTTTTTGGTCAGTATGTGTCATACTGGTCCTATTCTAGGGTTAAAAAAAAGGAAAATGAAAACCTAATTCTCGAGTTAAAAAAAAAAGGAAATTCACAACCTAATTCTAGAGTTAAAAAAATAAAAATTGAAAAGCTAGATAGCTATGAATTACTCACCTGGATGATAACAGAGGGACTTATTCAATCAAATGATATCAGAGGGAATTATTCAATCAAATGATAACAGAGGGAATTATTCAATCAAATGATAACAGAGGGAATTATTCAACCGGACTATAACAGAGGGAATTATTCAGTCAAATTATAACAGAGGGAATTATTCAGTCAAATGATAACAGGGGGAATTATTCAATCAGATGGTAACAGTGGGAATTATTCAATCAAATAACAGAGGGAATTATTCAGTCAGATGATAACAGAGGGAATTATTCAATCAGATAATAGAATAAATTATTCAACTGGATGATAACAAAGGGAATTATTCAAATGGATGATAACAGAGGGAATAATTCAATATCCAAGATAAAACTTCGCTCATACTAGGAGAGGCTGTTTTCACAATAGACATCCTGTATATAATATTAAACAACAAACTGTGACCGGAATTAAAACACTTACCCACAAGTAAATGGACCGGTAGGAGTAAAACGGTCCTTCTTCATCGCTGATAATACCAGGTACATAATCCAGATTTCGAAGGAAATAGAAGGAATTCGTTATATGATCAAAATTTCCACTGACAATCTCTTCGAATTGCAAGTCACTGAACACGTATAATTTGTGTCCTATGTATTGTCTCTTCCGGAAACACCTTGAAACCGTAATCTCATGAATAAAAGCCTTCTGTGAACTCTCTCTCTCTCTCTCTCTCTCTCTCTCTCTCTCTCTCTCTCTCTCTCTCTCTTGATTATTATATCTCTCATCAATGTCTTATATGCAAAACCACTCAAAACTCTCTCTCTGGTCACGTATTTAAACATGCATTGAAAGCCCCATTTTTGGGTCTCAGGATAAAACCAAGAGTGTTCTCTCAGTAGGACCCTCACTTACGCCAAACGGGAATAACTATCATCTAAAAGTGCGTACTTTTATTCTAAAAGTTAATTCATGACTTATTGTATAGAGAATTAGACTGATACTATGCGCAATAAAAAGCCAAATTAGTTTATGTAACTCTGGATATCCCTTATCAAAAGTAAACGACTTTTATCTATATAAAATTCCTACATTCACTCCACGCACCAATTCACGACTTACTTTAGGGAGAATCAGACTGACGTTTTAAGCAAAAAAGGGCCAATTATTACATATGAAATGAAGGATTCTTCCCCTGTTGTTAAATTGCACACGTACACACTCACTTATCAAAAATAAACTGCACACTGTTGCCATCTATCGGTTCCTGGAAGAAACATTTCCAACCGGCTTTTTTGGAGGTGTTGTCGCTTCCGTAACTTATCCCAGAAATCACCAGACTTCTTCCATGACGGCAGTAGCGAAAGGCCTTTGAGCAATTCAGTTAGTTTCGCTCATATTTACTCCGATAATTTTGAATAAATTGACATAAATGATGTATTCAAGTACTGAAGATCTTGCCGTAATGTATTTTGCATCTAGATTCCTAAATTCAATCATTATCTCTTCAAATGAAATTCGTATTATCTAAAGAGGCATATGAAATAAAACGAAATATTCTGGGAAATAGTTCGCTTGTTTCAATGGCAGTTAACCACAGTTAAGTGGATCCACGTCAATAGTGATTAGTGTAGAGTTTATTATAGAGTCATTTAAGATCAAAATATACAACTTTATACTTCTAGATTTGTTTGCAGAATGATAATCCTCG
>NC_089765.1:13963820-13973820 GCF_040412425.1 Macrobrachium rosenbergii | reverse complement strand
GCAGAACTACACAGCTTTTGACCTCCAGGGAAAATAGGAGAATATTGACATTTATGTCTGTTTAGACAGAGACACATTCATGCAGACACATTCACACACGTGTATGTATGTATGTATGTATGTATGTATGTATGTATGTATGTATGTATGTATATATTTGTTTATATATATATATATATATATATATATATATATATATATATATATATATATATATATATATATATATATATATATATATATATATATATATATATATATATATATATATATATATATATATATATATATATATATATATATATATATATATATATATATATATATATATATATATATATATATATATATAAATATAAATTTATATGTATATATATATTTATTTATTTATTTATTTATATGTATATGTATATGTATATATATACAGTATATATAATAGCTAAAAAAACATAATTTATAATATCAACACCTAAAAAAGAAATAAAATTCCACCAGACATTATGTAATACTTATATCCTTGAAAATCAATTGCCTCATTTATATCAAACTGTCAAGCTCCGTCCCATTCCCAACCTCAGGCCCTGAAAAAATAAATGTCGCCACGCCGATTTGATTACTTATGGCAAACGTCAAAAGCATTCCGGGACGAAATTTGCATTCGTTAATATTAATGGCTGCCATACATAAGAATTTTAATTGTGGGATTATTACGCGCGGCTGCCAAAAATAGAATGATGGTTCCTTTTTCCGAAAATAGGTTCAGCGTCGCTGTACTTTTGACGAGAATAATGCATGTATCTATACAATTTATTATTATTATTACTATTATCATTATTATTTTTTTTTTCGGATATTCAGGTAAAAATAATAAACAAACAAAACCTGTAAATCTGTCTAATTTTATATTATTATTATTATTATTATTATTATTATTATTATTATTATTATTATTATTATTATTATTATTATTATTATTATTATTTATTTATTTATTTTTTAATATTCAGGTAAAAATATTAAACAAACAAAACCTGTAAATCTGTCTACTGTTGCATTATTATTATTATTATTATTATTATTATTATTATTATTATTATTATTATTATTATTATTATTATTATTATTATTATTATTATTTTAGACATTCTGATAAAAATTTTGTCAAACAAACTACGTAAACCTACGTACTTTTATCTGCTAAGATAAAACGAAAATAAAAAAAGAATTTCATCTCGTCACCATTCTACCAGAGGCCTCCTGCTATTGACCATAACCATTCGAAGACTGCTTAGCTAGCTTTCGCGGAGATCTGAAGACAAGCTTTAGAATTTCTTTTGTATATTTACTTTATTCCTCGAATTTCCTTTGTATATTTACTTTAATCCTCGAATTTCCTTTGTATATTTACTTTATTCCTCGTGATATATTTGCCTGGGTTGGGTAGCAAGAGTGATTTTTGAAATTTAACTATTGTATTCAGTTTTTATTAAAGCTTTCCCTTGGTTTAATGTAGATTCTGTATTGAAAAATTTAAAAATGCGCCGAAGAAACTTCGGCACAATCGAGTTTTCTGTACAGCCTCATATCAAAGCCACCCAAAATGGATCTATCCTTCGGTGGTCTCGGTATAATGCTGTGTGAGTAGCTGCCCGTGAAGCTTTAACCACGGCCCCGTGGTGGCCTATCCTATGGCTAACTTTAACCTTAAATAAAATAAAAACTACTGAGGCTAGAGGGCTGCAATTTGGTATGTTTGATGATTGGAGGGTGGATGATCAACATACCAATTTGAAGCCCTCTAGCCTCAGTAGTATGATGCATCCACAAAATGAAAATATTAGTTGGACAATACAGAATATATTCTTGTTAATAACATTTCACTTTAGCATATGAGGTCCGAATACTGATATAACATTAAATCTTTCTCTAATTGTTGTTCCTTTATATTTTGTAAATTCATTTACATTTCAGAATCATACATTATATTTCAGAATCACATATGCGCAATACTCAACTATGCAGAAATAATGACAGCGTACATTTATCCGAGATACTCAATAAATGATACCCATTCCTTGCAGGTAAGTTCCTTTGTATTTTTGAAGTTCACTCATATCTCAAAATCATATAAACAGTAATGAACTGCGCAGATATAAATGCAATGTACAGTTATGCCATATTCTCAATAATTAAGATTTATTTCTCGCAAGCATTTCCAGAAACATTTTATGTCGAAGCATATCACAAATTCCGCAACTCCAGTTCTGAATCATGCAGTTGCTCGTTATTGACAGCAACGATACGAATAACGTAGAAATAAACAGCATATCATCGCCTCTCTCCTTTCAATATTGTATCACGGAATCACACACTTCGGCAACACACAAAAAAACTGATACCGTTATCATTACTCTGTCTTATAAAGTTATATTCCCCGGGCATTACCGCTAATAGATTTCATTGGGTTACCGTGAAAAAAGAGAGAGAGATGATTACAGTTCTATATTCGGAAATATCATTAAATTTTCTCATCACATCCAGCGTATTACGTTAATTCTCGTCGAATAACATTCCTCGTTAGCGTAATGGACTTTTATCATTCCCCGAGAGCTGCCATTACTTTATTATCCTCGTCGATAACTTAATAACTTTTCAATATTCGTTTCCAGCGTGTGAGGCGATTTCTAAAGCTGACTGAGTCGCTGCACTTTAGAATTTATCCGCGGGAATTGTTTGTCGTAAATAAGACACTGCTTCAGATAATGCGTTGTGTTCTTCATTATAAAAATCTATAATGATATCGGATAATAAAATGGAGAGGAAGGCGATAGTGAACTCGTCGGAAAAGGGGAGAGAAGAGAGAGAGAGAGAGAGAGAGAGGCAGATAATAACTAGGAATAATGAAATGTCAGATTGAAAAGAATTGCTGTGAATATTGACAAAGATAAAGGTGTGTTTTGTTCCCACTAAATTCAGGTCATTTTATTGTTATTCTTAATAACTGATTTTTTTTAATAATTACATAATTTCTTTATTATTCGTAAATCAATCTTTAATCATTCTAGAGGAACTGGAATAGTTTTAAAAAGACAACTCAACTGAATTATTTAGTTTTTCTGAAGACTTTTCATCAAGATCATCTAGAAAATTTAATCCAAGTTAATCTCTCTCTCTCTCTCTCTCTCCTAAAAAGTATTACACTGCCATCTCTATCCTTTTATTACTTATTATCATTATCAGGTTACCTATCCCCCCTCTCTCTCTCTCTCTCTCTCTCTCTATTCATTATGCTTTACCACTTTATTACTTACGCACCTTCACAGGTTACCAATCCCCCTTTCAACCTTCTTCCTCTCTCTCTCTCTCTCTCTCTCTCTCTCTCCCCTTCATTATGCCCTACCACTTTATGACTTACGTTCCTTACCAGGTTACCAATCCTCCTTCCAACCTTCTCTCTCTCTCTCTCTCTCTCTCTCTCTCTCTCTCTCTCTCTCTCTCTCTCTCTCTCTCTCTCTCCACCCATTCTTATATCCTCGCCAAGACTATTTTGCTATTCATTGGGTTCGCGTGAGAAGGTCCCGTTAAAATTTCATGCTGGCCATGAATTTACATTTTCACTTACTCCATGTTATGAGATGACTCTCATTACTCTGGTCTCGAAGGCCTTAATGGAAAGAAAATATGACGATGATATGAGTTAAAGGAAGAGAAAATGTGAGAGCGTTATGAGTTAAAGGAAAGGAAATATGAAGAAAATATGAGAAAATGGGAAGAAAATATAAAAATATTAGGGGTTAATGGAAGGAAAATATGGAAATATGAGTTAAAGGAAAAGAAAATTTGAAAATAATATGAATTAAAGGATAGAAAAGTTGAAGAAAACATGAATTAACGAGAAGAAAATATGAAAATATTATGAGTTAATGGAAAGAAAATATGAAGAAAACCCATGAGTTAATGGAAAAGAAAATATGCAAATATTATGAGTTAATGGAAAGAAAATATGAAGAAAATATGAGCTAACGAGAAGAAAATATGAAGAAAACATGAATTAATGAGAAGGAAATATGAACATGATATGAGTTAATGGACAGAAAATTTGAAAATATTTTAAGTTAATGGAAAGAAAATATGAAAGTATTATGAGTTACAGGAAAAGAAATTTTGAGAACAATATGAGTTAAAGGAAAGCAAATATGAAGAAAACATGAATTAACAAGAAGAAAATAAGAAAATAATATGAGTTAATGGAAAGAAAATATGAAGAAAATACACCATCCCCGTATGGAGGTACTGCCGTCAGTGCACCTCACGGGGTGCACTGTAGGCACTACTAAAGGTTCTCTACAGCGTCCCTTCCTTAGTCCACCAGCTGCAACCCCTATCGTTCCTTTTACTGTACCTCCTTTCATATTATCCTTCTTCCATCTTACCATCCATCCTCTCCTAACAATTGATTCATAGTGCAACTGAGATGTTTTCCTCCTGTTACACCTTTCAAACCTAACCTACTCTCAGTTTAATTCCAGCGCTGAATGACCTCATAGGTCCCAGTGCTTGGCCTCTGTCCTAAACTCTACATTCCATTCCAGAAGAACTCCATAAAAAGAAAAACATTAAGGAAAAATATCCTTATCCTTTCCACAGTACTCAAACAGCTTACCAGAACGACAAAATGCTTCCTCCTCGTCAAAAAAAAGCGACGAAATCCCGCTGTTTCAGACCCGGCAAAAAACAGTAAACGCCTCCCGAAGTTTTAATTATACGTCGAGGACTAGAGGAGCCTATCGTTACGGGGCGATGACAACGACTTTCCCCTCCCAAAAAATTGATGGGTCCTACATAGGATGTGGAATGGTCCTTCTGGGAGAGGAAGGATTCAATGATGACGGCGATGATGAGGATGTTTGGGGAATGTTTGAATGTTTGCAAAGGATTGATTTTTTTTAAAGGATTGTTTTAAAGGGGTGTAAAGGAGTCGTATGATTGTGTTATGCTCTTGTGTCTTTGAGGTTTTTGTGAATGAAATCTAAAATGATGTTGTTATTGTTGTTTAGTGAGTGTTTGTGTGTACATTTTGCAGTGCATTCAGGCCAGTAATATACACAAACACACGTACTTACATATGTACATATACATATGTATGTATGTGTATATATATATATATATATATATATATATATATATATATATATATATATATATATATATATATATATATATATATATATATATATATATATATATATATATATATATATATATATATATATATATATATATATATATATATATATATATATATATATATATATATACATACATATATACAGTATATACATACATATGCATATCTGTTTAAACATAGATAATGTGTACAAACATGCAAAACATATTCCCCAAAATAAAAATAACATTCATCTGCGGACCAAGAAAACATCAAAAACAACAATTCCCAAAAAATACCTCGACCCCCCAAAAAATATATAACAAACGAAAACTAACGAGAACGATAAATAAAAGAAAAAAAATAAAGCATCGGAGATACGCGGAGAAAACACGAGAAGTATGTAGCGAACGGGAGATACGAGGAAATCTGCAATAAAGGGTAATGACACGGGGCAAAAGTGCGATTGGGAACAGAACCTAGCAATAAAGTTACGGGAGAGCTATGAAGGGGGAGTCGGGAGATGAGCAAAATATTTCCCATTCCATAAAACGCCAGAACTGAATCATGTAAATGGAACGAGGAATAAGAAGAGATGGACGGCAGCAAGATTGAGAGAGAGAGAGAGAGAGAGTAATCAAGCACTGAAGAAGGAAATGTTTCCGGACTCAAGAAAGATGGAGGTCGTGGATAACTGAGAGAGAGAGAGAGAGAGAGAGAGAGAGAGAGAGAGAGAGAGAGAGAGAGAGAGAGAGAGAATAACCTTTTTTAGTCCTTGGTATTATTCTAGACAACTATTTTTTTTGAGAGAGAGAGAGAGAGAGAGAGAGAGAGAGAGAGAGAGAGAGAGAGAGAGAGAGAGAGAGAGAGTATAACCTTTTTTGTAATATTCTAGACAACTATGTTTTTGAGAGAGAGAGAGAGAGAGAGAGAGAGAGAGAGAGAGAGAGAGAGAGAGAGAGCTCTGTACAAAAACACTCGATAATTAATATACATATTTCCCGACATCTAGACGTGATTTCTAGACAAAAACTCTAGCAATTTTTTGATAGATCAATTTTAAACACAAATACACACATACTGCACTTACGTCTGTATAATACCTTACACGGGGAGGTCGGTGGGACTGGCAACATATAGCCTAATTCACCAAAATTAACGGGAACAAGACGAGGAAAGCACAGCAAGAACAGAATTCCAAATTTATATCATAAACAGAATATGAAAGAGAAATATTCTAGGACTACTGACTGCGTAGGCGATGACGTATCTCAGAGGTATACCTGCTCATCACGGCAATTCACCAGCTGACGTAATAAGGAGGTAGACAAAACTCCGCCTACATGGGGGATTTTTGGGGGGGAAGTGAGCAGATCTCTTTCTCTTGGCCTTGATGGCAACTATAGTGAAAGAAGTGATCATTTACTAGTTAATAATAGCAAATTATAGCATGCACTGGCTAACTGTGGCTGAAATCGAGTATAAAACTACACAGAACTATGAATATTTTTTTTTTTATAATTTGGTCTTCAATGGAGCCATTTCTACTCCTGTCGTGTCCTGAAATTGTCGAAAACAGCTACTAGAAGTTGATGTCTGTCGACATTCAAGCAAATCCAAACTCGTTCAGGAAAACATGACATATTTAATGCTCATAATTCAAATATACACAACACTAAAGCATGTATGTCACAAACTACTAAAACCATGTAAATTGGGTTACTGAGAACTAACACGTTACTGTACAAGACGCCATCTTAACTGACCAGGTCATTCAAGGTTAGTTTTGCCGAATATTCGCAAAGTTTGTCAACAAATGACATTCTCGTGGCATCTTGATTGCTGAGGAATAAATATATGATCAGCATTAAGCAATAAAACCGACCGGGTGAACACGCGAGATAGGCCATACTTACGAAATTATAGATCTTTTTTTTTTGTTTGTTTGTTCGAAGAATCATTTCGTTGTTTGTCGATAGATAAGTTTAAATTCGTGCGCATTTTTGTCGTATATTTTTGTTCCTTCTCTCGTGCTGTGTAACTCTTCAGTAATGATAGAATATTTTTGTTAGTTATATAGTCACGCATCTAGGGGGATAATAATCACGCTTCTAAAGGAATAATAGTCACGCATCTAGAGGAATAATACTTAGCGCTTACGGTAATAATAGTTACGCTCCTGGATCCCCCCTTTGTTTATGATTCAACGGGACTTCTGTAGTAATGTAAACGATTGAGAAAAAGGCTCAAATTCATATTAAAAAATTAAAAATACTATCAAAATATTCCATAAAAAACATAAATAACTTTTATATTAATAGAATATCATTACAATATAATTCTTTCAGGAGAACCTTGTCATCTAGGTACAGGTATCCCAATAGTTTGTTCCCATGGACTTAAAAAAATGTGTGTTGAGAACCAAGTTCAGAGAGAGAGAGAGAGAGAGAGAGAGAGAGAGAGAGAGAGAGAGAGAGAGAGAGAGCGCATAAATATTGGGTCTCTGTTCAATTGTACTGTGACAGTGTTGTTCGATTCAACACTCGAATATTGATACAAAAATGTTTATGTATGTGTGAGTGCAAGTATGAGAGAGAGAGAGAGAGAGAGAGAGAGAGAGAGAGAGAGAGAGAGAGAGAGAGAGAGAGAATGTGTACTGTTTTAATATCCTTTAATTCAATACACGAATACTGAAACAATAAAATGTTTGTGTACGTGTAAAAAGAGAGAGAGAGAGAGAGAGTACAGTTTTAATAGTCTTTTATTCAACACCCGAATACTGAAACAAAAAAGTTTGTGTACGAGAGAGAGAGAGAGAGAGAGAGAGAGAGAGAGAGAGAGAGAGAGAGAGAGAGAGAGAGAGAGAGAGGGTGTACAGTTTTAATAGTCTTTTATTCAATACCCGAATACTGAAACAAAAAAAGTTTGTGTACGAGAGAGAGAGAGAGAGAGAGAGAGAGAGAGAGAGAGAGAGAGAGAGAGAGAGAGAGAGAGCCATCCACAACAAGAAATATAACGCCACATACAGAAAAAAATAGGAAACACCGTATTAATTCTCAGAAACCTAATAACTCATAACGCAAACAGAATGCGTTATTTTCGGCGGAGACTCCCAACCCACTCGCAGTCTAACAGAGAACTGAAATTACGAGGATTCCATTTTCATAAAGAAATCATTTCAGTGCGGGTTTTATTACACATGTCTCTTATACCTTAATGTGATACTCTGTTTAGTCATTCCGTTATTGGAATGAAAACATGTCCTTGTGCTCAGGTACGTACATATGCTTCTAAAAGATATTTATGAATCGCTGAGGTTTTGTAATGATTAAGAATCATGGAGAGAGAGAGAGAGAGAGAGAGAGAGAGAGAGAGAGAGAGAGAGAGAGAGAGAGAGAGAGAGAGTGGCTACTATATGACTTCCAACATTTTTCTGGTAATTGTCGACGCGCTTAAAGGAATCTTTTCTATAAAAAGTTTGTGAAAAAATAAGTCATTCAAAGTCTCTCTCTCTCTCTCTCTCTCTCTCTCTCTCTCTCTCTCTCTCTCTCTCTCTCTCTCGGTATATAAATTATATTACATCGGTACATAGCCTATACATATACTTACCCATTGTGGCACGAAGTAAAGCGTGCTTGAGAATATCACAAAATCCACGTAAGAAGGCTCAAAGTCCTGCTTTTCACTCACCTTCTTAGGTGGATTTTGTGACATATACATATATACATACATACATACATACATACACATATACTTACATTCATACATACATACTAATCATAAGGAAACAGAGAATAATTAAGATAGAGAGAGAGACACAGAGAACGGACCTTGGAAAGAAAATCTCGCGTCTTCATAACACTTTTCTACGTAACGAAATCATTACTCCTCTCAAAAATGGCCTCTTCTCACGCTACCTCTACATAACCCTACAAAATAAATAAATAAACAAATAAATAAATTGAAACAGACAGACGCTACTGAGCTTAGTGACCGCTGAGTTTAAATTCTCCCAAAAGCAGTTGAGCTATCTAACGTTTATTGGCAACACACAAACACTTCTCCTCTTCTTCTTCTTCTTCTTCTTCTTCTACGTTGCTCACAGAAGGAAAGAAGGACTCTTAGGATTCCTGATGAGAGATGATGTTTCATGTTAATGTAATTTCAAGGCAATATTGGTTGTCCTCGATCCCGTTTTCTGTATATTGAAGCTCTCAATTTATTTTTCATTGAATAATTGTTGTGAGCAATTGACATTTGGTCGCTTTGAATGTCAATATTTGTATTTTGATATTCGTGGCGAAATTCTTGTTATTAATAAACAAGGGGGATCTAGAAACGTGGCTATTATTATTGTAGATGCATGACTATCATTCCTCTAAATGTGTTACTGTTATACCTCTAATGCGTGACTATTATTCCTCTACGTGCATGACTATTATTCCTCTAAATGCATGACTATTATTCCTCTAGATACGTGACTATTATTCCTCTCAGGCTGGAAGAATATAAGGGGTTGATTTAGAGTATGAAAATATTTGTTCAAAACTCGATTTTTGGTCAAGTTTCGTAGGTGGAGGATTAATAAGAATATTAATTACTAATTACCTTTTTATCTTTCATTCTTCCTTACATTGAAAATTATAGATTTCCCAAAATTTATAAACGATCACTTTAGTACCAAGTGGTACCTTAGACGTTACAAAGTAATTTTTTCCGAAAATTAAGACTTTTAAAGACCAGAATTAAAATCCTGTGAAGAAAATTCTAATAATTTCATTTAATATTGTTTTTAGCTGAGTTGAAGCTATCTTTTGTTTTGGGGGGGGGGGT
>NC_089765.1:13923820-13958820 GCF_040412425.1 Macrobrachium rosenbergii | reverse complement strand
CTCTCTCTCTCTCTCTCTCTCTCTCTCTCTCTCTCTCTCTCTCTCTCGTACACAAACTTTTTTGTTTCAGTATTCGGGTGTTGAATAAAAGACTATTAAAACTGTACTCTCTCTCTCTCTCTCTCTCTTTTACACGTACACAAACATTTTATTGTTTCAGTATTCGTGTATTGAATTAAAGGATATTAAAACAGTACACATTCTCTCTCTCTTTCTCTCTCTCTCTCTCTCTCTCTCTCTCTCTCTCTCTCTCTCTCTCTCTCTCTCATACTTGCACTCACACATACATAAACATTTTTGTATCAATATTCGAGTGTTGAATCGAACAACACTGTCACAGTACAATTGAACAGAGACCCAATATTTATGCTCTCTCTCTCTCTCTCTCTCTCTCTCTCTCTCTCTCTCTCTCTCTCTCTCTGAACTTAGTTCTCAACATACATTTTTTTAAGTCCATGGGAACAAACTATTGGGATACCTGTACCTAGATGACAAGGTTCTCCTGAAAGAATTATATTGTAGTGATATTCTATTAATATGAAAAGTTATTTATGTTTTTTATGGAAGATTTTGATAGTATTTTAAATTTTTTAATATGAATTTGAGCCTCTTTCTTAATCGTTCACATTACTACAGAAGTCCCGTTGAATCACAAACACGGGGGGAATCCAGAAGCGTGACTATTATTACTGTAAGTGCTTAGTATTATTCCTCTCGATGCGTGACTATTATTCCTCTAAATGCGTGACTATTATTCCTTTAGAAGCGTGATTATTATCCCCCTAGATGCGTGACTATATAACTAACAAAAATATTCTATCATTACTGAAGAGTTACACAGCACGAGAGAAGGAACAAAAATATACGACAAAAATGCGCACGAATTTAAACTTATCTATCGACAAACAACGAAATGATTCTTTGAACAAACAAACAAAAAAAGGATCTATGATTTCGTAAGTATGGCCTATCTCGCGTGCTCGCCCGCTCGGTTTTATTGCTTCATGCTGATCAAATATTTATTCCTCAGCAATCAAGATGCCACGAGAATGTCATTTGTTGACAAACTTTGCGAATATTCGGCAAAACTAACCTTGAATGACCTGGTCAGTTAAGATGGCGTCTTGTACAGTAACGTGTTAGTTCTCAGTAACCCAATTTACATGGTTTTAGTAGTCGTGGACATACATTCTTTAGCGTTGTGTATATTTGAATTCTGAACATTAAATATGTCATGTTTTCCTTGACGAGTTTGGATTTGCTTGAATGTCGACAAACATCAACTTCTAGTAGCTGTTTTCGAGAATTTCAGGACACAACAGGAGTAGAAATGGCTCCATTGAAGACCAAATTATAAAAAAAAAAAAATATTCATAGTTCTGTGTAGTTTTATACTCAATTTCAGCCACAGTTAGCCAGTGCATGCTATAATCTGCTATTATTAACTAGTAAATGATCACTTCTTTCACTATAGTTCACCATCAAGGCCAAGAGAAAAAGGTCTGCTCCCCCCCAAAATCCCCCATGTAGGCGGAGTTTTGTCTACCTCCTTATTACGTCAGCTGGTGAATTGCCGTGATGAGCAGGTATACCTCTGAGATACGTCATCGCCTACGCAGTTACCCCAGGTGGGAGGCGACTCAACCCAATTGGGTAGACCTTGTCTCTATTGGTCTTGGTATTATAATTTCTATGATTTATAAGTAAATGTCAGTAGTCCTAGAATATTTCTCTTCCATATTCTGTTTATGATATAAATTTGGAATTCTGTTCTTGCTGTGCTTTCCTCGTCTTGTTCCCGTTAATTTTGGTGAATTAGGCTATATGTTGCCAGTCCCACCGACCTCCCCGTGTAGGGTATTATACAGACGTAAGTGCAGTATGTGTGTATTTGTGTTTAAAATTGATCTATCAAAAAATTGCTAGAGTTTTTGTCTAGAAATCACGTCTAGATGTCGGGAAATATGTATATTAATTATCGAGTGTTTTTGTACAGAGCTCTCTCTCTCTCTCTCTCTCTCTCTCTCTCTCTCTCTCTCTCTCTCTCTCTCTCTCAAAAACATAGTTGTCTAGAATATTACAAAAAAGGTTATACTCTCTCTCTCTCTCTCTCTCTCTCTCTCTCTCTCTCTAAAAAAAAAATAGCTGTTTAGAATAATACCAAGGACTAAAAAAGGTTATTCTCTCTCTCTCTCTCTCTCTCTCTCTCTCTCTCTCTCTCTCTCTCTCTCTCTCTCTCTCTCTCAGTTATCCACGACCTCCATCTTTCTTGAGTCCGGAAACATTTCCTTCTTCAGTGCTTGATTACTCTCTCTCTCTCTCTCTCTCAATCTTGCTGCCGTCCATCTCTTCTTATTCCTCGTTCCATTTACATGATTCAGTTCTGGCGTTTTATGGAATGGGAAATATTTTGCTCATCTCCCGACTCCCCCTTCATAGCTCTCCCGTAACTTTATTGCTAGGTTCTGTTCCCAATCGCACTTTTGCCCCGTGTCATTACCCTTTATTGCAGATTTCCTCGTATCTCCCGTTCGCTGCATACTTCTCGTGTTTTCTCCGCGTATCTCCGATGCTTTATTTTCTCTCTTATTTATCGTTCTCGTTAGTTTTCGTTTGTTATATATTTTTGGGGGGGTCGAGGTATTTTTTGGAAATTGTTGTTTTTGCTGTTTTCTTGGTCCGCAGATGAATGTTATTTTTATTTTGGGGAATATGTTTTGCATGTTTGTACACATTATCTATGTTTAAACAGATATGCATATGTATGTATATACTGTATATATGTATATATATATATATATATATATATATATATATATATATATATATATATATATATATATATATATATATATATTTATATATACATATATATATATATATATATATATATATATATATATATATATATATATATATATATATATATATATATATATATATATATATATATATATATATATATATACACATACATACATATGTATATGTACATATGTAAGTACATTAATGTTTGTGTGTATATTACTGGCCTGAATGCACTGCAAAATGTACACACAAACACTCACTAAACAACAATAACAAAATCATTTTAGATTTCATTCATAAATACCTCAAAGACACAAGAGCATAACACAATCATGTGACTCCTTTACACCCCTTTAAAATAATCCTTAAAAAAAATCAATCCTTTGCAAACATTCATACATTCCCCAAACATCCTCATCATCGCCGTGATCATTGAATCCTTCCTCTCCCAGAAGGACCATTCCACATCCTATGTAGGACCCATCAATTTTTTTGGAGGGGAAAGTCGTTGGCATCGCCCCGTAACGATAGGCTCCTCTAGTCCTCGACGTATAATTAAAACTTCGGGAGGCGTTTACTGTTTTGCGGGGTCTGAAACAGCGGGATTTCGTCGCTTTTTTTTGACGAGGAGGAAGCATTTTGTCGTTCTGGTAAGCTGTTTGAGTACTCTGGAAAGGATAAGGATATTTTTCCTTAATGTTTTTCTTTTTATGGAGTTCTTCTGGAATGGAATATAGAGTTTAGGACAGAGGCCAAGCACTGGGACCTATAGTCATTCAGTATGGAATTAAACTGAGAGTAGGTTAGGTTTGAAAGGTGTAACAGGAGGAAAACCTCACTGTTGCCCTATGAATCAATTGTTAGGAGAGGATGGATGGTAAGACGGAAGAAGGATAATATGAAAGGAGGTACAGTAAAAGGAACGAAAGGGGTTGCAGCTAGGGGACTAAGGAAGGGACGCTGTAAAGGACCTTCAGTAGTGCCCACAGTGCACCCCGTGAGGTGCACTGACGGCAGTACCTCCCTACGGGGATGGTGTACTCCTGAGATAGTTTTTCTTTGCATGTTTTCCACATCTACTAAATTCATTTAGACTTTCCTATGTACAGTTCAGGGCATTTCCTTAGTGAAATCTCTATCTGTAACAAATAAACCATTAACTTATATTTTCTTCATATTTTCTTTCCGTGAACTCATGTTATTTTCTTATTTTCTTCTCGTTAATTCATGTTTTCTTCACATTTTCTTTTCATTAACTCATGTCAATTTCATATTTTCTTCTCACAAACTCATATCATGTTCATATTTTCTTTCCATTAACTCATATTATTTTCATATTTTCTTCTCATTAATTCGTGTTTTCTTCATATTTTCTTTTCATTAACTCATAATATTTTCATATTTTCTTCTCGTTAACTCATATTTTCTTCATATTTTGTTTGCATTAACTCATAATATTTTCATATTTTCTTCTCGTGAACTCATATTTTCTTCATATTTTCTTCCCTTTAACTCATATTTCCATATTTTCCTTCCATTAACCCCTAATACTTTTATCTTTTCTTCCCATTATCTCATATTTTCTTCATATTTCCCTTCCTTTAACTCATATCGCTCTCACATTTTCTCTTCCTTTAACTCATATCATCGTCATATTTTCTTTCCATTAAGGCCTTCGAGACCAGAGTAATGAGAGTCATCTCATAACATGGAGTAAGTGAAAATGCAAATTCATGGCCAGCATGAAATTTTAACGGGACCTTCTCACGCGAACCCAATGAATAGCAAAATAGTCTTGGCGAGGATATAAGAATGGGGAGAGAGAGAGAGAGAGAGAGAGAGAGAGAAGGTTGGAAGGAGGATTGGTAACCTGGTAAGGAGCGTAAGTCATAAAATGGTAAGGCATAATGAAGGGGAGAGAGAGAGAGAGAGAGAGAGAGAGAGAGAGAGAGAGAGAGAGAGAGAGAGAGAAGAAGAAGGTTGAAAGGGGGATTGGTAACCTGTTAAGGTGCATAAGTAATAAAGTGGTAAGCATAATGAATATTAGAGCGGGGCGGACGTCATAGGTCTGGATTTACCTGGTAGGAAATAAGCAATAAATTGTTGGAAGCATGATGAATAGAGAGAGAGGGGATCGGTAACCTGAAATGTAGTAATAAGTAATAAAAGGATAGAGATGGCAGTGTAATACTTTTTGGGAGAGAGAGAGAGAGATTAACTTGGATTAAATTGTGTAGATGATCTTGATGACAGGTCTTCAGGAAAACTAAATAATTCATTTGAGTTGTCTTTTTAAAACCATTCCAGTTCCTCTAGAATGATTAAAGGTTGATTTACGAATAATAAAAAAAATAATGTAATTATTGAAAATAATCAGTTATTAAGAATAACAATAACAATCTAAAATGACCTGAATTTAGTGGGAACAAAACACACCTTTATCTTTGTCAATATTCACAGCAATTCTTTTCAATCTGACATTTCATTATTCCTAGTTATTATCTGCCTCTCTCTCTCTCTCTCTCTCTCTCTCTCTCTCTCTCTCCCCTTTTCCGACGAGTTCATTATCGCCTTCCTCTCCATTTTATTATCCGATATCATTATAGATTTTTATAATGAAGAACACAACGCATTATCTGAAGCAGTGTCTTATTTACGACAAACAATTCCCGCGGATAAATTCTAAAGTGCAGCGACTCAGTCAGCTTTAGAAATCGCCTCACACGCTGGAAACGAATATTGAAAAGTTATTAAGTTATCGACGAGGATAATAAAGTAATGGCAGCTCTCGGGGAATGATAAAAGTCCATTACGCTAACGAGGAATGTTATTCGACGAGAATTAACGTAATACGCTGGATGTGATGAGAAAATTTAATGATATTTCCGAATATAGAACTGTAATCATCTCTCTCTCTTTTTTCACGGTAACCCAATGAAATCTATTAGCGGTAATGCCCGGGGAATATAACTTTATAAGACAGAGTAATGATAACGGTATCAGTTTTTTTGGGTGTTGCCGAAGTGTGTAATTCCGTGATACAATATTGAAAGGCGAGAGGCGATGATATGCTGTTTATTTATACGTTATTCGTATCGTTGCTGTCAATAACGAGCAACTGCATGATTCAGAACTGGAGTTGCGGAATTTGTGATATGCTTCGACATAAAATGTTTCTGGAAATGCTTGCGAGAAATAAATCTTAACTATTGAGAATATGGCATAACTATAACTGTACATTACATTTATATCTGCGCAGTTCATTACTGTTTATATGATTTTGAGATATGAGTGAACTTCAAAAATACAAAGGAACTTACCTGCAAGGAATGGGTATCATTTATTGAGTATCTCGGATAAATGTACGCTGTCATTATTTCTGCATAGTTGAGTATTGCGCATATGTGATTCTGAAATATAATGTATGATTCTGAAATGTAAATGAATTTACAAAATATAAAGGAACAACAATTAGAGGAAGATTTAATGTTATATTCAGTATCCGGAACTCATATGCTAAAGTGAAATGTTATTAACAAGAATATATTCTGTATTGTCCAACTGATATTTTCATTTTGTGGATGCATTATACTACTGAGGCTAGAGGGCTGCAAATTGGTATGTTGATCATCCACCCTCCAATCATCAAACATACCAAATTGCAGCCCTCTAGCCTCCTCAGTAGTTTTGATTTTATTTAAGGTTAAAGTTAGCCATAATCGTGCTTCCGGCAACGATATAGGATAGGCCACCACGGGGCCGTGGTTAAAGCTTCACGGGCAGCTGCTCATACAGCATTATACCGAGACCACCGAAGGATAGATCCATTTTGGGTGGCTTTGATATGAGGCTGTACAGAAAACTCGCTTGTGCCGAAGTTCCCTCGGCGCATTTTTAAATTTTTCAATATAGAATCTACATTAAACAAGAGAAAGCTTTAATAAAAACTGAATACAATAGTTAAATTTAAAAAATCACTCTTGCTACCCAACCCAGGCAAATATATCACGAGGAATAAAGTAAATATACAAAGGAAATTCGAGGATTAAAGTAAATGTACAAAGGAAATTCGAGGAATAAAGTAAATATACAAAAGAAATTCTAAAGCTTGTCTTCAGATCTCCGCGAAAGCTAGCTAAGCAGTCTTCGAACGGTTATGGTCAATAGCAGGAGGCCTCTGGTAGAATGGTGACGAGATGAAATTCTTTTTTTATTTTCGTTTTATCTTAGCAGATAAAAGTACGTAGGTTTACGTAGTTTGTTTGACAAAATTTTTATCAGAATGTCTAAAATAATAATAATAATAATAATAATAATAATAATAATAATAATAATAATAATAATAATAATAATAATAATAATAATAATAATAATAATAATAATGCAACAGTAGACAGATTTGCAGGTTTTGTTTGTTTAATATTTTTACCTGAATATTAAAAAATAAATAAATAAATAATAATAATAATAATAATAATAATAATAATAATAATAATAATAATAATAATAATAATAATAATAATAATAATATAAAAGTAGACAGAATTACAGGTTATTTTTGTTTAATATGTTTACCTGAATATCCGCAAAAAAATAAATAATAATAATAATAGTAATAATAATAATAAATTGTATAGATACATGCATTATTCTCGTCAAAGTACGAACGCTGAACCTATTTTCAGAAAAAGGGAACCATCATTCTATTTTTGGCAGCCGCGCGTTAATAATCCACAATTAAAATTCTTATGTATGGCAGCCATTAATATTAACGAATGCAAATTTCGTCCCGGAATGCTTTTGACGTTTGCCATAAGTAATCAAATCGGCGTGGCGACATTTATTTTTTCAGGGCCTGAGGTTGGGAAAGGGACGGAGCTTGACAGTTTGATATAAATGAGGCAATTGATTTTCAAGGATATAAGTATTACATAATGTCTGGTGGAATTTTATTTCTTTTTTGAGTGTTGATATTATAAATTATGTTTTTAGCTTTATTATATATACTGTATATATATACATATACATATAAATAAATAAATAAATAAATATATATATACATATAAATTTATATTTATATTTATATATATATATATATATATATATATATATATATATATATATATATATATATATATATATATATATATATGTATATATATATATTTATATATATATATATATATTTATATATATATATATATAAACAAATATATACATACATACATACATACATACATACATACATACATACATACATACATACATACATACACGTGTGTGTATGTGTTTGCATGAATGTGTCTCTGTCTAAACAGACATAAATGTCAATATTCTCCTATTTTCCCTGGAGGTCAAAAGCTGTGTAGTTCTGCCCGACAAGATTCTTGTGTGTGTATATATATAAATTGCTGCATCCGTGGGATGGCGGGAATAGATTTCCATCGCAAATCTGCAAAATTACATTCTCGTAAGCTTCGGAAAGCATGAGGAAATCATGCAGCTTGCGAATGAAATTGTGTTTTCTCTCTCTCTCTCTCTCTCTCTCTCTCTCTCTCTTAGTCAAGTTATCCAGGATTCTCGTCTTTGATGGGTTTTGAAATATTCTCTTCTTTTTTGGCGTTTGATTATTTCATTTTCTCTCTCTCTCTCTCTCTCTCTCTCTCTCTCTCTCTCTCTCTCTCTCTCTCTCTCTCTCTCTCTCTCTCTCTCATAAAATTAGAAATTTCGAGATTTTATGTATCAGTAGTAAATATTCACTAACACACGTAAGAGTGGACTTCCATTTAATAAAACCTATGGATAAACAGATAGTGATTGAAGTTTATTGGTAATTTATTAATTTGAAATCCAATAAATCGGTAAGGTTGATAAGAATATTAATAAGAACCTTTACCTAAAAAAAATCAGTAAATTAATGGAAATCATTTTGAAATTACAGACTCAAAAATGGCTGTAAAATTTCAAAGTACCAGAAATATCTGCTTTGCTGAATTCACCTTATGTGGTTAAACTTCTCAGTTGTTATTTTTTGTGTTCTACTTTTTATGTTCAGTTGTTACTTCTTTTTTCTACTTTCTACCTGTAGTTGTTAGTTCTGCCTTGTACTTTCTATTATCAGTTGTTACTTGTACCTTGCACTTTCTATCAATAATTCCTTCTGCCTTCCACTGTCTACGTTCGGTTGTTGCTTCTACTGTCGACTTCAGTTGTTACTTCTACTGTCTACGTTCAGTTATTACTTCTACTTTCTACGTTTAGTTGTTACTTCTATTTCCTCGTTCTACTTTTTTACGTTCAGCTATTACTTCTACTTTCTATCTTCCGTTATTAATTCTACCTTCTACCTTCTACATTCAGTTATTACCTGCTTCTTTGAAGATTTCTACTGAAAGAAAATATGAGCGTCCGTCCATAATTTCAGCTCGTGAATTACTGCCTTCGAACCAGTGACCCACTGAGTGTAATCATGTTACGTTGGGGAGTTATAGAGACTTTTGATTTGATAATTACGCTTCTGCTCTTTGAAGTTTCTTTTATCGTGTCCAAGGGACGACGACGTCAGTGGCTGTGAGTGTGATTTTTTTTTTTTTTTTTTTGCCCGTAATTCTTCAGTTATATATGATTCCTTTGAAGATTGTAAGAGGTAGTGTGCTTTATTGTGATAATAATAATAATAATAATAATAATAATAATAATAATAATAATAATAATAATAATAATAATAATAATAATAATAACTATTTATTATTATTATTATTATTATTATTATGATTATTATTATTATTATTATTATTATTATTATTATTATTATTATTATTATTAATCTGTTACTGAATCTGTTTTTTCTAACATAATAATAATAGATATCACAATGTTGATAATGATGGTAAATGAAAAATAAATCGCTGAGAGAGAGAGAGAGAGAGAGAGAGAGAGAGAGAGAGAGAGAGAGAAATACGTAATTTATTTGATAGTTACATGAAAATTATAGTGATTATTAATAAGACAATGAGTAACAGAGAGAGAGAGAGAGAGAGAGAGAGAGAGAGAGAGAGAGAGAGAGAGAGAGAGAGCCAGAGAGAGAGCGTCGATACCATTCACCTCTCTACATGTAAGTGGGATTTCCAAAACAGCCCTGGGGGGCTAAAGAAAGGTTAATTTCGTTGCTTTGAAATGGAAATTCTATGATCTCCTGGTAGTAGCTAATATGCATATCTGAATAGCTCCCAGCCAAAGGTAACTGCGGACCTTTTCAGAAGCCTTGGAGGTCGATAAGACCAGAAGAATTTTAACTCTCATTGCTTTTGTTGATGGCTGAAAGGAGGAGAGAGAGAGAGAGAGAGAGAGAGAGAGAGAGAGAGAGAGAGAGAGAGAGAGAGAGAGAGAGAGAGAGTTTTTAAATGAAATTGCTAACATGAAAAACTGCTTAGAATATATCACGAATGAGCTGAAAATTTCTCTCGCTCTCTCTCTCTCTCTCTCTCTCTACTCTCTCTCTCTCTCTCTCTCTCTCTCTCTCTCTCTCTCATATATATATATATATATATATATATATATATATATATATATATATATATATATATATATATATATATATATATATTTTAAGTAAATACTTATTACTCCTGATAGTTATTATTATTATTATTATTATTATATTATACCTGAGAGTAAAACCACAGTAAGAGACAGATAGAAAGTTTGCTTTCTCTACAGAAAACAAAAGAGAAAAACGCCTCCACTTTCATAAAGAAACTACAAGCATAACGATGACATCCTACCAAGAGAGAGAGAGAGAGAGAGAGAGAGAGAGAGAGAGAGAGAGCCAAGTCTAATAACGAGTCAGCCTCAACTTGAAGAGCGGCTCCAGAATGGTTACTAAGTGGGAATTTTCGGCTAACAATTGGACTGCAATGACCCCGCGGTTCCGGCGAAACCGCGGAGAGTGGTGGCATATAGCCTCATAAGGACGAATCATTGAAGAAATAACAAGGAAGGCGGGTATTCAGCGGGCATTCATACCAGTGAAGAATACCCTTTTATTTCTGCCGGGAATTTACGCGCGCTAATCTTACGAGCTCAGGGCAGAGCCTAGAGAGAGAGAGAGAGAGAGAGAGAGAGAGAGAGAGAGAGAGAGAGAGAGAGTTGCTGAATCGTAGATGTTGAGTTATGAAATTGTTAATGTAAAAAGCTCCTTGCAATGTATCGTAAATTAGAAGAGAGAGAGAGAGAGAGAGAGAGAGAGAGAAATAAATATAAATCACTTCACTGATAGTTATAGCTCTGAGTAAGACCCATCAACCGATAAATGAACAACTTTGACAATTACAAGAAAATTATATCTCTGACAAGGCCACATCAGTATATAAAAGGAGAGAGAGAGAGAGAGAGAGAGAGAGAGGAGAGAGAGAGAGAGAGAGAGAGAGAGAGAGAAGTAGCTGTTGGAATTTCAAATAAAGCCTTGGAAAACCGGACGTGTTTTTTGGGTCCATTCCTAAATTTGCGTATTTTTTAATTACCGCATATCGATTTCTGTTAAGCATCAATGTCCACTACAGAGGTCTTATTTGAGGTTTCAGGGCTGTAATAATATTAAAACATATATTTCAGTTATAATATTTCAGTTAGTTTATATCTCCTCTAGTCAAATTTGGTCAGGCGTGGTGAACAAGTCTTAGGTTTATATTCAGCAAGGCTGGTAAAAATTTTTATATTATATATATATATATATATATATATATATATATATATATATATATATATATATATATATATATATATATATATATATATATATATATATGGACAGGCCGGAATCTTAAAAGTAATTTCCACAACACTTCAGTCCTCAAACACATACAAATACCTAAAAATAATTTTTATCTTTCAATTATCTTATTTTCTCCTTCGGACAAAAAAAAAATCGATAATTCGACTTATAAAAAATTTGGGGCAATTTTCTTCAATGATCTCATTCCTGTCTATTTGGACCAAATAGATTGGTTCTCATTTTTCTCCCCCGTTACATTCTCAAACCATTAAATGAATGGCTGTTTTTTTTTTCTTTTTTTTTTATTCAATTCTCGATTCATGAAGTTTGTGCATTCGAAATCTGTTATATCCAATGGCAGACTAATGGGCTTACATGGAATCTGATCCTCTATCTTAAGGGATTAGAATTTGATATTGGATCAAATATATTGCGCTTTTAGTTTTCTGAAAAGGAAACCATTGTGCTGGTTTTGCCTTTGTATGTCCTCACTTTTTCTGTCCGCCCTCAGATCTTGAAAACCACTGAGGCTGGAGGGCTGCAAATTGGTATATTAATCATCCACCCTTCCATCATCAAACATACCAAATTGCAGCCCTCTAGCCTCAGTAGTTTTTATTATATATAAGGTTAAAGTTAGCCCTAATCGTGCGCCTGGCAACGGTATACGCCAGGCCACCACGGGGCGATGGTTAAGGTTTCATAGGCCGCGGCTCATTCAGCATTATACCGAGGCCACCGAAAGATAGGTCTATTTTCGGTGGCCTTGAATATACGTTGTACAGAAAACTCGATTGCGCCGAAGAAATTTCGCAGCAGTTTTTACTTGTTTGTACAAGATACAGTTCGATCCTACAGTTACGCGTTTCAGTTATGAATTCTAATTGAAATGATTTGAATTTTTTTCATAAATCGAGGCAAATAGACTATCATAGAATTATGTCGTTACAACATTATATCATGAAATTATAAAATTACGGAATTATAACGATATGAAATTATAAAATTACACAATTATATAATTTCAAAATAAAAGGGATGAATGACAAAAATATGATAAATAGATGACATTATTTATTCAACCTTCATAAATTTATCGCTCTCATCATAAATTGATATGATAAAGTTATCATGAATTTTGAAGGCCAGCAGAGACGTGGATCTCACAAATTGAATTTGCTGAAATAAAGTGAAAAATCTGGCGACTGGCTAATTTCAGCGGATTGTAATGATAAATTTGAACAACTGAAGCAACTGATTCTTCTTGATATATCAAAATCTTATCATTATGAATTGACCTGAATTGAATATAGAATTTAGGCCAAAGGCCAAGCTAGGCTGGGACCTATGAGGTCATTCAGCGCTGAAATTGAAACTGACAGTAAAAAGGTTTGAAAGGTGTAACAGGAGGGAAACCTCAAAGCAGTTACACTAGAGAGGTTTAAGGAAAGTAAGATGGAAGATAATATGAAAGGAGGTACAGTAAAAGGAACGAAAGGGGTTGCAGCTAGGGGCCGAAGGAACGCTGCAAAGAACCTTAAGTAATGCCTACAGTGCACCACATGAGGTGCACTGACGGCGCTACCCTCCCAACGAGGATTATCATTCTGCAAATAAATCTAGAAGCATAAAGTTGTATATTTTGATCTTAAACGACTCTATAATAAACTCTATACTAATCGCTATTGACGTAGATCCACTTAACTGTGGTTAACTGTCATTGAAACAAGCGAACTATTTCCCAGAATATTTCGTTTTATTTCATATGCCTCTTTAGATAATACGAACTTCATTTGAAGAGACAACGCATTGAATTTAGGAATCTAGATGCAAAATACAATTACGGCAAGATCTTCAGTACTTGAATACATCATTTATGTCAATTTATTCAAAATTATCGGAGTAAATATGAACGAAACTAACTGAATTGCTCAAGGGCCTTTCGCTACTGCCGTCATGGAAGAAGTCTGGTGATTTCTGGGATAAGTTACGGAAGCGACAACACCTCCAAAAAAGCCGGTTGGAAATGTTTCTTCCAGGAACCGATAGATGGCAACAGTGTGCAGTTTATTTTTGATAAGTGAGTGTGTACGTGTGCAATTTAACAACAGGGGAAGAATCCTTCATTTCATATGTAATAATTGGCCCTTTTTTGCTTAAAACGTCAGTCTGATTCTCCCTAAAGTAAGTCGTGAATTGGCGCGTGGAGTGAATGTAGGAATTTTATATAGATAAAAGTCGTTTACTTTTGATAAGGGATATCCCGAGTTACATGAACTAATTTGGCTTTTTATTGCGCATAGTATCAGTCGAATTCTCTATACAATAAGTCACGAATTAACTTTTAGGGTAAAAGTACGCATTATATATAAATAAAAGTCATGCACTTTTGGATAATAGGTATTTCCGTTTGGCGTAAGTGAGGGTCCTACTGAGAGAACACTCAAGGTTTTATCCTGACCCCCAAAAAATGAGGCTTTCAGTGCATGTTTAAATACGTGTAGGAGCCAGATTCATACAGAAGTAACTGCTTTCAGATCAAACTAAGCGTTCTTGGTACGTTGAGACCTTCTCGATAAGTGATATAGTTTCATTTATGTTTGGATTTTTATATACGTTCGCAAAAAAACCTTTAATTGTAGTCTTTATAATTGTATAACGACCAGAACGTGTAGACATAAAGAGTTTTGAGTGGTTTTGCATATAAGACATTGGCGATGAACATAAGTTTATATAATAATCAAGGATTAATGAGAGAGAGAGAGAGAGAGAGAGAGAGAGAGAGAGAGAGAGAGAGAGAGAGAGATCACAGAAGGCTTTTATTCCAGAGATTGTGGCTTCAGTGGTTTTGTATATAAGACATTGGCGATTAACATAAATTTACATAATAATCGAGGATTAATGAGAGAGAGAGAGAGAAAGTTCACAGAAGGCTTTTATTCAAGAGATTAAGGTTTCAAGGTGTTACCGGAAGAGACAATACATGGGACACAAATTATACTTATTCAGTGACTTGCAATTCGAAGAGATTGTCAGTGGAAATTTTGATCATATAACGAATTCCTCCGTTTTCCTTCGAAATCTGGATCATGTACCTGGTATTATCAGCGAAGGACCGTTTTACTCCTACCGGTCCATTTACCTGTGGGTAAGTGTTTCAATTCCAGTCACAGTTTGTTGTTTAATATTACATACAGGATGTTTATTGTGTTATAGCCTCTCCTAGTATGAGCGAAGTGTCATCTTGGAAATTGAATTAGTCCCTCTGTTATCATCCATTTGAATAATTCCCTTTGTTATCATTCAGTTGAATAATTTCCTCCGTTATCATCAGTTGAATAATTCCCTCTGTTATCATCTGATTGAATAATTCCCTTTGTTATCATCCATTTGAATAATTCCGCCTGTTATCATCCAACTGAATAATTCCGTCTGTTATCATCCAATTGAATAATTCCCTCCATTATCATTTGATTGAATAATTCCTTCTGCTATCATCTGATAGAATAATTCCCTCCGTTATCATTTGATTGAATATCATCTGATTGAATAATTCCCTCTGTTGTCATTGAGTTGAATAATTCCCTCTATTGTCATTGAGTTGAATAATTCCCTCTATTGTCATTGAGTTGAATAATTCCCTGTTATCATCTGACTGAATATCATCTGATTGAATAATTCCCTCTGTTGTCATTGAGTTGAATAATTCCCTCTATTGTCATTGAGTTGAATAATTCCCTCTGTTATCATCTGATTGAATAATTCCCTCTGTTATCATCTGATTGAATAATTCCCTCTGTTGTCATCTGATTGAATAATTACCTCTGTTATCATTTGACTGAATAATTCCCTATGTTATGATTTGATTGAATAATTCCCTCTGTTATCATTTGATTGAATAATTCCTTCTGTTATCTGATTGAATAATTCTCTCTGTTATCATCCAGCTGAATAATTCATAGCCATCTAGCTTTTCAATTTTTATTTTTTTTAACTATAGAATTAGGTTATGAATTTCCTTTTTTTTTAAACTCGAGAATTAGGTTTTCATTTTCCTTCTTTTTAAACCCTAGAATAGGACCAGTATGACACATATTGAACAAAAACCTTCCGTTAGATTAGATTTATGTGTAGCCAGTCACAAAAATCGATCAGTCAATTTATAGCTATCTGGCTTTTCAATTTTCCTTTTTTTTTTAACTCGAGAATTAAATTTCAATTTTCCTTTTTTTTTAAATCGAGAATTAGGTTTTAATTTTTCTTTTATAACCGAGAATAAAACCAGTATTTCATGTATTGACAAAATAGCTTTTGTTAAACTAGATTTATGTGTAATGATCAAAACCAATCAATCTACAGCAATCTAGCTTTCCAAATTTCCCTTTTATGAACTGAGAAATAAGTTTTAGTTTTAATTTTCTTTTTATATCCATAGAATAGGACCAGAATTTCATAAATTGACTATATAGCTTCCGTTAGATTAAATTTATGCGTAACCAGTCAAAAACCAATCAATTTACAGCCACCCAGATTTCCAATTTTCCCTTTCTAAATCGAGAATTAAGTTTCAATTTTCCTTTTATAACACTAGAATAGGACCAGTATTTCATATATTAACAAAATAGGTTTTGTTAGATTAGATTTACGTGTAACCAGTCAAAACCAATCAACCTACGGCCGTCCAGCTTTCCAATTTACCCTCTAAAATCGAGGACAGATTAAAATGAGTCATATTGACCAAAATACTTCTCGCTCGCAAAAGTCAGGGTTTATCGTTACGCGGATGGGACATATAAAAATATTTCAATTCAATAACGAATTGATCAGTTACGTTCCATTACGCATAACACGAGTGCGTCACCCGCGTAATTCCTGTTTGGGATTTCGCGTTATCGGATAACAGGAACGTTCGGTTTGTTTATTTATTTATTTATTTTTTTACTGATTGGTGTTACCTGTCAATCGTTTGCGCTATCAGTTGCATAGATATGGATGTATTCACAAACACATACATATACTCCACTCACGCAATCATGAAACTTTAACCACGACCCAGAGGTGGCCTATCCTATGTCGTTGCCAGAGGCACGATTATGGCTAACTTTAGCCTTAAATAAAAATAAAACTACTGAGGCTAGAGGGCTGCAATTTGGTATGTTTGATTATTGGAGATTGGATGATCAACATACCAATTTGCAGCCACCTAGCCTCAGTAGGTTTTAAGATCTGAGGGCGGACAGAAAAAGTGCGGACAGAATAAAGTGCCGACGGACAGACAAAACCTGGCACAATAGTTTTCTTTTAAAGAAAACTAAAACCAATTAAACCCTTACGATTTTAATGGGCAAAATCTTCTCAACAAATTATTAACAGTAAATAGCAGGTCCTTTTACCCCAGTTACTGAAACATTAACACGTTAATTAACGCTACGTCAGCCTCCAATATCATACATATATTTCCCGCTTTACCGAGTCGATAACGGTAATGATCCAGCGTTTGCTTTCGGTAAATGCGACGGTAATTAACACTTTTAGCCCATTTCACTGCTATTATCACGTCACTGTAATTAACACATCACTGTAATTAGCACCTTTCGGTGTAATTAACACATTTGACTGTAATTGTAAATTTCACTGTAATTAACACATTTCACTGTAATTAACACTTTCATTGTGATTTACACATTTCACCGCGATTTCACTTTTTCTGTAATTAACACGTTTCATGGTAATTGACACTTTTCATGGTAATTAACACATTTCACTATAATTAACACATTTCACTGTAATTGTCACTTTTCACTGTAATCAACACATTTCACTGTAATTAACCATTTTCACTGCAATGAACACATTTCCACTATTATTAACACATTTCACTACATTGTAATCTACACATTTTCTCTGTAATTAACATATTTCACTGTAATTAACGCTTTTCACTATAATTAACACATTTTCACTGTAATTAACACTTTCAACTTTCCGGAGGGCAATGATTAAGCCCTTAATCGCTGGTGATTTTATAGACGTTATTGAATGTAAGATTCGTGATTAGTTAGATTTTTTTTACATGTGAAAATGATGCATTGCTTTATTAAAATAGAAACAACTGTTGTTTTGACTTTTGTAAATAATGCACTGCGTTATTGAAATGGAAACACCTGTTGTTTTGACTTGTCGTGTAATGTTGTTTTGACATGAGTAAATAATAAGCACCGTTATTAAAATGAAAAAAAAAACTGTTGTTTTGACTTTGGTAAATAATGCATTGCGTTGTTTTGACATGAGCATATAATAAGCACCGTTATTAAAATGAAAACAGCTGTTGTTTTAGCATGTGGTTTTAAGCGAAGCTTCGTATGACTAATGACTTTTTATTTTCTGTAAAACCAAAATTTTTTTGAAACTGTGAGAATATTCTACGGCAAAATTGCTATGAAGAAAGGATGCCCCCAGAATACCCACCTTTTATCAATGCCCACCTACATCGTAAACATCTCAAGATGTTGAAATAAATCCTGATTTAACAATTAAAAATTCGAAGTTGTGATTATATTATAAAGCAAAATTGCTATGAAGAACGAATAGCATAAGAATACCCACTGTTTATCAATGCTTATTTGCATCGTAAACATCTTAGGATGTTGAAAAGACATCCTGATTTTACAATCTAAATCCACTTATTCAAACTCAGAGACTTCAGATTCAAGGCAATTTTCATGAAGCTGTGAGGATCCACTTTCGTAATGCAACGTATTATTATATACACAAGTCAAAACAACAGTTGTTGACATTTTCATAAAGCAATACATTATTTACACTCTACAAGTCAAAACAACGATCATATTTTCATTTCCGTAACTCAAAAAATTGACAAAACAGGTCAAAATAGCTGGTTGTTTCCATTTTCGTAACACGATGCATTGGTTACACAGCAAATCGAAACAGTTTTTTTTTTATTTTCATAGAATTTTTTTATTTTCATAGAAAAATTGCTCTGAAGAAAGTATTCCCTAAGACCACCCACTATTTATCAATGACCATTTACTTCGTAAACATCTCAGAATGTTGGAAAAAAACAACCCGAAATCGTAATTTAAACTCACCTACCGAGCACCCAGCACTCTATTAACCCCACCCCCACCCTCTCTCTCTCTCTCTCTCTCTCTCTCTCTCTCTCTCTCTCTCTCTCTCTCTCTCTCTCAGTGACTGCAAGCACCCTGGTCCACCAACTGAAGGCAATTGCCACCATCTGCTCTTCGCTTACGTATGCAAGAGTTATTACTATGCGCAATCACACCCCCCTCCCTCCCCTCCTCCCCACCAGACAAAGCTGCAAACCGAAAGCAGGAAGGAAGGGGAGGCAAGCAAGCAAAACAAGCAAGCAAGATAGGTACAACGCCTGGGCCCAACCAGATGCAGGATATTCCGGGCTAATTATTGACTGAAAGCAACTGGGGCGGATTGATCTTATTGGTGCGGTGGGCTGGATATTTTCAGAAGTTAGGTCCAGTTTTTAAATTTTTATATTAGTTATATTTCAATATTTTTGGGGTTTTATAGAAATACGATATTGTTGTTTTGATGAAAGTCATATTATATTATTTATATAAAAGTAAAATTATAAAAATGGTATTTGAGAAATTAGTTAAGTATGTGATATATATATATATATATATATATATATATATATATATATATATATATATATATATATATATAGATATGTATATATATATGTATGTATATTATATATTATTTATTTATTTATTTATTTATTTATTTATTTATTTATTTATTTATTTATTTATTTAGAGAGAGAGAGAGAGAGAGAGAGAGAGAGAGAGAGAGATAGATTTAGGCCAAAGGCCAAGCGCTGGGACCTATAAGGTCATTGAGCCCTGAAACGGAAATTGACAGTAAAAGGTTTGAAAAGAGTAACAGTTGCACTGTGAAACAACTGTTAGAGAGGTTGGAAAGTCAAATGGAAGAAAGAGAATATGAACAGAAATGAAAGAGGTTGCAACCACGGGCCTGCCCAAGGAAGGGACGCTGTTAAAGAACCTTAAGTAATGCCTACAGTGCACCACGTGAGGTGCACTGAAGTCACTAGCCCTCCTACGGGGAAGTATGTCATCTTAACAACATTTATATAAGAAAGTAAAATATTATTGTAATAGTAATAACTCCGCATTACATACGATTTGTAATGCAGCAAAACTATCAGCACTCAAAACACTAAAAGTAATCACACAGACATGCTTAATTTAAATATACCCAGAAACGTCTTTTTGATCGAACGTACCCAAACGCAAGCCAATTGGGCAAGCAACCTCGCTGGAATATTAATGAACACCGGCCTTCCCTCAACGTCACTGTTATTGGCATTCAAAAGAATATCGGGGCATTTAATTCTAGATTTTCTGTGTGTTCAGCATTTATTTTGCATACGATAAGTAGGACATGCTAGCTGGACAGTGGTAGAGATTATTATTATTATTATTATTATTATTATTATTATTATTATTATTATTATTATTATTATTATTATTATTATTATTATTTAGAAGATGAACCCTATTCGTATGGAACAAGCCCACTAATGGGGTCATTTGCTTGAAACTCAAGCTTCCAAAGAAGATTATAGTGTTCATTAGAAAGAAGTAACAGAAGATAATGGGAAATAAATTTTCCAATAAATTTATCTCTCTCTCTCTCTCTCTCTCTCTCTCTCTCTCTCTCTCTCTCTCTCTCTCTCTCTCTCTCTCTCTCTCCAGCTGATTTTATTTTGGATCCCTTGTCTTTTGATTCTGAAGACTTAAAGGATAATTTAAATTTATTTGTACAGCTTGAAGTGGTATTTTCAGTTAGTATTTAGTATTCAATAAGTAATACAAAGTCGTCGCGCATGCGCATTGATAACCGAGGGACTCGTGATTGACAGACGAAGTACAAAATGTATGTAATGAAAAATTAGTGTTAGTATTATGTGCTTAGAACTGGTATAATTATCTTTTAAATCTTTTATAAAAATCAGTTTATTCACTTCAGAGATCCATTGTGTATGAAACTGAATTGCATTTCATCAACTCTCTAAAGTAATTTTTCTCATTACTGAGATCATCAGATCAAGGAAATTATGTTTAATATACATGGAGAACCACTACAAAAAAAAGCTATATAAACCATAACTACATAACTATAAAGCAACTACAGCTTTAACAAAATGGATATGTGCTGTACTGCAAGTATATTTAATATTGGCTTTCAGTAAATCCTATATAGCACAGCTTTAAGGGACAGATACTATACTATAATCATATTTAAAGGAATTAATTAAATCCGTGAGGAAAAAAAGTACAAAAATACACTAACAATGAAGAAGCTAAAACAATGAAATCCCATACAAGTACATACATCAAATCCAATTTCCGGTACAACCTACATCACTGCTAGAATTTTGGCTCCGGACCAAAACAAATAATTGCAGCGTTTCACTGTTTATCAGTCACAGCGAAATCCTACTAATTAACAATATTTCCCGTCAGTGAATAGTTATAACAGCGAATCGGCAGCAACAGTGTAATTAATACCGAATATCAAATCCGTAATTGCATTAGGTTATTTTAACAAGCGCTGTCTGGGTCGGAGGGGTTTGGGAATGGGTGGGAGGAGCTGGGAGGGTGGGGTGGGAGGAGTTGGGAGGTATGTGGGAGGGTTTAGAGGTGGAGTGGGAGGGGCTTAGAGGTGGATGGGAGGGCTTAGAGGTGGGTAGGAGTGGCTGGGGGTGTGGGTGGAGATTAGAGGTGGGTGGGAGTGGCTGGGGGTATGTGGGTGGAGCTTAGAGGTGGGTGGGAGGAGTTGGGAGGTGGGTAGGAGGGCTTAGAGACAGGAAGGACGAGATTGAAGGGGTGGATGGGATGGGCTAGGAAGTAAATGGGAGGGGCTTACAGCAGGGGGGGCGGAGCTTACATGGGTCATATAACTATGTCATTGTTGTTGTTATGGAATGACCAATCGATGGAAAGAGATTGATAACGAATTTTTCATGGACAGTTCTGCTGAATTTATTTTTGCCACCCAGCAAAAGATAAATTGACTTGATAAATTGAAATTGATTTTGTTTTACATGATTCTATCCAGCGAGTTTTGAATTGGGATCTGATTTTGTCAGGTATTCAGAATTTATAATGAATGTGTGTTAAAGGGAGTGTTATGTCCGTAAATATATATATATATATATATATATATATATATATATATATATATATATATATATATATATATATATATATATATATATATATATATATATATATTATATTATATATATATATATATATATAGATAGATAGATAGATAGATAGATAGATAGATATATTATAAGTTATTGACATTCTAAAGAATAATGGTAGCAGAAATGAAAGAAGAAGGCAAAAATTATCCAAAATTTAACAGTGATATAAATAACAAGAATGTCCACTAAAATCATTGCAGACATCACAAATAATATTATTAATATAAAAATCATTCGCAAATCGAAATTGAAGAAGCGGAATCAAAGAGACTCCTTACCTGTTAATTAGAGAGAGAGAGAGAGAGAGAGAGAGATTTACTTGGGATACGAACGAGTAGCAATTACCAGAAGATACGAACGAAGGATCCTCCAGGACTCTCGTAATTTAGATACGAAAAGTCCTTTACTTTCTGAAATGGAAAGCTTCTCCTTTCACGAGAATTCGTTTCAGGAAAGAGGTATATATATATATATATATATAACTATTTTCCACTTTCTTTGACGTCATTAGATATAATCTTAAGTCACTGAGAGTTTGATGTATGAAATTTTGTTTGGTTTTTATTTTTTCGTATATTCTTATATAGATGGCAGTGTGTGTGTGTGTGTGTGTGTTTGTTTATGTTCCTTATATATATATATATATATATATATATATATATATATATATATATATATATATCTATATATATATATATATATATATATATATATATATATATATATTTATGTATGTATATATATATATATATATATATATATATATATATATATATATATATACATATATATATATATATTATATATATATATATATATATATATATATATATATATATATATATATATATATATATATATATAAATATATATGTATATATATAGTTATATATATATATATATATATATATATATACATATATACACACACATATATACATACACATACACACACACACTCGACATCCAGTAAGAACCACAAGGAAAAAAAACAACAAATTTCTCCAAACTCTCAGCACTTAAGATTCCTCTAATGACGTCAAAGAAAGTGGAAAAGAAGCTCGCAACTTTCTCTCTCTTTCCTGAAACGGATTCTCGTGAAAGGAAAAGCTTTCCATTCAGAAAGTAAAATTTTTTCGTATTCAATTACGGGAGTCCTGGAGGATTCTTCTCGTTCATCCTTCAGCAGGTAAGTCTCTCAAACTCTCTCGCTCTTCTCTCTCTCTCTCTCTCTCTCTCTCTCTCTCTCATTAACAGGTAAGGAGTTCTCTTTGATTATTCTTCTTCCTTTTCACTTTTGTGAAAGATGATTATATTAATCATATTTTTTATATCTTCAGTGATTTTAGTGGATATTTTTGTTTTTATTTATATCCTTATTAAGTTTTGAATTATTTTATTACTTTTCCTCTTTATTTCTTTATCTTTATCATTCTGCATATCAGTATATTTCTTAATAATGTTAGGTAAAAGTAACTATTTTTTCTAACAAAGTAATAAAGTAAAATTAATTTGACGTAGTGCCTACTCTATGTATATATATGTATATATATATATATATATATATATATATATATATATATATATATATATATATATATATATATATATATATATATATATATATATATAAATTATATATGTATAGAAAGGAATATGCAAAATTATATATATGTGTTTATTCAGACGCATAATATGAGAACAAAAATAGTTTATTGATTTTCTTTTTTGTTCAAACTAAGTTTAGTTTGCAGAATGATTGGTTTTAATTTTGGTTTTAATTTACGTTGTCAATAAGGTAAACGAATTTATCAGTTAAAGCAGAACCTGACGTTTTGATTTTATTGATATTATAAAAAACAAAAAGCTGAATTAAAGACTTAATCCCAATACAATTCAATCCTAAGTACGACCAAAAACATCACAGCCGGACGAGATATTTTTAATAAACAGGAAAAAAAAAAAAAAAATGCGCAAAGTTTCTTCGTCGCCATCGAGTTTTCTGTACAGCGCATAACCAAGGCCACCGAAAATAGATCTATCTTGAGGTGGTCTCGGTATAATGCTGTAGGAGCCGCGGCCTACGAAACTTTCAGCCTGTGTTGTTGCGTTGCCAGAAGCACGATCAGGGCTAACTTTAACCTTAAATCAATTAAAAACCACTGAGGCTAGGGGGCTGCAATTTGATACGTTTGATGATTGGAGGGTGGATGATCAACATACCAATTTACAGCCCTCTAGCCTCAGTAGTCTTCAAGATCTGAGGGCGGACAGGAAAAAGTGCAGACAGAAAAGTGCGGACGGACAGACAAAGCCGACACAATAGTTATCTTTCGCAGAAAACTGAAAAGAATCCTCGTACGAAATCAGCATTAAAGCGCCGGGCCTCTATTATATTTTTACAGCAGAGTGCCTCCCCCTTCATTTCTATGGTGGTCGTTAATGGCGCTCTAATGGAAAGCGAGTGGGGTCCTTGGGGCTTATTCGAACAATTTGGGCAGGGAAGACACGGGGTGTTACACAATTAGGGGTTGGATGCCTTTTTTAGGGGAGGGTGGCGCTTAGGGTGGGTGCTTTACGTAGATATTTTATGGTGCAGTGTTGGTTCAGGAGTTATGTTATGTATATGTATATGTATATGTATATATATATATATATATATATATATATATATATATATATATATATATAGTATATATATGTATAGATAGAGAAAGAGTATATATATATATATATATATATATATATATATATATATATAGATAAATTAAAATTATATATAATATATATATATATATATACATATGCATATGCATATACATATGCATATGAATATATGCGTGTATGTGTATGAGAGAGGTGTCAAGTCCGTCCATAAAAATAAAAAGAGAAGAAGAAAGAATACGTATGCTTTATTTTAATGCTCGAGTAGACTGACTGTTATGCAAGTGCTTATGTTCAGAATGAATCATGAGCATTGTATGAATGACAGAGAGAGAGAGAGAGAGAGAGAGAGAGAGAGAGAGAGAGAGAGAGAGAGAGAGAGAGAGAGAGCGTCAGTCAGTCAGTCAAGCACGTGCTCATTTGCATGTGAAATTACGCTCATAAACCAACTGGGACGTACAGTGAAGTGTGAATGTTATTTTCCAATTCAAAATATTTTGACATGATTACGAGGATTAGCCAATCTTGATGATGACTTTTCACTTAATTAGAGGTTTTTTAGGGGGTAATTAGTATGCAAATCCCTATAATTGTAATCCCTGGACTCTTAATTAATCTCTTAAATAAATATTGGTGGTGATTCCACAATTTCCTTGAACTCGCGTTGTTGAGTGTATATTAAAATGATATTTTGTTTAATTTCTCGTTTGGAAAACATATAGTGTATAATAATAATAATAATAATAATAATAATAATAATAATAATAATAATAATAATAATAATAATAATGTTCAAAAATGGGAAACCACTAGAATCTCAAATTATTATTATTATTATTATTATTATTATTATTATTATTATTATTATTATATTATTATTATATTATTATGTTATTAGATACAAATACATAAAAAGCATTTTGAATCTCACACAAAAAAGCAAAAATAAAAACTTAAACCTGAATGCTGTTAACCTGTCAACGTGTTTTGCTGTTATGCTGTTATGCTGCCATACCGACCCACTCTTAATTAACACCCACTTCCTCTTTAAACCTCTGGGAGAGGTAATATCACCAAGTATTCGAAAAAAAAAATATATATATTAGGCTCTGTTCTTAATTAGGAGGCGAAGGAGTGCTATTTACAACTGCTCTCTTAAACAGCGCTAATTAGAGTGGTTTCTGGCCTCTAAATTTCTTTTCCTCACTTGGAGGAGGAAGGGGAATTCGTGGATAAGTGAGGTAAATGGTAAAGTGAGAGAAATGTCACAAGGAAATGGAGAAACATTACAAGAGAAATGTTACAAGAAACATTACAAAAGAAACATTACAAGAAAGAGGATTTTTCCCTCACTTGGAGGAGAAAGGGGAATTCGTGGATAAGTGAGGTAAATGGAGAAACATTATTAGAGAAATGTTACAAGTAAATAGAGAAACATTACAAGAGAAATGTTACAAGAAACATTACAGAAGAAACATTACAGGAAAGAGGATTTTTCCTCACTTGGAGGAAAGGATTCGTGGATAAGTGAGGTGAATGGAATTAAGGAGAGAAGAAGCACGAGAAGGAGGATTTCTCCCTCATTTGGAGGAGAAAGGGGAATTCGTGGACGAATGAGGTAAATGAAATTAAAGAGAGAAAAAGTACAAGGGGGTTTTCCCTCACTTGGAGGAGAAAGGGGAATTCGTGGATAAATGAGGTAAATGAAATTAAGGAGAGAAGAAGCACAATAATAGGGGTTTTTCCCTCAATTGGAGAAGAAAGGGGAATTCGTGGACGAATGAGGTAAATGGAATTAAAGAGAAAAAAGTACAAAGGGGATTTTTCCTCACTTGGAGGAAAAGGGAATTCGTGGACGAATGAGGTAAATGGAATTAAGGGGGATTAAGAAGAGTACAAGAAGAAAGAGGAGGTAGCAAGGGTAGATAAATAGGAGGAAGTAAAAGGATAAGTTTGGGAGAGAATTGGCTGATTAGGATGGAGTGTGAATGGAGAATATGAGTAAGAATTAAGTTATTCAACATGGCGAATTAAATATATATTAATAATAATAATATATATATATATAATAATATATATATATATATATATATATATATATATATATATATATATATATATATATATATATATATATATATATATATATATATATAATCAAAAAAAATATTCGCTCATACATAAATTTTTCTCTAGTCAAAACAACCAACTCAAAATGTCAAGAGCTTTCATCAATATTTCAAAGCGTTTTTAAGCCTCGAATGTCCCTTGAATAAGGTTAGTAATATTTACATCCACAACAGAGAGACTTTCTTGTAAATACAGGAACAAAAGACCTGTTCATGTTTGTTTTTGTCAAGATTCTATTATCAAAGTTATTCAGAATTAATTAGCTCTCCAGGTCTTTGTCATACAGAGGAAAAAAAACATTACCTGAAGACATGTTACTTTTAGTTTTCTGTAAAGGAAAACTATTGTGCAGGCTTTGTCCGTCCGTCCGCACTTTTTCCTGTCCGCCCTCAGATCTCAAAAACTTATGAGGCTAGAGGGCTGCAAATTGGTATGTTGATCAACCAACCTCCAACCAACAAACATACCAAATTGCAGCCCTCTAGCTTCAATAGTTATATTTTATTTAAGGTTAAAGTTAGCCTCAATCGTGCTTCTGGCGACGATATAGGATGAAGCCACCACCGGGTCGTGGTTAAAGTTTCATGGGCCGCGCTCATACAGATATATACCGAGACCACCGACAGATAGATCTATTTTCGGTTGCCTTGATTATACGCTGTAGAGGTTGTACAGAAAACTCGTTTGCGCCGAAGTGTCTTCGGCGCATTTTTTACTGTTTTCTAGCTATCATAGTTTTCAAGACCTAGAAAAATGGAAAAGAATAGACAATAGACATGAAATGTTTTACAACTTTAAAAGTATACATCTGTCAAGGTGTATACGAAAATATTGTGCAAATTTCAAATTGCCTACCAACAAGTTTCTATATAGAATAATAATAATAATAATAATAATAATAATAATAATAATAATAATAATAATAATAATAATAATAATAATAAATTTGTTTTCAATCTCATATCCTGTACTTCTGTTAAAGGCGAAGTACTGTTAATATACCTACTTTAATGAAACGGATGACAAATATGTATATAAATAAATATGCCATCAGTATATTGAATGTGAAATCGGATGGCGTTGCTCATGTAATGTTGACTGTGTCTGGATATATATATATATATATATATATATATATATATATATATATATATATATATATATATATATATATGTGTGTGTGTGTGTGTGTGTGTGTGTGTGTGTGTATATATAATATATATATATATGTACTGTATATATATATATATATATATATATATATATATATATATATATATATATATATATATATATATATATATATATATATATATATATATATATATATATATATAAATATATATATATATATATATATATATATATATATAAATATTCCTCTTTAGTAAACAATATACTTATATACAGAACTGCAGAATATATTTCTCAACCTGAAAGGCTATTTTACTTTCACAAAGAGATCGGCAGTATCCCAAATTTTGTTATACATAGAGTAATGAACAAACGTATAAAGAAAAATTATTTATTTATTTATTGATAGAGAGAGAGAGAGAGAGAGAGAGAGAGAGAGAGAGAGAGAGAGAGAGAGAGAGAGAGAGAGAGAGAAAGAGAGAGAGGGCGGGCTTCTTCAGAACACCTGCCAACACCTCCTAGCTAAACTTAGTCTCGAATCGCCCCAAGCCAGAACTAAACTCCATTTCAGCTAAAGATCCCTTTCCCCAGATGTCTGGTGGGCCAGTGTCTGTTGGTGAAGTGTCCTTTGGAGTTCTGTCCCCAGCAGAATGACCTCAGGTCAACTGTCCATTGCCCAAGTGTTCGAGAACAATTTGGGAGTGGAAACCATAATTTTAAGGTAACAGGTGTGGCTAAAGAATAAGGAGGAGTTGGATATCTATGGAAGTGCAGATTAAGATGATGGGTTAGATATCTATTGATGTAAAATCTGCAGTATGCCAGAAGTATTATGATAATTTTCAGATATATAAGGACGTTTAGATGCTTGCCAGTGAAATAAACATTGGTAAGGTGGTCAGGGAAGAATATTAGGGTCAACTGTCCGTTGGACAAGTGTTCTGGAAAATCTGGGAGTGACTAGTATAATTTTAAGTAACAGGTATGGCTAAAGGATAGGAAAGGAATTGGATATCTATGGAAGTACAAATGAAGTGAGATGAGTTAGATATCTATTGATGTAAAATCTGTAGTATTTAGAAGTCGTATTTACAAAACGTATTCAGATTATTTCCCAGATATATAAGCAACGTTTAGATGAAGCTTGCTAATGAAATAAACATTGGGATGGTATTCAGATGAATCCTTTAGAGGATAAGGAAAGGAGTTGGATATCTATGGAAGTGCAGATGAGGTAAGATGAGTTAGATATCTATTGATGTAAAATCTGCAGTATTTGTAAGGCTTATTCCAGATAATTTCCCAGATATATAAAACAACGTTTAGATGGGGATGGGATTCAGATGAATTCCCTTTCAAGCGTAAGGAGTAGCTCGGAATTCAGACGCATGTCATTCTTTCTTTGGTAGCGTCATTCTGGACGTAATAAGAGGCCTTTTTTCGTAAAGAGTGGTCAAAACTTTTTGAAGTCTGAAGATTAAAACTCTCCAGCTGAAGAATGAAATTTTGTCATTACGAAATCTCTGTGAAGGTGAATTTAATTAATGTTATTTCAGGAGTTTTCGTTTCCTTATTTGAGTTTAGATTATTTTGTGTGTGTGTTTTTTTTTAAGTATTTATATGCTCTCTCTGTTTGTTGAGAGAAATTACACACAGAAGACTTTGATATTACAGAAATGTTTGTTTTGAGTTGTATATTGTTCTGAGTTGTTGTGGATTGTGATTGTGACATTCGTGTTATTTTTTCATAATGTCTAACTTTTTATTGCATAACTGCGCATATTTTAAACTTGCTATATGCATCTCAGTACAAAAGGACACATAACTCTGACATACATACATACATACATACATGTATGTATATATTCATACATATATATATATATATGGTATATGTGTATATATGTATACATATATAAACTATATATACATATACTATACATACAATTGGTAGATATACATATTTAGCAAAAAGAATTGGCAAAACTATTAATTTTCCTCCACTTCGGCGGAAAGCTTTCATTCCTGACAAGTAAAACTACATGTATATTATCTATATACATATTAAAATATTAACAAAAACATTCCGTATATCATTTATGTTTATATTTGAAATTTTCATAACAACTAACAAAGCCAGGCTTCACTACGTAATACCGGAGAACGTATTCTAATCGCTACAACTTCGCGAAACAGAACCCACCCAAAGTTGCGGGGCTTTATGTAAACAAACCTGTCATAAAATAAGCATTACGCCTCAGATTAATATCTCATTTCCCAGAACGCAATAAACTCTCATAAGATTAAAATGGCTCAGAGCATGAGCTGAATTATGAACTCACTCTTTCCCTACTTCTTCTTGCAATATCCCACTCAAATTGAAAATTGTTGCAAGATTGCAATTTGTGAGGTTCTAGCCATTTCAGCTTTCCTCGTGGCCCACGGTCTCGCCAGCCCCGCCTCCTGATGCAATCAATGAGGAGGATTCTTTAGCTCTCTCTCTCTCTCTCTCTCTCTCTCTCTCTCTCTCTCTCTCTCTCTCTCTCTCTCTCTCTCTATATCTATATATATATATATATATATATATATATATATATATATATATATATATATATATATATATATAAATATATATGTATATATATATATATTTTTGTATATACAGTAATATATTCCACTGAATTTTTTTTGTACATACAGTCATGAATAGAATTCTCTCTCTCTCTCTCTCTCTCTCTCTCTCTCTCTCTCTCTCTCTCTCTCTCTCTCTCTTTAATTTATATTTTGTAAAATATATTCCACTGAATATTTCTGTACATACAATCATTTATATTTTGTAAATTTTCCACTCTGTCTCAATCATGAATAGAATTTTTCTCTCTCTCTCTCTCTCTCTCTCTCTCTCTCTCTCTCTCTCTCTCTCTCTCTCTCTCTCTCTCGATTAATAATCTGTGTCTATTTTTCTTTCGAATGTATCTATCTCAGGTGTGACAATTCCCTTATGATCAGGACTGAACGCAGAATTATTTACCCGCAAACATTAAGCGGATCTAGTAAAATTATCTATAACAGAAAGTATCGATAACCGAAATTATTTACAATTGGAATTATTTATAATTGCCCGAACTGGAAACTTTTCCAGCTAATGTAATCAGTGTTGCTGTTTGGACGTCACACGATTAATTCATTTATCTTTTATTAGCGAAAGTGAGGAGTCTCCCGAGTGATTAATTTGATTTGAAAAAATCACTCCGATTGATTAAGCAATTACCATTTTGAATCGGCGATGATATTGAGCCCTACTGTGATTTATTATTATTATTATTATTATTATTATTATTATTATTATTATTATTATTATTATTATTATTATTATTATTATTATTATTATTATTGTTTTTGTTTTCTTTATATAAGTATATTGACTAAATTTATTGTACCACAGTATAATGCCTCTTTAGCTGTTATTTGGCCCCATTGCGTTTTAAAATTATTATTATTATTATTATTATTATTATTATTATTATTATTATTATTATTATTATTATTATTATTATTATTATTATTATAGTTTTTTGTTCCTTGTATAAGTATATTGACTAAATATGTTTTACTACCACAGTAGGATTAATATTTCACTCTTATTTTTATTTTTATAGTTTTATTCTATTTTAGTAAAAAGAATCGGTAAATATTAATGTAATAGGAAGTAGTCTAACCTTCATTGCTAATACTTTTCACTTTTAATTAGTGTTCTAACTTTCTTACGTAAAGCCAAAATATCTTAAAGGCCAGTAACTTTATAAAATAATATTAAAACAAGTAAAAATGTGCCGAAGTGTCTTCGGCACAATCAGATTTTCTGTACAGCCGCTACAGCGTATAATCAAGGCAACCGAAAATAGATCTATCTTTCGGTGGTCTCGGTATAATGCTGTGAGCCGTGGCCATGGAACTTTAATTACGGCCTGGTGGTGGCTTATCCTATATCGTTGCCAGAAGCACGATGATGGCTCACTTTAACTATAATTAAAATAAAAACTACTGAGGAGGCTAGGGCTGTAATTTGGTATGTTTGATGATTGGAGGTTGGATGATCAACATACCAATTTGCAGCCCTCTAACCTCAGTTGTTTTTAAGATCTAGGATAGAAAAAGTGCGGACAGAATAAAGTGCTGATGGACAGATAAAGCCGGCGCAATAGTTTTCTTTTACAGACAACTAAAAATGAGTATTGCTCAATAACTCAATCTTCTGTTTCTGTTACAAAAACTGTTTATGATTCAGGAACACTTCAGAAAAACTAATTCAGTACTTCTTGAAATTATTCAGCCCCATTTTAGTCAAATCTAAAAAAGAAAAAAATACAGGCAATGAAATAGAAAGATTAAAAGTACCAATATTTGTAAGTCTTGTAAATTGGTCTTTGAAATGATACAACAATATGCATACTATATATATATATATATATATATATATATATATATATATATATATATATATATATATATATATATATATATATATATATATATACACACACACACACACACAAAAGCCCCATTCCTTACCTACATAAACACAGTGTCATTCCAACGAATATACCCAAAGACGTCCCCAAATTCGGCCACCAGAACTGACACGGTGGAAGGCGAACGACCAGACGCTCGCATAATGCATCTGCCATTTGTCGCTCGCTCAGTAAACAGTAAATAATATTGTTTACCGAGAACTGTCTTCCACACGCCCTCCGACGACCAAGGGTCTCAATTGGACGGTATATATTAACAGCCTCGGCAGTGTTGTCCTGCTAAATGTTCAATAACACCGCACGCAACGTATGCCTTTGTGTTTATTGCTATACGTAGCGTTCTCTCCCGCCAGCTCTCTCTCTCTCTCTCTCTCTCTCAGTCTCTCTCTCTCTCTCTCATTCAAGGTTATGTATGTATGTATGTATGTATGTATGTATGTATGTATGTATGTATGTATGTATGTGTTTATATATATACACACATTATACGAGTATATGCTTGTAATGTTTCGTTATGTTGATATCTTTCTTTAGTTGATTTGTGTTTTCTTGCGACTGGTAATTCCTTTATGAGGTCAGTATAAAAATAGTATAAAACTTTTTAATTTATAAGATGTAATTACTTAGAAGATATTAAGCTTGAAATTGATGCTTTATGTCGATTTCTGAAGAAGGAAAATTAGATAAATTAAGCACCATTGTTCACTGCAGAGCTGTAAAGAATTTCACTCAATATCCATTTAGATAATGGTTCCTGCTGAAGGTCAGCAGGTGGACTGAGCATATGAGATTAAATGTACCTAATGATCAGTATGTCCCTTCCCCTGCATTACCAGATGTACCGTGGAGACAACTGTACCTAATGTAGATGTATCTAGATACAAAATTTGCTCTCTTTTATTAAGAGAGAGAGAGAGAGAGAGAGAGAGAGAGAGAGAGAGAGAGAGAGAGAGAGAGCAAATATTGTATCCAGATTCATCTTCTACACAAGTACAGTTTGCCTCTAAGGTACATCTGGCAACCAGAGGACGTACTGTTCATTAGATGCATTTAATGTATCTATCTATCTATCTATCTATCTATCTATCTATCTATCTATCTATCTATCTATATATATATATACATAATATATATATATATATATAAATATATATATATATATATATATATATATATATATATATATATATATATATATATATATATATATATATAACTTTTAATATTGATCAACAAAATCTTAGGAATATACCCTTGACCAAAACCTTGTGGCGGACGATTGCAGGGACAATCCTATCATATCCTGAGCCTTTAAAATAGCGCACTTATCCCTATCCTAACTGCATTATATCCTGCACCCAAGTCTTCGCAGACTAAAGGAGTATAAGAGCATAAAATCCTCCTTTTACTTATTCTATTTGTGTATTCGTATCTTTCACCATTGTTCTTCCTAAAATGGCCTCACGGGAGTAGCATTTAGTCCTGTTGTGTCAGACCCCGAAAAATATTTCATTCTGGATATTTCCCCAGTGAACCACATTTCAGAGGCACGGACTCAAAACAGTACCGTGGGGCGAGAGAGAGAGAGAGAGAGAGAGAGAGAGAGAGAGAGAGAGAGAGAGAGAGTTTTTGGGGCATTTGTCGAAGCTTGTTCTATTGCAATTCTCTTTACGTTGGTAATTTTGTATTTTATGTTTTTGCGAGGTTAGGAAGGGAGAGAAAGGGTAGTAGGTTTATATATTACTCTTTTACTGCTTTACATATGTAAGTTTTATTTGTGTACACACATACACAGTCACACACACACACACACACACACACACATATATATATATATATATATATATATATATATATATATATATATATATATATATATATATATATATATATATATATATATATATATATATGCTTATCTGTGCGTCTCTAAGCCTGTGCGCTTTATTCACTCACCCTTTAAAAACACCTCAATTTTTCTTCCACATTTCATAATCGTGGCCATAAAAGTACTGTAACGACCCAATTTTTTCAAGTGGATTTTATGAACAAGATAATGTGGCATCATTTTTCGCGCCATTGTCTTACCCAGAAGGATTACCCAGAATATGAATAATGATTTAATTGTTTAATCTCTCTCTCTCTCTCTCTCTCTCTCTCTCTCTCTCTCTCTAACTATTATGTGCTAAAATCTTATCTCCAATTTCTCAAAACAAAGATGAACCACAAATTGTAACATCTCTCTCTCTCTCTCTCTCTCTCTCTCTCTCTCTCTCTCTCTCTCTCTCTCTCTCTCTCTCTCTATTCAAGCCATTCTGCCGTCCAAATTCTTTTTTAACTAAGAAGTAGACGAGACGATTGTTTGATATTTTAATAGCTATTATAGTACTTATTTTTATAATGCAGTTGTACAGGACTGATAGATAAATTGTTTATGCTAATTATCTATCGATTCATAAGTGTTGGAATTCTTTCGCAAACAACAAATGGTTGTTTATTTCACAAGTCATTATTTTGTCAAGTTTCTCTAATTAATTATTTACTGTTATTATTTTCCAACTAAAATATTTTAAAAATTCGTGGGTGAAGTAAACCAAGAATGATATATATATATATATATATATATATATATATATATATATATATATATATATATATA
>NC_089765.1:13914477-13923320 GCF_040412425.1 Macrobrachium rosenbergii | reverse complement strand
GGCACCCTCAGTGCGGCCTCGAATTCATTATTCTTTTGTCTATTTTCATTACTGGCGTATAATGTGCATATCTCTCATTTCAGAGGATCCTATTTCGTGGAAGCTTCTCGGGCTGTGTCTGAATCCCCAGTTTCATTCAATCCCGTAGGAATCTCCTTCAGGATAGTAATCTACTTGAGTTCCTCTTTCCCGTACTGATATCATTTATGTAAATACACTCCTTTAAATTTGCCCACGTGTTTTGTAATATTTCCCTCAGTAACCAGAGCCCTATGCTCATATGAAATTCTCCTTTGTTTTTCTTTTTACGTTTTCCCGTACCCACGAAGTCAGAATCACAAGGCTAAATTAACTTAAATTGTTGCTACCTGTCTCACAGAGCATATTTCAAACTAAAACCACGGAAAAACGTAAAAATATATATATATATATATATATATATATATATATATATATATATATATATATATATATATATATGCATACGTTCAAAGATATATTTACTTTTTTAATATCTACTTTACAAAAGTTGAAAACAGTTCCATAATAAACTTATAAAAAAAAAAACAGTAGTTTCAATACCATACATAAACTAAAATTTAGGAAACCAATATTAATAATAACAGAAAAGAAGAATATTTTCTCTGCTCCACTAATCAATGAATACAAAATTGTCCTGTAGCATAAAATCAACAATTCTATGAAATGAATCCATTCAGTATCAAACTCTATATATACATTCCCAAAAGTACATTTTATGACTTATTCGAAAACACTATCGTATTTGGAATAACTCTATAGTTTATGGAGCGAGGAGGAAATTATTCTACGTAGGTTTTGGGAGAAAGTTGCGAGAAAGTTCGGGGAAAGTTATTTTGGGTATTAGTTACGTGTGCTTTCTCTAGATTCTCTCGGGAGGGCAGTAATATTATGCGTTAAATTCGGTATAATCATTCTGCGAAGGGTCGTCTGACTTTCTCTGGTGGAATTTCGAAGTTTGAGATTGTATGTGCGTTGTGGGAAGTAAGCAGAATGTGGGTGTATGCATTCGTATTTTTGATAATGATGTATGTATGTATGTATGTATGTATGTATGTATGTATGTATGTATGTATATATATATATATATATATATATATATATATATATATATATATATATATATATATATATATATATATATTATCAATAAAAATATATATATATATATATATCCGAGGTAGAGTGATTATAATCACTTTTTGTATATGAATACGGTGATGTGATAAATAGTCATATATATATATATATATATATTATATATATATATATATATACAGATATATAAATGATTATAATCACTTTTGACGGGTGAGTGAAAAATAAGAGAGAGGGTGCAGGTTCTGACCGGTTTCGACTTTATTTTCAAGCCATTGACGAAGGACTGGTGCAGAGTATATTTGTGACTTCTAATACTCTGTATCAGTCCTTCGTCAATGGCTTGAAAATAAAGTCGAAACCGGTCAGGACCTAAACCCCGTCTCTTATTTTTCACCTGTGGTAATGTGTGATATATATATATATATATATATATATATATATATATATATATATATATATATATATATATATATATATATATATATACATATATATATATATATATATATATATATATATATATATATATATATATAAACATACATATTATTAAAAAAAATTAATTTATATACACGTCACAATCCATAAATTTTCTCGAAATGTTTACACATGCTATGAAGACTACACATGAATATACCTGCATATGTATATGCATTTGTAAACTTGAGAATACCCAAATAGCATTCGATAAGCACACACGAAAAAAACCCATAATTTATTTGATAAAGAAAAAAACACAACTTATTTCTTAAAGCAGATGACATTTCACTCTTTAGTCAAAATTCCTCACGAATTTCTGAATGGAAAACGTTACGTCCTATTCACTTCTTCCCATTGATAAAAAAAAAAACTCGAAATATTACAGCACAGGCTGACGAGCTTACAACCAATTTCTTTTGCCTAAATTCCCTTTAGGAAGGAAAACTCATTATTTCGTGGAAAAATGCATGATTAATTACGCGCCATTGTGTCTTGCAAAATGAAAAAAAAAAAAATCCAATTTTTTTTTCGGCCGGAAATTTTCGGTTTTAATATGTCATTCATTTTGGCTGAATAGAAATGGCAGTGGAATACATATACATAGTTAAATGAAACTGGAGATTAAATACATACACACATATAAATATATATATATATGTATATGTATATATATATATATATATATATATATATATATATATATATATATATATATATATATATATATATATATATATATATATATATATATATATATATATATATATATATATTCACATATATATATTTGCAGATACATAAACCTTCCAATAGATATATAATAATAATAATAATAATAATAAATACATAAATAATAATAATAATAATAATAATAATAATAATAATAATAATAATAATAATAATAATAATAATAATAATTTAAAGATATTCTTAAAAGTTCATACAAGTGATAAGGATTAATTTATTGACTAATAAAACTATCCCTTTCACGTAATTATAGTGATGCAATGTACAAGAGATAATTACCTTTCAAATCCAAGCCTTCTTTTTCACAGCACCAATAAAATATACAATTTAGTTCTGTCAATAGCAACGCGGACGTAACACCCTAACGCTTCCTGTTACTTATATAGACAATAACCCAAGTGCTAAAGGCTCTAGACAGTAATTCTTTCTAGCATTACTATAATTATATCCCTCAGTCTAGCTTTCAGTCTGGCTTTGTTGGGGTCTTTATACCTTGCACACGACTGCTGTTCTCTTTTGCCTGACAACGGCAATTGGTAATTATCATAATCCAAGCTTACGCCAGCTAACAGCTCAACATTCTCCCATAAGCTTTGATTTTAACAATAGTTAATTTTCTTTTAGAATTTCTTAATGTTTGGGTCTTGTCTTCAATAACTTATGTATGCAATTTGCTTTGCAAATCAGCACTATCCACATTCTGTAGAGGTGTTGAGTGTAACACTTATCCAGTACTAAAAATCTTTCAGTCTCTGCACTGAAAAAGTGTGGACTTGTCTATAGACCAGTATTGTGGTTGCCAGTTACCATAATTTTAACTGTATATCTGTCTGTCTGGCTCTCTGTCTGTCTGTATGTATGTATGTATGTATGTATGTATGTATTATCTTTGAATTTCCAAGGGCTTATTCCTGTTAGGCTAAAAGTTAATACAGTTTCACCAAACAGAAATATTCTCTTAATTCAAAATACTTGTACGAATTGAAATCTTGTTCCTGTCTCAAAGATATCAAGATGTTCACCAGAGTCAGTATTTCCTGCATCATTTACACCACTGGATTAGATGTAATTCATCTGATACGAATTACATCTACAGGCCATCCTTCCTCCTGTAGATGTAAATGCTGTAATGGTATACATGATTATTGAGTCACATGCACCATTCATGAATTGCATCTAATGGCCATCCTTCCTTTAGATGTAATTGCTGTAATGGTATACATGATTTTTGAGTCACATACTCCAGTCATGAATTACATTTAATGGCCATCCTTACTTTAGATGTAATTGCTCCACTGGTATAAATGATTTTTGAGTCACATACACCATTCATGAATTACATCTAATGGACACCCTTCCATTGGGTGTAATTAATCTGATATGAAATACATCTACAGGCCACCCTTCCTGTAGATGTAATTGCTGTAATGGTATACATGACTATTGAGTCACATGCACCATTCATGAATTGCATCTAATGGCCATCCTTCCTTTAGATGTAATTGGTGTAATGGTGTACATGATTTTTTTAGTTAGATGCGCCATTCATGAATTACATCTAATGGTCATCCTTCCTTTAGATGTAATTGCTTTAATGGTATATATAATTTTTGAGTCACATACACCATTCATGAATTACATCTAATGGCCATCCTTCCTTCAGATGTAATTGCTGTAATGGTATACATGATTTTTGAATCACATACATCATTCATGAATTACATCTAATGGTTATCTTTCCTTTAGTTGTAACTGCTCTAATGGTATATATGATTTTTGAGTCACATACACCATTCGTGAATTACATCTAATGGCCGTCCTTCCATTAGATGTAATTCATGGAAATGATGCATATGATATTTGAATCATATATCTCATTACGTCAATTACATCTAATGGAAGGATGGTCAATACATGTTACTGATATACTGGTGTAAATGAGTTTGCAATCATATGCACCATTACATCCTAATGACCATCATTCCATTAGATATAATTGCTGTAACGGTGTATGTGATTCAGATATTCTATACACCATTTCATGAATTTCATGAATTACATCTAATGACCATCCTCCATTAGATGTAACTGATTCAACAGGACACATGACTTCTAAATCATACACACCATTTCACGAATTACATCTAATGACAGCATGAGACCCCCTATCAAAATGAATCCAAATATCACCGATCTTGTTACACTTACAGTAATACCCGATCGAAGCCCTACTGAGGTAATTGACTGGTTTCTCCCGGTTGGTAATTACATCGAGAATGGGGGATATTAATGGACGTATCTTCTAGTTCTTCAGTTAATATGATTTGAGAGAGAGCGGGGTCGTTCTGTCAATGTGTTTACTTCGCATAAGGTCTCGTGGCTTCCAAATAAATCAGAATCGTTGGATTTTTTCTTCTTCTTCAAAACGGAAAGAAATCTTTAAGCTTTTGCTTCATAAAGGAGCTAAATGAGGAAGGAATAAACGTTAATGCTTTTGAACCTTTGGGTTATAAAAAGGAATTCTGAAAGGGACAAACGTTAATGCTTTTGAACGTTTGGGTTATAAAAAGGATTTCTGAAAGGGACAAACGTTAATGCTTTTGAACGTTTGGGTTATAAAAAGGATTTCTGAAAGGGACAAACGTTAATGCGTTTGAACGTTTGGGTTATAAAAAGGATTTCTGAAAGGGACAAAACGTTAATGCATTTGAACGTTTGGGTTATACAAAGGGTTTCTGAAAGGGACAAACGTTAATTGTTTTAAATGTTTGGATTATAAAAATGAGTTTTGAAAGGCACAAAAGATAATGCTTCTAAACATTTGGGTTATAAAAATGAGTTTTGAAAGGGACAAACGTTAATGCTTCTAAACGTTTGAATCATAAAAAAGTAGATCTTAAAGGAACAAACGTGAATTATTTTTTAATGACTGTTTTACAAAACCGTTCATAAGATATGAACAAACATTAATTCTTTTAAAAGTTCAGGTATAACAAAGTTCACAGACATGCATAGACATTAATAACTAACATTAATTATTGAAAATATCAGGATTAAAAGAAACCTCATTAGAAACAAACAAAAGATAACCATCTAAATGTTTACATTTAAAAAAAAACGTTCATAAGAACTGAACAAACATTAATTCGTTCCAACCAAACGTTTATCTTAAAAAAAAAGGGAATTCAAAAATACTACGAAGCAATATAACTTCCCAACAACGTGTAACCCGTCCGAGTGCCGGAAGTGAAAAAGGATGACACGCTGCCTAAAATCTCAAAAGGGAACTCGTTGTTTCGCCACACGTGTCTTTCCCGTGTCATTCAGTGAAGTGTCCTGTCACTCTTGTGACACTGTGGCAAATGGGGAAGTTTGTCTGTGGGTTAAAGGCAGAGTTTACAAGTTTTCGTTTTATTTTTTTTTCACATTTTAGTTTTCTGTAAAAGAAAACTATTGTGCCGGCTTTGTCTGTCCCTCCGCACTTTATTCTGTCTGCACATTTTCTGTCCGCCCTCAGATCTTAAAAACTACTGAGGCTAGAGGGCTGCAAATTGGTATGTTGATCATCCACCCTCAAATCATCAAACGTACCAAATTGCAGCCCTCTAGCCTTAGTAGTTTTTATTTAATTTAATGTTAAAGTTAGCCATAATCGTGCTTCCAGCAACGGTGTAGGCTAGGCCACCACCGAGCCGTGGTCAAAGTTTCATAGCCCGCGGCTCATATAGCATTATACCGAGACCACCGAAAGATAGATCCATTTTCGGTGGCCTTGACTATACGCTGTAGCGGCTATACAGAAAACTCGATTGCGCCGAAGACACTTCGGTTCATTTTTTAATTGTTTTTTTTTTTATCGTCTGAAATTTGGTAGAGAATTGGTTCTGATGACTGAGGTTTATTTGGCATGTTTAAACATTTTTTTTTTCGTCCAAAATATGGGTTCATCGAAGCAGTATATGAACATTCATTTTCAATTTAGTATTGAAACTTGATTTTTCCGACTTCAATTAACCAAAATTTATCTCTGGACAGAACAAAATTCGTTTATCTTAATGCAAAGGACAACTGAATATGATACAAACAAGAAGACACACACACACATACACACACAAACACACACACACACACACACACAGGGAGAGAGAATGATATCACCTCATAGCAAAATTTTAAAGCCAATCGTAGATACTTGTTTTGAAAATGGTCTAACAAACTGAAGTCAACCACTTATCTGCACGTGTAAGCTGACCTCTTATATGAGTATAAATAAATAAATCTGTTGAATAACCAGGTATATAATGAAGCCCTCATAACAAGAAAAAAAATAAGATTTACAATAACAGGCTTTAAAAAAAATAATAATGAAAATATGTAAACAAGTTATGATCTGTCATAACTAGGATCCAGGAATCCCCAAATCATAAATTAGAAAAGAAATCATTAAAAACCAACCTTTTAAATAAACTAATGACAAACAAATGCAAGCAAGTCATAAACTACCGAATAACTATATTCCTCCAGGGACAATTTCATTAAACTTAGGACCCAGGAACCCCCAAATCTCCGACCAGTTCGCTGGAAATTCATCGTAAGGATTTTATGTCCGGAAACTCATAAAGCAATACAGACTCCAAATGTCAGTTTTTGGGGAAAAATTCAGCCTAATGAGAATCGGGTGTTGTTTGCACACGTCTAATAGCCGAAGTTCCAGCGCGGCCTAGTCAGAAGGCATAGGGAATGAGGGATTAAAAATGGCTTGAAACACGACTCAAATCTCGTTTGAAAGTCTCTTTGTATTGTGGGAAATTATTGTTGATAGATACTGAGGGAATGAGAGATTAAAAATGGTTTGAAATACGACTCAAATCTCGTTTGAAAGTCTCTTGATATTGTGGGGAATAATTGTTAATAGATACTGAGGGAATGAGAAATAAAAAAATGGTTTTAAATAGAACCTACTTCCATGTGAAAGTCTCTTTGTATTGTGGGAAATAATTGTCAATAGATACTGAAGGAATCAGATATTAAAAAATGGTTTTAAATACGACTCAAATCTCATTTGAAAGTCTCTTTATATTGTGGGAAATAATTGTTAATAGATACTGAGGGAATGAGATATTAAAAAATGGTTTTAAATAGAATCTACTTCCATGTGAAAGTGTCTTTATATTGAGGGAAATAATTGTTAATAGATACTGAGGGAATGAGAGATTAAAAATGGTTTGAAATGCGACTCAAATCTCATTTGAAAGTCTCTTGATATTGTGAGAAGTATTTATAGATTTACGAATCTTTATGTTCACAAGAAATTTTATAATAGGTACTAACATCGAGATAAAATACTATAAACAATAAATGATTTTGAACTGATCGAATTTTGGTTACAACCACAAAATATGATTTGATTACAAATCACGAATGAAATGGTTCTATGTATTTCAAATACGGATTCGTGAAAAAGGTGAAAAGTTATTTTAATTTTGAGGCAAATACTTTAAACGAAAATCAAATCTTTATTGTGCTTTTATAAACAAATTTAACATATATTTTGATGTAAATGTATTTTGCAATGACGCAAAAGTTAAAAGAAATTATTTTCATTGCAAGATTTATTTTTTTATTCATTCCTGAAATCTAATGTTTAAAACTCAGTAATGTACAGAAACTACGTATAGCATATTCATAAAATTATTGTTACTTGAAACCGCCCCTCTCTCTCTCTCTCTCTCTCTCTCTCTCTCTCTCTCTCTCTCTCTCACACACACACACACAAATCTTACTAGAACATTTATTTCACAGAAAAATTTCTCTCTCTCTCTCTCTCTCTCTCTCTCTCTCTCTCTCTCTCTCTCTCTCTCTCTCTCTCTCTCTCTCAAATCTTATTAAAATTTTCATTTCAAAGTGTTTCTATTTCCTCTCTCTCTCTCTCTCTCTCTCTCTCTCTCTCTCTCTCTCTCAAATCTTACTAGAACTTTCATTTAACAGAGAGGTTTCTCTCTCTCTCTCTCTCTCTCTCTCTCTCTCTCTCTCTCTCTCTCTCTCTCTCTCTCTCTCGCGGAATGCTTAAACGAGCTAGATAATACGCCGGGCTCCGAGAAACGTCACCGCGAATATAGCTGGAAAATTTGAGCAATAATGGAATATTGGTTTTCAATTTCGCCCGTCTCCGGGATTCACTCGCATTGGGCTACCTGACTTTCATTGTTTATCGAGGGCGATGCTTCCCGGAGCTTCGGTGGTGTTAAACAATTTGGCGTGCTTCGGTGAAGCAGTTTTTGGTTAGGGACGGTTTCTTACGGTGAAGAGAAAAGCCCACCCCTCCTCTCTCTCTCTCTCTCTCTCTCTCTCTAAGTTATTCCTAAAGTGAAGTGGCTTTGAAAATCAGGAGGCATTTTTGGTTTTATTTATCTATCTATATATATATATATATATATATATATATATATATATATATATATATATATATATATATA
>NC_089765.1:13899477-13911977 GCF_040412425.1 Macrobrachium rosenbergii | reverse complement strand
TATATATATATATATATATATATATATATATATATATATATATATATATATATATATATAAATTAATATATACGCGTATGTTACATCACAACGACTTTATATATGACCAAGAACGGAACTCCCACCTGAGGACTCATACCGAGAACGAGTATTCAGCGGACAACGCTGATTACGACGGCGAATGAGTCGTTCCAGAGGCACTAGGGACTGTCACTCCGTCCTCTGACGAAAGCCAGGGACAATTATCAGCGCAGCCAATCGATAACCAATACCATTTACCCGTGACAAGACGTGTGATTGATGGGTGTCTGTTAGGGTAACGCAGACCGCCCACAGTGTGTGTGAGTCTCGCGATAATGGTGGGCAGTGGTCTCATTATCTCCTACGGTTTTTGGAAGCAGGTAGAGCTAGCTCTCTCTCTCTCTCTCTCTCTCTCTCTCTCTCTATAGGTCGGAGTGCTTTGGAAATATATTTTACTGAAATATTCAGTTTGTCATTTAGCATACTTTAAAAGAAGTAGGTAGAGCTCTCTCTCTCTCTCTCTCTCTCTCTCGGTATAGGTCGGAGTGCTTTGGAAATGTCTGTGACTGAAATATTCAGTTTGTCATTTAGCATACTTTAAATGAAGTAGGTAGAGCTCTCTCTCTCTCTCTCTCTCTCTCTCTCTCTCTCTCTCTCTCTCTCTCTCTCTCTCTCTCTCTCTCTGTATACGTCGGAGTGCTTTGGAAATATATTTTACAGAAATATTCAGTTTAATTGTCATTTTTCATACTATAAATGAAGTAGGTAGAGCTCTCTCTCTCTCTCTCTCTCTCTCTCTCTCTCTCTCTCTCTCTCTCTCTCTCTCTGTGTGTGTGTGTACGTCAGAATGCTTTGGATATATCTGTGATTGAAATATTTAACTTAATTGTTATTTATTACACTCTAAATAATACAGGCATTAAAATCATTCTGCTTAACCATAACACGATTTACCAATTGTTTCTGGTTTCTGTATAATAAAAAAAGTCACATATGACAAATTATATTACTGATAAGTAGATTAAAACTAAAGAAGAAATTGGGAGTAGAAACACTGAAGCGACAATGATAAACAATTTATGAAAGGAAATGGGTACAAATATGGTTTATATAGATAAGAATATGTATGTATATATATATATATATATATATATATATATATATATATATATATATATATATATATATATATATATATATATATATATATATAAACATCATTATTTCTTTCAGTAAATGATGAGAGATGATTGTCTGGTATATTAAAAATAATCAAACTGCCATATCATGCAAGATCACACTTACAAAAATAAAAAAAAACTAAACTCTCATAGATGTTTTATAATTAGTTGTTACATTCAATATATTTGTTCTGTTCATAACGTATTCATACTTCCTCTCCCACGACGTCGTAATAATTCGTGAAGAAACGGCGAAATATTAATTTTAATATTTCACGATGAACTCACCTGCGAAAGCCCAAAATTACTACTAGTCTTTTGGGAACCAACGCAGCTTTAATAATCAGCAACCCCCGGCCCGCCCACCCCCCCTCAAAAAAAAAGGAAAGAAAAAAAGGCTTCATCGTGTTTAAACCCACGAAATCATTTAAAGGACGTGGGAACCTAATGAGGCCTTTGTTGTGGTTCTAATTAACGTTGACTCTGGCACCAGAAGGCTGTGAAATTAGTCATAGCTTCTTCTTCTTCTTTTCGGCGCAATTTCCGAAAACCGGAAAATGTTTCGGGCAGAGGAATATTTGCGAGTGGAACGGCTCTAGGCTTTCAAGGGCCATTTTTGGAGGTATTTTTATTTTGGGGAACGGGCTAGTGCTGGCCAATTTTGGGGGGATTTTAATCTGGGGAATGAGCTGGTGCGGTACATTTTTGAGGCATTGAGCTAGTGCAGGCCAACTTTGTGGGGATTTTAATTTGGGGAATGAACTAGTGCAGGTCATTTCTGGGGGAGGATTTTTACTTGGGGGAATGAGACGCTACAGGTGACTTTTGTGGGGATTTTCACTGGAGAGTGAGTTAGTGTGGGCCATTTTTAGGGGATTTCATTGGAGAATGATCTAGTGTGGGCCATTTTTAGGGGATTTCATTGGAGAATGATCTAGTGTGGGCCATTTTTAGAGGATTTCATTGGAGAATGATCTAGTGTGGGCCATTTTTAGGGGATTTCATTGGGGAATGACCTGGTACAGTATATTTTTTAGCATTTTTATTTGGGGAATGAGCTGGGACAGGCCATTTTTGTGGGGATTTTTATTTGGGGAATGAGTGGTGCAGGCCATTTTTGTGGGGATTTCTTTGGGGAATGACTTGGTGCAGTACATTTTTGTGGCATTTTTATTTGGGGAATGAACTAGTGTGAGCCATTTTTGTGGGGATTTTTATTTGGGGAATGAGCTAGTGTGGGCCATTTTTGTGGGGATTTTTATTTGGGGAATGAACTTGTGTGGCCAATTTTAGAGGATTTCTTTGGAATGAGTCCATACCGGCCATTTTTGATGGGGAATTTTCGTTGGGTAAAATATATGAAAATTTCATGGTAATAACTGTGAGTGTTGGTTGGGTTGGATAATGGGGAAATTTATTTTACCCCCATTTATTGCGTTGGTGGGATAAAAAAATGGATATTAGGATATTTATAGGATAATAAAGCAATGTAAAACCACCTTGATACCCTAATGGCTGGAGGCGATTACACCCAAAAGAGACATGAAAAACGTTTTCATGGTTACTCACTTTTCACACACACACAGAGAGAGAGAGAGAGAGAGAGAGAGAGAGAGAGAGAGAGAGAGAGAGAGAGAGAGAGAGAGAGAATTCATCTTCGAACTTACATACATCATAATCTTGCCTTCCCAGATTCCGCCCGTTAGTAAGGAAGCGTTGAAAAGGGTTCTACACTAAGTTTGCCTGACTCATCTTCTTATAGATTATAAATCCATCTCTCTCTCTTCTGCCTGAATGAAATGGCTGCTCCGACTTCGTTTGGGTAGTAATAGCACGTAATTCTGAAGGCTTCCTGAATCTCAATATGGTTAGTTTCAGACACAATTCCCACGTGAAATTGGCCGTGTAATTGGTCCTGCGAGGGCTTAATTATTCATTAGGATATATGGCTTGGGAATTGATCAGGGATATATATATATACAGTTTATATATATATATATATATATATATATATATATATATATATATATATATATATATATATATATATACTGTATATATATAAATTATATATATGTGTGTGTGTGTATGTGTGTGTTTGTGTAACTACACTAAGCTAAGCATACCAAGGAATAACTCCAATGAGCTTCCATAAAACGCAGTCGAGTGTGACAAGTGACGTGGACTCCTTTGGGGCCAAATATCACCTCCAGCTGAAGAAGATGACTTTAGACCCTCTCTCTCTCTCTCTCTCTCTCTCTCTCTCTCTCTCTCTCTCTCTCTCTCTCTCTCTCTCTCTCTCTCTCATCAAAGAGAAAATTGGAGCCTGGCTTCTAACAAAAATCTTTCTAAAAACAGAAGTACAATTAAAAATTAATCAAATGAAGGAAGATGTTCGAAACTTAACATTACAAAATCATTAACATTTAAGTTTGACGAAATGATAAAACTCTATCAATCGACAGAAACTAGAGTATACCATCTTTAGCCACATGAACAAATATAACATTGCAAAATCATTAACATTTAAGTTTGACGAAATGATAAAACTCTATCAATTGACAGAAACTAGAGTATACCATCTTTAGCCACATGAACAAATATAACACTTTATGTGAATGAATCTTATTATCCTAAAAATATTCATCTTGTATTTATTTGTTTTCTCTTCTTTCCGTATTTCCTGTTATCTTCTGTAATTGGTTTCGGATGAACCAATAATATTCTTTGGAAGGTTCTTGAATTTCGTGGCAATGGCCCCTGCAGGCTTTTACATATGAATAGCGTTTATCTTCTGCTTAATAATAATAATAATAATAATAATAATAATAATAATAATAATAATAATAATAATAATAATAATAATAATAATAATAATCTTATTCTTACTAATATGAAAAGTATGTTATATATTCAGTTAATAATAATAATAATAATAATAATAATAATAATAATAATAATAATAATAATAATAATAATAATAATAATAATAATAATAATAATAATAATGTGAATATGAATATGAATAGTTAAGATTAAATTCTCAGTCTAGAGTCAATAATAATAATAATAATATGAACAGTAAATGTTATATTCCCCGTCTACATTTGATAATAATAATAATAATAATAATAATAATAATAATAATAATAATAATAATAATAATAATAATAATAATAATAATTTCATTTCTACCAGTATGAATAGTAAAGGTTAAATTCCCAGTCTAGGTTCAACAACAACAACAATAATAATAATAATAATAATAATAATAATAATAATAATAATAATAATAATAATAATAATAATAATGACAATGTGAAAATTTAAAGTATGTCATATTCTCCCTCAAGGTTAGATTTATGAACCCAGCTGAACACCTTGCATCATATTTCCATTTACTCTCCATTAAATTTATCATTTGCCTATCTGTATAATCATGCACGCATAAACTTACATACTGACCTGTTAATTACATGACCTCGCCCCAAGCACGTTTCCATTCAACCTGAAAAAAACATTAATATGCAAATCATAATGTTTTTTTATTCAGAACGCCCTAATGACATCGAGCCCTAGTTTGAAAGCTTTGGAAAGCGAGCATATTTGCTTGATGTGATAAGTGGCACGCTAATCAACAACCTATTTATAACAAAAAAAAAAGTTCTAATGGCAAAAGATTAATTAGTATTTGAATGTTCGAACGTACGCTTCGTGGATGTTAAGTGGAATTAGTTGTGATGAGTTATTTTGTGAAAAAGGGAATGTTTGAATTGGTGTGTTTCGTATAACCTACAGATTATCAGATTGGGCAATAGTTAAGGGATTTTTTTTGCCTCTCTCTCTCTCTCTCTCTCTCTCTCTCTCTCTCTCTCTCTCTCTCTCTCTCTCTCTTTGATTTCCTGTGAATCGTATAACCTAGGGATTATCAGATTGGGCAAAAATTAAGGGATGTTCTCTCTCTCTCTCTCTCTCTCTCTCTCTCTCTCTCTCTCTCTCTCTCTCTCTCTCTCTCTTTGATTTCCTGTGAATCGTGTAACCTAGGGATTATCAGATTGGGCAAAAATTAAGGGATCTCTCTCTCTCTCTCTCTCTCTCTCTCTCTCTCTCTCTCTCTCTCTCTCTCTCTCTCTCTCTCTCTCCCTTTGATTTCCTGTGAATCGTATAACCCAGGGGTTATCAGATTGGGCAAAAATTAGGGATATATGTTCTCTCTCTCTCTCTCTCTCTCTCTCTCTCTCTCTCTCTCTCTCTCTCTCTCAATCCTGAATTCATCGACAATAATTCACCTGCCCTTGTAGGTCGGACTGTAAGCACTCAAGTCTTGGTACCCCAGTGACCTACTGTCCTTGAGAACTAGAGATAGTGAAGATGGGTTGGCCTCATAAGTCTACCTGCTGAGTCATTAGCAGCTACTGCTTGGTTCTCCCAGGTCCTAGTGTGGGCGGAAAAAAAGGTTTCTGGGACACTATAGTGGCTTGGCCCTTGCTTCTGCGTTTATGAGCAGCCTTTAAAAATATATTTGTTAAGTCTTCTATAATTTAGTTTATCTGTAATAGCATAAGTGACAAATACCTCACGTGTTTTGTTGTGCTGTCATTGGCATACTGAGACTGAGCATGGATGCAAGTTTTTGCTGAAACGTTTATCTTTAGAAATAAATTATGTGTGGTAATGTTTTCCCTTTCTATTATTTATGCATTAAACTGAAGCAACCATAAAACAAGATTTAGCCTTATCAGACCTTAAAATTCCCTCGGTTTTTCAAATAGGTTTATCATCAATATTCAAAAGGCCACAATAACTAAATGTCTACAACTTCAAACGAACTTCAAACCACACACACACAAACACACACAAACACACACAGAAGACCAGTGCGAAGCACAGAAAGTGATATATCGCCATCGAAGTTTCTCAAACACTGTGGAATTGCAAATGGTGGAGATTGTGAGATTGTTTGAGTGTAAGGAAGCTTAAACAATCGCGACAAGTTTGAGGTCCGACAATTGCCGCTCCCTTCAAAGACTCGAGGTCCTTCTCATTCTATTCAAGTGCCCTGAGGCGGGAAGGAGAGAGAGAGAGAGAGAGAGAGAGAGAGAGAGAGAGAGAGAGAGAGAGAGAGAGAGAGAGGTGTTGTGCCTGGTCGCTCAATCTTGTTTACTCACGCAATTTGCATTTTGCGTGAGAAGATCTTTCCTGTCAATGAGGATCGATTTAGGGGTTTTAGAGAATTTAATGATTTATCCTTGATATACAAGTGATGGACAAAAAAAAAAAACAAACATGTAAAAAATGCCCCGAAGTTTCTTCGGCGCAATCGACTTTTCTGTACAGCGTATAATGCTGTATGAAATTCTCAGACACAGTCATCGAAACTTTCAGCCACGGCCCGGTGGTTGCCTGTGTTGTTGGCACCTATAGCGTTACCAGACGCACGATCGTGGCTAACTTTAACCTTAAGTAAAATTTAGAAAACTATTGAGGCTAGAGGGCTGCAATTTGGTATGTTTGATGATTAATGATTTGCAGCCCTCTAACCTCAGCAGTTTTTAAGTTCTGAGGGCGGACAGAAAAAGTGCGGACAGAAAAAAGCGCGGACAGAAAAAAGTGCAGACAGAAAAAAGTGCGGAAAGAAAAAAGTGCAGACAGAAAAAAGTGCGGACAGAACAAAGTGTGGACGGACAGACAAAGCCGGCACAATAGTTTTCTCTTACAAAAAACTAAAAAACGAACCTACTGGTGAAATCATAATAACTAAAAATTGTCAAAAACCAATTCAATGATTTTCTCTCGAAGAGTGTCAATATTTTCTTCGTTCTTATTGCTGAGTTTGTTGCAGTGACATAAGTGAAGCGCATGAGCTTTCGTTTATGAATCCTAGTCCTGTTATATAGGGAAATAATTTGTTAATTTTATTTTCTAAGTCGTCAAAGTTACGTTAGGTCAAAGTTCAACCACAATGACTGAAAAAAGAAGACACTGGGTTTAATGATCTCTCTCTCTCTCTCTCTCTCTCTCTCTCTCTCTCTCTCTCTCTCTCTCTCTCTCTCTCTCTCGCTATGTAATATGATACGTGCCTCATCAAAAGGAACCTCCCTCGATGATACCAGATTTGGTCAAGTCACTCAAAGACCTCTCGACTTTTATCTTCAAAAGACTCATGTGTTAGTGATTAACTTGAGGTCTTCTTCTGCGCATGCGTCAACGGGCTCTTGTTATCAAATTCGTTTGGTGGACACCCGAGTAGTTTTTTCTTTTAAAGGTGATCACGTATTTGACAGGAGTTTATTTTTTTTTTTTATAGTGGTGACCTTGTGCATGGAATACTGAGTCCATCAGTATACTTAAAATGTGTTTTTTTTAATATTCCTTAAGCTGCTTTGATTTAAATTATGAATGGACATATATATATATATATATATATATATATATATATATATATATATATATATATATATATATATATATATATATATATATATATATATATATACATATATATATATATATATATATATATATATATATATATATATATATATATATATATATATATATATATATATGCAGACGTTGTTACGATGTACAGTTTGGAATAAATCTAGTGAATTTCAGTATTGTTTCTAGGCTCTAAAATCATTACTCTTAGTGTTGACAACTACCGTTGAATAATAATAATAATAATAATAATAATAATAATAATAATAATAATAATAATAATAATAATAATAATAATAATAATAATAATAATTATTATTATTATTATTATTATTATTATTATTATTAATTTCACAAACTGTTTGTTGTCAATTTGATAAATTCCACATTTTCTTTCGTAATAATAATAATAATAATAATAATAATAATAATAATAATAATAATAATAATAATAATAATAATAATAATAATAATAATTTCACAAACTATTAGAGTAAATTCGATAACTTCCACATTTTCCTTCGTTTACAAACGAATCCATTTTAACCTTAATGTGAAAATCTGTGTCAACTCAACTTAAACTAAAAAGAAAAAAACAAATAAAAAAAAAACAGAAATTGGGAAGAAGCACCAATAAAAAGCACTTACGGGAATCGATAGAGATTCAAAGATCCGCAATTCAAAGGACAAGTTGCTGTGATATTGCCCCGCGCGTCCTGATCCCCTGAGCGGGGAGCAATCTTTCGCAATCCTCTTAAGAGTCCTGCTCGTATCATCCTCTCCTTTTCTCTCTCCTCGGCCTTCGCCCTCCGAGTCCTTTCTCTGTTCGCTCTCTCTCTCTCTCTCTCTCTCTCTCTCTCTCTCTCTCTCTCTCTCTCTCTCTCTCTCTGTCTTTTTTTCTCTTTCTCTCTTTCCCTAGCTTTCGAGATTTCTCTCTCTCTCTCTCTCTTCCTCTGTTTCACAATACTCACCTCTCTCTCTCTCTCTCTCTCTCTCTCTCTCTCTCTCTCTCTCTCTCTCTCTCTCTCTCTCCACAGCTTTCGAAGTGATCTCTACCTATACTTCATGCATTCCGGAAACCTTTCTTCATTGCTTTCTCTCTTTTTCATCATTCTGTTCTCTCTCTCTCTCTCTCTCTCTCTCTCTCTCTCTCTCTCTCTCTCTCTTCTCCTCTGCTTCACGACATTCTCCTTTCGTCATTCTTATCTCTCTCTCTCTCTCTCTCTCTCTCTCTCTCTCTCTCTCTCTCTCTCTCTCTCTCCTCTCTCTCTCGATTCTTCTCCTGCTTCACGATTCCCTCTCTCTTTCTCTCTCTCTCTCTCTCTCTCTCTCTCTCTCTCTCTCTCTCTCTCTCTCTCTCTCTCCCCCCGCCCGCCTCAAAAAGAGAGAACCATTTCTGTTCATCGCAGTGCAAAAGGTTATGCGGATTCGTATTGCCTAACAGCAAGGCCAGCAACATTTCAATTGGTGCTTTTATGGTGTCATTCAATAGGATTTATCACTTCTTATTCTCTCTGTCGTGTTTTCAAATATAAATGAAGAACTGCTTCGTATATCTAGGTATTTAACCATCCTTAAGTACTATTAGCATCTAAAGTCTCTTAAATTGGTTCCAATACTCTTCATGAAATGTGGAGTGAGCGGATTTTGTGCCGGCTTTCTCTGTCTGTCCGCACTTTATTCCGTCCGCACTTTTTCTGTCCGCCCTCAAATCTTAAAAACTACTGAGGCTAGGGGGCTGCAAATTGGTATGTTGATCATCCACCCTCCACTCATCAAACATATCAAATTGCAGCCCTCTAGCCTCAGTAGTTTTTATTTTATTTAAAGTTAAATTTAGCCATAATCGTGCTTCTTGCAACGATATAGGATAGGCCGCCACCAGGCCGTGGTTAAAGTTCCATGGGCCTAGGCTCATGATACCCAGACCACCGAAAGATAAGTTTATTTTCGATGGCCTTGATTATACGCTGTAGCGGCTGTACAGAAAACTCGATTGCGCCGAAGAAACCTCGGCGCATTTTTAACTTGTTTTAGAAAATAAACCATATAGTTAACTCTATGGCAATATCACTGCAATTGAAGAGTATTGCATTTTGTAAAAGAGAAAAGGACATGCTGGACTACAATAATAATAATAATAATAATAATAATAATAATAATAATAATAATAATAATAATAATAAACTCGTATATAGCTGCAGTTATTCATTTTGAAAGCTTTCAGTAACATATATATTTCAAAACTTAGTAGGGAAGAGGGTGAAAATATAATTTTTATAAAAAAATATATATATATGTAATATTAAGAGAGAGAACAATTATTATATATATATTCTAAAAGCAAATGTCCTAGATTTAACACAACTCACTTATTCAGAGCTGTTGGTTGAGGAATGTGTAACATAGGCCTAAGTTCTGCTAGCAAATTAAAAACGGAGCAATATGTGCTTGGAAAAGGCAAGAAATGGTTCTCTCTTTTTCACACGGGCAGAGAGAGAGAGAGAGAGAGAGAGAGAGAGAGAGAGAGAGAGAGAGAGAGAGAGAGGGGGAGGATGACGAAAGGAAATTCATGAAAGAGAGAGAGAGAGAGAGAGAGAGAGAGAGAGAGAGAGAGAGAGAGAGAGAGAGATGGGGATGGGAAAGGGGGATGACAGAGAGAGAGAGAGAGAGATGGGGGGATGACGAAAGGGGGAATTAATGAAGCAGAGAGAGAGAGAGAGAGAGAGAGAGAGAGAGAGAGAGAGAGAGAGAGAGAGAGAGAGAGAGAGAGAGAAGAGAGAGGAGAGAGAAGAGAGAGAGAGAGAGAGAAGATGTAAAATCATGAAGCACACAGAGAGAGAGAGAGAGAGAGAGAGAGAGAGAGAGAGAGAGAGAGAGAGAGAGTGGGATGTAAAATATCATGAAGCAGAAGAAGAGTGAGAGAGAGAAGAGAGAAAGAGAGAGAGAGAGAGAGAGGGAGAGAGGGGTGAATATCATGAAGCAAAAGAAGAGTGAGAGAGAGAATCCTCGAATGCTTAGAGAGAGAGAGAGAAAGAGATAGAATCCTCGAAAGCGAGAGAGAGAGAGAGAGAGAGAGAGAGAGAGAGAGAGAGGACATTAATTATTTTTCGGATAACTGGACTCACAGATTCACCAGTAGATACTTGGGAGAGAAGCTCTGTCGTTAAAGACAAAATCTGGACATTCAGACGAAAAGGAAGAAATGGTTTCCAGAGACCGAAGCCAAACCACTAGAAGAATAGAGTTGACCCACAGGGCCTCATGTTCGACTGGCTAATATTTCGGGACACCAAGAGTGGTATTAAATTATTTCCCACAGTCTGCAATGGAGGGAAAGTCTGGTTTGGATCGTGACTTCCAGAGGACAGGTTTATTCCATGTCTGGAAAAGTGGTCTATTGGTTGGGACCTTACACAGAAGTTTAAATAGCAAGTGAGGTCTCCTTTCTGAAAGTCTTCAGAATAATTGTGAAATGAGCTTTTCAATCCCATCAGTTGACGAGAGAGTCAAAAGACAGTTTATTTTTTATAATTTTACTTTCTGAATACCTACACGCTGCACTTTCTATGCAGAAAGAACATGAATTTTCTGGGCATAGTAATCAATAATTCTTGTCAAAGCAGATGTCGTGGGTATTGAGTTTACAAGTGCCCTGTCGATTTCTCTGTTTTTGTGTGTGTGTGTGTGTGAGTTTACCTCTTTTGACGGATATCTGGATTTCTGTCACGAGGAAAACATAAGCACAATATACACATGACAGATATAGCCTATTAGCAGAACACTGTATAAAACCTGGGATAAATATCCATGAATTTTATTGATATTTTGCCACTCAAAGGAAAAATTTCAAATGATATCAAAGCATTAAACACTAAGGCCTATCTGCAGTACATCTTCCCCATACAACGACCCTTCTAACAAAAAAAATCATTACCTTTATCTCCTCCCATTTGTGTTCTCAATCCATCTCGTTCTGTCACTCCAAACTGGGTAACAGGAATAATAGCCCTTTTAGCTTCCCTCTGAAGCTACATTCACCATTCGTTGAAGCCCAGTGAAGCTCGTGATAAAACAAAAAGATTTCCTTGATTATTACAAGAAGAAGCTGGTAGAGAACGTGGTTCTAGATTCACAAAAATGTAAAAAAAGTAAAATAAACTTCCCTCTGCTGAAAAGCCACCATTCGTTGAAGCCCAGTGAAGCTCGTGATAAAAAAAAAGGATTTCCTTAAGTATTACAAATGGAAGCTGGTAGAGAACTTGGTTCTAGATTCACACAAATATAAAAAAAAGGTAAAATAAACTTCCCTCTGCTGAAGCTACAGACACCATTCGTTGAAGGCCAATGAAGTTCGTGAAAAATGGCTTTCCTTAAGTATTACAAGAGGAAACTGGTACAGAAACGTGCTTCTGAATTCGCAAAAGTATAAAAAAAAATGGCAGAGAAGACGCCATTTTCTCCCAGCGGGCTATGGGTTCGGGGGATTTACATTTTATGGACTATCAAGGGTTTATAGCTTGGGAGTATGATATAGAAAAATGTAAGGAAAGAAGATTGTGACGTAGGAGATACAAAGAACAAAATAGTAAAAAAATGCGCCGAAGTTTCTTCGGCGCAATCGAGTTTTCTGTACAGCATATAATCAAGGCCACCGAAAATAGACCCATCTTTTGGTGGTCTCGTATAATGCTGTACGAGCCGAGGCGCATGAAATTTTAACCATGGCCTGGTGGTGAACTGGCCAACATCGTTGCCAGACGCACGATTATGGCTAACTTTAACCTTGAATAAAATAAAAACTACTGAGGCTAGAGGGCTGCAATTTGGTATGTTTGATGATTGGAGGGTGGATGA
>NC_089765.1:13884477-13896977 GCF_040412425.1 Macrobrachium rosenbergii | reverse complement strand
AATAATAATAATAATAATAATAATAATAATTCAGAAGGGATTATAAGGCTTAATTACAGCCTTGAATAAAGATTAGGAGAAATGATTTCCTTTAATTTCTCAAGTTAAAGAAAAAGATCTGAAAGTATGGGAGATATTTCAGCTTTAATTAAACCATACGGGTCTGATGAGTTTTCAGTTTAAAATTTATAATTCCTCATAAAATGTGAATTCACTTTCTAATGTCATATAACTTAAAGATAATTAAGTAAGGGTGTGAAATGTTTCAGCCCCCTTTCATATTAAAATGTTGTAAAAAATATTGATTTATGATAAGATAAATTTCAGGAAGCGTAAGGAAATTTACTTTTCAATGTTATACCAACTGATAATAATTAATTTAGGATATGGGATGTGTCAGTCCCTTCATCAATATTAATGAAAAAAAATATATTACTTAAAATAAAAAATCACAAAAGTTACGAAAATACATCAGACAAACAGAAAAAAAATTATCTTTATGATTTGTTCGATATCCATAAATTATATAAAAAAAAAGTCATTGTTTCAAAATAAAAACAAGTTAAAAATTCTCCGAAGTTTCTTCAGCGCAGTCGAGTTTTCTGTACAGCGTATAATCAAGGCGGACAGAAAAAGTGAGGTCAGGAAAAAGTGCGGACGGACAGACAAAGTCGGCGCAATAATTTTCTTTTTAGAAAACTAAAAATCACTAAATACTGCTTTAGATAATCACAAAAATTAGTATTGCTCTCATATATATGTACATCTCTGTACATCTTAACATTAATTGAGAAACATTACTCAAATTACTATGCCTGAAACATTCAACTGAATCATCACGAATTTAAATAATAATAATAATAATAATAATAATAATAATAATAATAATAATAATAATAATAATAATAATAATAATAATAATAATACTAAACAAACCAACCGTATGATTATCATAAACTGGTTTGTAATCAATGCTTAATTTCACACTAACACTGATTTATTTAACTGTATATAAAAAAATATTAATAAATAAAAAAAATGTTGAATGGACGGCTCTGTTCTCAAACTTTATGATATATATATTCCGTGAAATTTCGTTACCGAAATTTTATTGGAGTCCGGCGCTCGTGACGGTTGGATAAAAATGGGTATTGTATATGTACAGTATGTATATACAGTATATGTATATATATATATATATATATATATATATATATATATATATATATATAAATATGTATATATATATATATGTATGTATATATATATATATATGTATATATATATATATATATATATATATATATATATATATATATATATATATATATATATATATATATATATATATATATATACACACACACACATATCAAATATTCCTGTGCAATTGTCTGCAACCATATGACAGTTGACCCTTACTCTATTGTAAAACCCCACGTAAACACCTGCACATTACACCTGCATCGACACACACACACACGAGTAAAAATACACCTGTTCTGTGCCAAAGTCTACGCTGATGAACTAAAAGTATATCTCCGAACTGTAATCCATTTCATTCAAATACGCTTTTCCCCCTCCTGCCCAAATCGCTCGCCCCCCCAAAAAATTGGAAATGAATTTGAAATACAGGAAAATTCAATTTGGGCCAAAAACGAAATGCGAGTGGATATTTCACATATCAAAAAGGGATGAGAAGATTTCATATATCAAAAAGTGATGAGAAGATTTCATGCATCATAAATGGGACGAGGACGTCGAGAATAAAAGGCAGGGAATATAGTTGGACGCAGTCGAGGGTGAAATTCACTGAATAGGGAACTGTACTGTATCTGTTTAAAATGTATTTTGACATTCTCTCGCGTGCGAGTTGGAGAAGTGATACGTAGCATATGTGCTTGTTGCTGTTTTAAATGCTTCGTGTTGTACTTTCCGTATTCTCCAGAATATTAGCTTGAATATTCAAAACGACAGGCTATTGTTCAAGATATTTTTTTTAAAAGGCTAAATTGACAGCTTACCTGGTCAGGATAATTAGGCTGTGATTAGTAGACCAATATTCTAAATAGAAAAAATAATTTCGAAAAATTATGCAAATATAGAACCAAAAGGCTTTATATTATATATCATTCTTCTCGTACATATATTTCATAATCATGATTATTATTATTATTATTATTATTATTATTATTATTATTATTATTATTATTATTATTATTATTATTATTATTATTATTATTATTATTATTATTTTCTATGGGAGAATAATTCAAATCAGATTCATTGAAAATTACCCATGAATGTCTCTCTCTCTCTCTCTCTCTCTCTCTCTCTCTCTCTCTCTCTCTCTCTCTCTCTCTCTCTCTCTCTCTCTCTTCTTCCTACTTCTGAAATTTGAAATGTTCTCAAATACAAGCGCAGCAATTTAGATGCATCTCTGAGTGTGATCGTCACTGTGAACCTAAAAGAACGGCCTACATATAAATACAAAATTGAACGTACTTTATTCTTATATATTAAAAGAACGACGTAAATATGAATGACGTTGATATGAATATAAACAAAATTATACGCACTTTAGCCTTTTATATTAAAAGAACGACCTACAAGGAAATATAAATACAAAATTATCTTATCATAAATCTTCTGTAATAAGAGATTCAAAGCTTCAAGTACTTTACTCTTTTTTATAATAAAAGAACCACCTAGATACAAATATAAGTAGAAAATTAAATGTACTTTAGTCTTTCACATTAAAAGAACTACATATACGTAAATGTAAATGCAAATTTATCTTATAATAAATCTTCTGGATCAAGAGATTCAAATCTTCAGGCTACGTACGAGAAAATATGCCAAATTAAAAAGTGTTTTGATATTTGATAGCAAAAGACACAAAGCTCCATGGTACGTGGGGAATAAAAAAAAAACACTCGTCACACTTTTAATTATCTTTCATGGCATCGAATTTGAGAACCACTCTGAAGCAATGCGTTTGCTGCGTTTTGTTTATAATTGGTGCACGATGGACGGAGCTCATTTGTATGTTAATTCCCCGCTGTAAAAACTTATCATTAAACCGTTCTGTTTGTTCGGATGTTGCCTGGAATGAATGTTTCATGTTTAGAAACATTATCTCTCTTTTTTTTTTTTTGGTTGGTATAAAATTAAAGAAATCTGTGATTCTTAAATTCACAGATTTGTAGAATCGAGTGGGTGCAAGAGAATTGCCTTTCAAAAAGTATAGTTTGTGATGTATGTATGCATATATATATATATATATATATATATATATATATATATATATATATATATATATATATATATATATATATATATATATTATAATATATAGTATATATATATATATACATATATATATATTTATATATATATGTATATATATATATATATATATATATATATATATATAGATATTATATATATATATATATATATATAGATAGATATATATAGATAGATATATATATATATATATATATCAACATATATATAAACATATACCATATAATGAACTGTAAATATAACAATCATTATTAAATAAATAACTATAGAAATGCATCAAAACGAAACAGTACCATATAAAATGTATAACAATCATTATTAAATAAATAACTACAAATGCATAAATATGTATCAAAATGTATCCACTTTTATATACCAGTTATCGACGAGCTAATTAAAAAGTTGCATTGACTGAGAAAATGAACTGGGCCATTTTTTTTTTTTTTAATGGAAGTGAAAATTACTACATAATTAGTCAGGACGTGTGTAGTCAGTTTTATATCATTAGTGCAATTAATTTCCTTTCCTAATTAGTGAGATTTGTCGATATGGTGTCGCCTCCCCAGCACAGGTCAGTTTTCGTTCTTGTGAAATTGCTTAGATATGTCAGTCTGCGTCTTCGTGAAATTAATTTGTCTTAATTGAAAGGACCCTAATGTTATGGCATAATAGATTAATGAAATCAAATGTATTCTGATTTTGCCACTGAAGATAATTAAGTGTCTGGTTGAATTAATTTTTATTAATTAAAGGACACAAATGTAAGTAAATAATAAAAAGATAAAATAAAATTTAATCTTCCTATCATTTGCCATTGAACATAATTGTCTTGTGGAATTAATTTGTTTCAATTTAAAGGATCCTAATGTTATGGAACAATAAATTGATGAAATCAAATTTAATCTAATTTTGCCACTGAAGATAATTAAGTTTCTCGTGGAATGAATTTGTCTTAATTTAAAGGACCCTAATGTTATGGAACAATAAATTTTATTTTATCTCTTTATCATTTATTTACATTTATGTCCTTTAAATTAAAAACAAATTAACTCCACAAGACACTTGATTATCTTCAGTGGAAAATGATAGATGGATTAAATTTCAATTTATCTTTTTATCATTCTACTCAGCTGTAAATTACAAATCTGTGCCAATAACAAAAATATTTCATTGGAAAAGAACTCTGTAAGGTAGCGGCAAGTTCCTCCTCCACAAGTGATACACTTCACATAGTCATAAACTCCCGAAGAAGAGACTTTAGAGAGAGAGAGAGAGAGAGAGAGAGAGAGAGAGAGAGAGAGAGAGAGAGAGAGAGAGAGAGAGAGAGAGAGAGAGAATACGCCGGCAATGCGAACACACTGTCCTCTGTCGACGTGTTTAACAAATAGCTTGAAACTTCAGAGAGGCCGAGAGAGACCTAACTCGGAAAGAACTTAAATTGCTTGAACAAGTTATGCGCATTGTTAACGTACATTGTAACTTTATACCAGCAAGGAAGGAAGGAAGAGAGAGAGAGAGAGAGAGAGAGAGAGAGAGAGAGAGAGAGAGAGAGAGAGAGAGAGAGAGTCTTTAGATAGACTCTTTAAAGAGGAGATTCGCAGAAACTTCTGCCCTGGGGAAGTCAGACCAGCGAGTCTTTCAGTGTATGTTTTTTTTTTTTTGGTTTGAAAGAAAATAATGTAGTGATATTAACCAAGTTTTTTAAAAATAATTTTAATAATCTTTAATTCCTTTTTTTATTTTCAGTATGATTAATTTTATTTTTCTTTATTTTTTAGAGTTACAAATGAACAGTCTTTCAATTTTATTTTTAATGGTGTACACTTCCTAATATAATTTTGAATTAGAAACTTAATCATAACAATCTTTAACTTCTATTTTTATTGTCAGTGTACTTCACTTTTTTCATATTTTTAACTACAAACAACACTACTAACATTACACACACACAGACACACACATATATATAATATACATACATACATACATACATCCACCACTCACCCACAAAATTCCGGGCCTACGTTCCCGTCTTGCTTACGAAGCATTTTCTTTGAGACCTTAACAGGTGTCAGCGAATTTGCCCTCGTTAAATGCACCTTGTATCCTTTACCCCACCCCCAACCCCATTCTTTCCCTTTGTCCTGCCAAAGGGATACGGCCTGAAAGGGTAAAAGGGTGCTGGGGAATTGGCCACTTTGAGTGGCATTGTCTGTCCTATGGTTTAGAGGAATTTTGGAAGAAGAAAAGTGGAATACGAATTTTGGAAGAAAAGGAAAGTGGGAATAGGATTTTGGAAGGCATATATATATATATATATATATATATATATATATATATATATATATATATATATATATATATATATATATGTATGTGTGTGTGTGCGTGTGTGTGTGTGTGTACATAATTTTCAAATCACGTTTGTCCTGGATAAATAAACAATCTATTTGTTCTCAAACTTATAAAACAAACTGAATTGCATGACTAACCATTCACCATGACAACATTAACCAGAATTCCCTTTTAACCATTATAAAAAAGAATCCCCTTTAAGCCAACCACACAAAATGAGACAATGCATTACTGGATTTCATATCCACTTACGTCCCATAGTCCATATTAACATTTTACTTAGATTTCTATTTATTTACTTATTAATTTGTTAACTTATCTGTTTTTCTAACAACTGATCTCGTCTTCCTGTATTTCCTTTTACCTTCTGTTACTTTTTTCTATGAATACCATAATATTCTTTGGAAGCTCGAATTTCAAGTCACTGGCCCCTGTGGTGGGCTTGTTCCATATGAATAGGGTTCATCTTCTGAATAATAATAATAATAATAATAATAATAAAAATAATAATAATAATAATAATAATAATAATAATAATAATAATAATAATAATAATAATAATAATAATAATAATAATAATTGTTTGTTTGGAAACTTGAATTTCAAATCAATGGCCCCAGTGGTGGGATTGTTCCATATGAATAGGGTCCATCTTCTGAATAATAATAATAATAATAATAATAATAATAATAATAATAATAATAATAATAATAATAATAATAATAATAATAATAATATTCTCTGAAAACTTGAATTTCAAGTCAATGGCTCCCGTGGTGGGCTTGTTCCATATGAATAAGGTTAATCTTCTGCATAATAATAATAATAATAATAATAATAATAATAATAATAATAATAATAACAATAATAAAAAATAATAATAAAATAATAAATAACATTAATAACCGTTTCTAAAAGTGACAGACAGCATTTTGACTTGGACAGACAGCATTTTGACTGAGAGAGAGAGAGAGAGAGAGAGAGAGAGAGAGAGAGAGAGAGAGAGAGAGTGTGTGTGTGTGTGTGTGTGTGTGTGTGTGTGTGGGCGTTCACAGGCGTCACAGTTAAAGAAGATAACTCGACAACTCGATTCCATTCTATACAAGTTCAGAGTTGAGGTCAGATTGGCATTTGAAATAAGTGAGTGGAAAATATTCAAACTCGACCTAAGAGTTGCATAAATTACTGTAGCCAGGTAGCGTTTCAAGGTACTTCATGAATTTTGAATTGCGAGGTACAGTGAAGTAGGACTTTCATGATATTGTTACGCAAATTAGGTAGGACTTTAATGATTTTGTTGCTAGGTAAGTTAAGTAGAACTTTAATGATGTTGTTATGCAAATCAGGTAAAATTTAATTATTTTGTTGTTATGCAAATTAGGTAGGACTTTAATGATTTTGTTGTTAGGTAAATTAAGTAGAACTTTAATGCTGTTGTTATACAAATCAGGTAAAACTTAATTATTTTGTTGTTATGCAAATTAAGTAGGGCTTTAATGATGTTATGCAAATCAGGTAGAACTTTAATGATGTTGTTGTTAAGTAAATTAAGTAGAACTTTAATGACGTTAGATAAATTAAGTAGGACTTTAATGTTATTGTTAAGCAAATTAGGTAGAACTTTAATGATGTTGTTGCTAAGTAAATTAAGTAGAACTTTAAAAATGTTGTTGCTAGACAAATTACGTAGGACTTTAATGATTTTGTTGCTAGGTAAATTAAGTAGAACTTTAATGATGTTGTTATGCAAATTAGGTAGACCTTTAATGATTTTGTTGTTTCTACAGGCAATATTTCATTTCTTTTGTTTACCTGTTTACGCAAAAGGAGAAAATATACACTAGAAAAATTTGCACAATGATAATAACAAATGACAATTTTAGTGAATTTCAGAGAGAGAGAGAGAGAGAGAGAGAGAGAGAGAGAGAGAGAGAGAGAGAGAGAGGCAACATTCACTGATGTACCCTTTCAGTTAATCAGCTGTCCAACGCTGAGTATAATTTTTTTTAATTAGGGCATTCCGATGTGCTTGCATAACAGTGCGATCTTGGCGTATTACTCAGCATAAAATGACATAAAAATATTGAAGACTAACAGTAATTAAAGTTTACCATAAACATGTTTTTAAAAGGATTTTTTTTTTCTGAGATACAACCCTACCACATTTTAGATACACACACACACAATACTGTATATATGTTACAGTCAAACTGTGAAATCAGTCATTTCGTGAAATGACTGAAATTTCAGGCAGATAGCGAAATGCACTTAGGGGACATTTGATCCCCCCAGGAGCTAGTACTAAACACGGCGAAACAGTGAGTCACCTACACTGTTTCGCCGGGTTTAGTACTAGTCCCTGGGGGGTCAAATGTATTCCGCCGTGTTTAGTACTAGCTCCTGGGGATCAAATGTCCCCTAAGTGCATTTCGCTATCTGCCTGAAATTTCAGTCATTCCACGAAATGACTGATTTCACAGTTTGACTGTAATATATATATATATATATATATATATATATATATATATATATATATATATATATATATATTATATATATATGTGTGTGTGTGTGTGTGTGTGTGTGTGTGTGTGTGTGTGTGTGTGTGTGTCAACCTGAAACAACAACAAAGAAACGGTGGAGCATCATTAATACTTTAACAGTGGAATAGGGAAAACTCCCCAAGGCTTCCCCCTCAAAAAAAAAAAAAGGCAAAAAAAAAAAAAAAAAAAAAACACAATCCTACATCATAAGCCTCTTTATACACCTACACGTACTGTTCACAGGCAGCTCATAAAACCTCCTCCCACCCACAATAGAAGGTTTTTTTTTTCTTTTTCCGTCAAAAAACAATTTCATACAAACCATAATTTCAAGAGAGGCGGTGGAGATATTTAGAATTTGTCACCGGACGTAACAAAAGCATAAAATTTAGTTTATAATGAAAATGCCAGAATTATGATGGGTGTTCAATAAAGCGTGGAGTTATTAGCTTAGTGAGATAGTCCACTCTCTCTCTCTCTCTCTCTCTCTCTCTCTCTCTCTCTCTCTCTCTCTCTCTCTCTCTCCCCTGACAGGTAATTTAATGCTCAATATGCACCTGGAGGATGAGACGATCGCTGGGAGGTTGAAGTAGTGGTTTATTGTATATTTTATTGAGTGTATACATACACATATGTATATTTATATGTATATGTATATATGTACATATAAATATGTATGGGTATACACTCAATGAAATATACAATAAATAAATAAATAATATATATATATATATATATATATATATATATATATATATATATATATATATATATATATATATATATATATATATATATATATATATAATATATATATATATATATACCTATATATATGTGTGTGTGTCTGTATATATTAGTTGGCAAATAGTACAAAAATCTGTACATAATCAGTGATAATGAGGCACTAATCACATTTGATAATAATAATAATAATAATAATAATAATAATAATAATAATAATAATAATAATAATAATAATAATAATAAACTAAAGTAAAAAGTATGGGAAATATTCAATTAGTTATGAATGCTGCCTAAAATCCATCGGTAATAAGTAACTTGTAAAAATGATTAGTTACTTATGATAAGTAAAATACTAATCTAAAAGAAAATATTGACAAAAAAACAATAATTACCTTCTTTACTAACTTTCGGTGGTCTCGGTATAGTGCTTTATGAGCCGCGGCCCATGAAACTTTAACTTTTGCCTGGTGGTATGGCTAACTTGAACCTTAAATAAAATAAAAACTACTGGAGCTAGAGGGCTGCAATTTGGTATGTTTGATGACTGGAGGGTGGATGATCAACATACCAATTTGCAGCCCTCTAACCTCAGTAGTTTTTTAAGAGCTGAGGGTGGACAGAAAAAGTATTGACAGAATACAGTGCGGACGGACAGACAAAGCCGGCACAACAGTTTTCTTTTACAGAAAAAGATCACAAAACACTTACAATTCCTCTAACTCCAGCACTTTACACTTTGAAGTTTTAAGTTTCCCAGCACTTCAGAGAGACTTAGAAAATGTGTTATCTCACCGTGAGTAATTTGAGAAGGAAGACAACACTTTGTCATTGCAGACGGATGCTGCAGTTGACACCAGGAAAATAAGTCTTGGAAGAATTAAGTCTTTCGAGATCAAATTACCCAGCTCATGACAAAGAGAGAGAGAGAGAGAGAGAGAGAGAGAGAGAGAGAGAGAGAGAGAGAGAGAGAGAGAGTTCCAGTGTAAGTAAGTAGATTTTTTTACTTGTATATACTGATACAAAATTGCATAGTAACCCGGTACAGGAAATGAAGAAAAGAGAGAGAGAGAGAGAGAGAGAGAGAGAGAGAGAGAGAGAGAGAGAGAGAGAGATTTCAGTTACTATAATTATTCTGTGATCTATAAAACTCATCTGGACAAATAGTAGCTGCGATAGATTAATTTGAACATAACAGAGAGATATTCTAAATCAAATTTTGCTCTCTCTCTCTCTCTCTCTCTCTCTCTCTCTCTCTCTCTCTCTTCTCTCTCTTCATTTCCAATATCGGGTTACTTCATGCAATTGTGCATTAGTAAATACAAGTAAAAAATATATATATAATTAAACTCTCTCTCTCTCTCTCTCTCTCTCTCTCTCTCTCTCCATTTCTAATATAGGGTTACAATGCAACTTCGTATTGGTAAATATAAGTAAAAAATACACAAAGTTAGACTGGATCTCTCTCTCTCTCTCTCTCTCTCTCTCTCTCTCTCTCTCCCCTCCCCTCCCTCTCTCTCTCCCTTTCTGCCTGTCCCCTCAGTCCTCTCTCTCTCTCTCTCTCTCTCTCTCTCTCTCTCTCTCTCTCTCTCTCTCTCTCTCTCTCTCTCTCTCTCTATATATATATATATATATATATATATATATATATATATATATATATATATATATATATATTTTATTTTACCCTACCACACCCAAAATCTTGACCCTCCCAATTCACCTCTTGTGTCCTTCAACCCCACAACCCAATTCCACCCCACCCAACCCCAATCTACTCCATCCCCCCCCCTCTCCTCACCCATCACCAACCCCTCCCCCCCACGTCTCGTATTCCCCAGGGTCCAGTCAGGGTTCCTGGAATTTTCTGAACTGCGACAGGAATGAATAAAATATTCCACCCAGTGGGACCAGTAATTCAGAAGGGGGGCGTTTCGGAATATATATTTACAAAACCTGACCTTAAAGTAAAAAAAAAAAGTTGTGTTTGCTGGAATACGTCGTTTTTCTTTATTTATGAGGGTATTTTTTTTTTTTTTTTTTTTTTAGGATTCGGGGCCTTTTTTTTAAGGGTTTGGGGTCTAGTCTATTTTATGCTAAATAAAGCCTTTTATTATCATTATTATTATTATTATTATTATTATTATTATTATTATTATTATTATTATTATTATTATTATTATTATTATTATTATTATTATATCTTAGGTCCGTGTCTTCTTTCCGCTTTTGGGCATTAATCTTGATCGTGTACATTAGATTTATACTAGGCAGAGAATCAAATATTTCTCTCTCTCTCTCTCTCTCTCTCTCTCTCTCTCTCTCTCTCTCATTTCCAACCTCGGTTTACAATGAAATTTTGGATTAGTCAATATAATTCAAATATATGCATAATAAGACGGCAATTCTCTCTCTCTCTCTCTCTCTCTCTCTCTCTCTCTCTCTCTCTCTCTCTCTCAAATACCAACCCAGAAATAACCGCTTAACATCATATTCATTTTGCACAAAAGAACAAAGCATGCCCAAAGGACCTCATTCAATCAGCTTATGATAATATGCCTTTGAAGGAGTTTTCTTTTTTTGGGTTACAATTAATCCTATTAATACTTGAAGACCTTTAATATCACAGGGAGTTTTTTTTTCTTAATTTGAAATTGATTATACACTTCTGGGCTGAGATTTAATTTTTTTCAAGGTTCTTCATCGGGCAAAATTGACGTAATTTTGGGGGAACTTTTTAATTGATTTTTCGATGATTAGATTTATATGGTCTGTTATAAAGTTTTATCACATGAAATTAGCAGGATATTGTTAATTAACTATATGATAACAAATAAATTAATTTCAAATTATAACAACTGAGATCATTTTAACAAAGTCATAATTTATTTATTGTTCATTTGCTTTTGTTGTATTGACTGTGAATTTTGATATATGCGCCGAAGTTTCTTCGGAGCAATCGAGTTTTCTGTACAGCCGCTACAGAGTATAATCAAGGCCACCAAAAATAGATCTATCTTTCGGTGGTCTCGGTATAATGCTGTGTGAGCCGCGACCCATGAAACTTTAACCACGGCCCGGTGGTGGCATATCCTATATCGTAAGATGCACGATTATGGTTAACTTTAACCGTGAATAAAATAAAAACTACTGAGGCTAGAGGGCTGAAATTTGCTATGTTTGATGACTGGAGGCTGGGTAATCAGCACACCAATTTGCAGCCCTCTAGCCTCAGTTGTTTTTAAGATCTGAGGGAGGACAGAAAAAGTGCGGACGGACAGGCCAAGCGGCTCAATAGTTTTCCTGTACAGAAAACTAAAAATCTTCAGGAATTTTCATTTAAGGGCACAACCTCGCCTACGATACTTTACTTTAAAAAAAATGATTTGAGAGAGAGAGAGAGAGAGAGAGAGAGAGAGAGAGAGAGAGAGAGAGAGAGAGAGAGAGAGAGAGAGGTTTATTAAGCTTCTATTGTTGGAGAGGGGCTACAGAGCGGGTGGCCGATGAAGATACTGTATAGAATAGTAATTTGAGAATGCCCCTGTCTGA
>NC_089765.1:13859477-13881977 GCF_040412425.1 Macrobrachium rosenbergii | reverse complement strand
TATGTATGTATATATATATATGTATACATATATATATATATATATATATATATATATATATATATATATATATATATATATATATATATATATATATATATATATATATATATATATATATATATATATATATGTGTGTGTGTGTGTGTGTGTGTGTGTGTGTGTGCATGAGAGAGAGAGAGAGAGAGAGAGAGAGAGAGAGAGAGAGAGAGAGAGAGAGAAAGGGTAATTTCTCTCAGCACCCAATTACAAAACACACAAAACACGATGTTGGTGAAGATTTTAAAATTCAACCACCGTCACAAAAGTTTGGAACGAGAATGAAAAATGGGGTTTTGGAGCCTTCGTCGTTTCCTCTTCTCTGTTCGTTTCCAAAAAATTATTCTCTCTCTCTCTCTCTCTCTCTCTCTGTCTCTGTCTCTCTTTGGCCAGAGTTTCCAAAAAGCAAGAAGATCGCGAGACTGCTATGAAGAATAGCGTAGCAGTGCTTTGCTTGCGAAGATACCGAAAAAAGTTGTTGACTTGTTTTCCTACTTCTTCTTCTTCTTCTTCTTCTTCTTCTTCTTCTTCTTCTTCTTCTTCTTCTTCTTCTTCTTCTTCCAGCCCTTGCTAAAGTTTCAGCATTCCTTTTCCTGTCCAAAAGACTCACGAGAATCTTCTTCCTGCGGATACAAAATGATACGACAACAACTCACTTCTGAAAGCTTCTTCTTCTCTCTTACAATCAGTCGGTCTTCGAGCCTCAATTCCTTCAGTGTTTGTTCTCGAAGTTAGGTCGTACCTACCTCTCTCTCTCTCTCTCTCTCTCTCTCTCTCTCTCTCTCTCTCTCTCTCTCTCTCTCTCTCTCTCTCTCTCTCCGTCGTGATGAAATTGTCTTTGTGTTTGGAATTGTGGGAACTGAACTCGATTCCGGAAGTTTGCTGCTACAGGAAGTGGTTGCTTTGGAATTGCCGGAATAATTCCTGTTGTAGCATCAGAGGCTTCTAAAAGTTGTGTGTGTATGATCTGCAGTGATTTTCAACCCGTGATAGTGACGACGCTGATTTAAAAGAAGTGATTACTTGTTTCTCTCTCTCTCTCTCTCTCTCTCTACACACACACACACACACACACACACACACACACACACACACACACACACACACACACACATATATATATATATATATATATATATATATATATATATATATATATATATATATATAACAACACGCAATCCCGTGTGGAACGGAAATAAATTTCTGACTCACATCCGGATCGAATCCTGTTCTTTCAAATGAAAGGCGCGCGCGCGCGCGCGCGAGAGAGAGAGAGAGAGAGAGAGAGAGAGAGAGAGAGAGAGAGAGAGAGAGAGAGAGAGAGAGAGAGAGAGAAACAAGCTCACTAATTAGTATCACATCTCCCCACCTCTCCTTAAAGCACCACACCACTCAACTGACCTCAGACACGTGACCTCTGACACTGCACCAACAGCCCAGTGGTGACCTTTTCCTTCCGGGAAGCCACTCAGCTGAGGTCACAGGTCGCCAGAAAATCACCAAAAAACAGGTCAATATTGACGCCGGCTTCGATGGGACGCCTACGTCCACGCCCAGGAAGCCTGAAAGGTTAAAGGTGTCTATAAATAGACAGGTATTGCCTCTGGTTGAACTTACGCCTACGCGGCTTAATTATTAGTAGACGGTAGGCCTACGCCTCGCGTAGGCGTTGCTGAGGTTAAAGGAGAAGGGGTGGTGGGGGTGGGGGATGGTACGTCTTGGAATGGCGGTTTCATAGGCCTAGGGTAGTTATTCAGGAAAGGTTATACTCGTGTTTATTCAGCTACGTAGCTGTTAAATTGATCTGTCATTGATGGATAGCATATTAGGAAGATGTTCAAATTAATGTTTAGCTGTACACACACACACGTATATATAATACATTATATATATATATATATATATATATATATATATATATATATATATATATATATATATATATATATATATAATGGGAGTATAAATCAAATATATATAAATTTATATATGTATTATATATATACATTCATGTAACGGGGTATGAAACAAATAGGATTATTATTATTATTATTATTATTATTATTATTATTATTATTATTATTATACTTGAAATTCAAGAACCTTCCAAAGAACATTACAGTGTTCATTCTAAAGAATAACAGAGGGTAATATTAAATACAGAAAGAGGAAGAGACCAGTGATTAGAAAAAAAAAATAAATGATCAAATTCGTAAATAAACAGATAAAAATGAAAGTGAATTATTGAAAAACAAGGAGGCTTACTTTAGGGTAGCACTTAGATTCATGTGTCAACTCGTCAACTCGTCCGCAACCTTCTGTGACCTCCGACCTCCCACAATTCGATGAATGATGAACGACTTTTGAAGAAGGAAATACCATTTCGAAGCTTGGAAACAGTATGCGTTCTCCCCACCCCCCAAACCTCCTCCCCTCCCAAACTCCCACCAGGTTGTTCATAATAAACGAAGGCGTGTCCAAGGGAAAGGTCAGACATTGCACGTTTTATTTTCTATGAATTTCCTCCTGCATGTTTGTGTGTGTGTTTATGTTTGTGCGTGTGTGTATGTGTGCAAGGTTAGTGCTAATTGTTTTATTTATTAGGATTTGTTATTAATTCTTTTTTTTATTCATTAAAATGCTAACCCTAACGTCATGGTACCATCATGTAAAACCTGTGGAAATTAGGAAAAGTTTATGAACTACCATTTGGTACCATAATAAGTAGAATGCTTGATACATGTGCTTTTTGTCTCTTGCTTTTGTTTGTTATGAAGGTGCTATGATTCTTGAATATATATATATATATATATATATATATATATATATATATATATATATATATATATATATATATATATATATATATATATATATATATATATATATATATATATATATATATATATATATATATATATATATATATATATATATATATATATATATATATTCAAGAATCTTAGCACCTTCATAATAAATATAAAACGAGTGTCAAAAAGCACATGTATCAAGCATTATACTCATTATGGTACCATATGGTAGTTCATATACTTCAAATTTCTACATATTTTTTATAATGGTACCGTGAAGGAAGACTTAAAATTTTAATGAATAAAAAATAAAAAAAAACAATAACAAATCCTAATAAATAAAACAGTTAGCACTAACTTTGCACACACGCACACACACACACAAACACGCACGCAGAAGGAATTTCATAGAAAACAAAACGTGCAATGTCTGACATTTCCCTTGGACACGCTTTCGTTCATTATGAATAACCTAGTGGGAGTTTTGGGGTGGGGTTGGGAGAACGCATACTGTTTCCAAGCTTCGAAATGGTATTTCCTTCTTCAAAAGTCATTCATCATTCATCGAATTGCGTGGGAGGTCGGAGGTCACAGAAGGTTGCGATCGAGTTGGCACATGAATCTAATTGCTACCCTAAAGTAATTCTCCTTGTATTTCAATAATTCACTTTCATTTTTATCTGCTTATTTACTAATTTGATGATTTATTTTTTTTTATTTTCTCATAATTGACTACTTCTTCTTTCTGTGTTTAATATTACTTTCTGTTGCTTCTTTCGAGTGAAAACTGTAATGTTCTTTGGAAGGTTTTTGAATTTCGAGTCAGTGGCCCCTTTGATTGGCTTGTTCCATATGAACAGAGGTTCATCTTCTGATAATAATAATAATAATAATAATAATAATAATAATAATAATAATAATAATAATAATAATAATAATAATAAAAATAATAATAATAATAATAATAATAATAATAATAATAATAATAATAATAATCCTATTTGTTTTATACTCCCATTTTAATTTATGAAAACTTTACAGGAACTTAATAAAATTAACTTATGACTAGATTGTGCTAAAAGAAATTGACAAAGAATATTCTCATCATTATTTACTTCTAATAATAGACAAAAAATTCGTAATTCTTCTCTATTAAATTATTATAAAAACTGTCTTCTAGGTTTCCATTAACAGAAAACTTAAGAAGCTCTTTAATATTATAAAGGGAAGTAGATATTCTTCACAATACGACTGGGAATTTCAGTGAATGTGGTAAATGAGTGGATTCCTTCATTATTCATTTTGGTGATTTAGACATTCATATGTATATATATATATATATATATATATATATATATATATATATATATATATATATATATATATATATATATATATATATATATATATATATATATATGTAACGAGGACAGAATTAACACTCTTTTGAAAGTGTACGTAACGTGCTCCAACGATCTTTATTCATGGAACGGAGGCGTATGAACGTTCGCTCACGACAACACTTACATCTATTTTTCTCCTCTTTCTCTCTCTCTCTCTCTCTCTCTCTCTCTCTCTCTCACCGTGTATCACCTCTCTCTCTCTCTCTGTGTATCGCCTCTCTCTCTCTCTCTCTCATCGTTTTCCGAAGTTCACCCACCCGAATCTCGCTCATTCTCACCAAATCAATTAAATGGACTATTTAAAGAAACGCAATAGTTTCTACAAAAATAGGTTTATTATTCAAATAACCCAACAAGAAATGAATAAAACAAAGCAAAGATTAAAATGCATAATAAATGAAATATCGAGTTAGATAACTAAACTCTGAACTGCAAAACACTTCTGATTAAAGAAGTCTCACTATGGCTAATAGCCTGAAAATATCCAAACTCACACATACTCCCCAAATCAATAATTAGTCATGTCAAAACCAGTCTACCACATGTTATTCGAAACAGTCCACACTGTCCACCGACATCTGTCCACAGACATCTGTCGGAAGAATTAAACATGATAGAAAACTCCCAAAAACATATGAAATGCAAAACACAATAATGGAAAGTGTAAAATGCATAGCCAAAATATGGCAAACGTAACATGACAAAATAATAATATGAAAGATGTATGAATATTCATATTAAATCTCCCACACCAGTTCAAAAGTTCATAATGATTAGAAAATCATAGTAAAAATCACAAGTTCAATTTTCTCCCATAAAAACAGAGATTTCAAACTCTACCTTATCTGCCGATTTAAAGCCTGGATCCTCTCCAAAGCTACGTCTAGACAACTGCAGTTCTATCACGTTAATGAACGATCAAACTCACTTTTAGGGCAGATTTTGGCGTAATCTAGATCAAATTAACGCACGTACTCACGAATATACATAACACTTCGGAAGATCACCTGACCGGCAACATTGCTGAGGAATCAAACTATTTGCTGAATACAAAGATTTTACCTCGAGTCTCTCGACCTACTTCCATCTGACTCCATAAATTCTTTCATCACATCTTAAAGCATTGAAGCTATGAAATGCATATATGTGTCCTTTAAAACTTGTAGCAGCCATATTTTCTGAAATATATATATATATATATATATATATATATATATATATATATATATATATATATATATATATATATATATATATATACACATCCATACATTATATATATAAATATATATATAATATATATATATATATATATATATATATATATATATATATATATATATATATATATATATATATATATACATAAAGCACTCGAAGACAACGTCAGATTCAATTAACTTTCTCTTGAGCTTCTGGTGTGCAGTCAATGCAACATAACTCGTGCTTGTTAAATATTAAATATTTCAGTGTCTGTTCTTGGGATCTGACCTGGAAATACATTTCTTGTACTTCAGATTTCAAATAGCTAAAGAAATGGATTAATCCACGAAGTTACAAATAAACAATTTTATGAAGGAGATGAATCTCTCTCTCTCTCTCTCTCTCTCTCTCTCTCTCTCTCTCTCTCTCTTTACCTATGAATTTATATCTCTATGAGCTAAAAATGATTTAAAACCCCTAATACAGTGTTCACTTTCGTACACTTATCATAAATTTTACCAACTGAACAGCAAACTTCAATAATTGGTAAAAGAGATAAAAACCCCTAAATAAAATTTTCACAGAAAAGTCTATTAATTACTGTTTTTGAGTAGCCAGTAACTGAGGCCAGATGTGTAAATTGTCAGCTTAGAGGGATTATGCTTATGCAAAGAAGTGCCTATGTATACTGTGTTGATGTATACTGCAACCATATTAGCTGAAGCCACTGGGAAAGTTCAAAATGAAACGACAGAGTGTCAAATACTTTCGTGTATTTTAACACATCGTTGGGGCACAAAGATGTGTTAAAATACACGAAAGCACTTGGCGCTCTGTCGTTTCATTTTGAACTTTCCAAGTGGCTTCAGTTAATAAACAAAATCACGCGCTTAATTTTGTGACTTCTTTGCAACCATATTGTAAATATTGTAAATCGTAAATAAAAAGTAAAAATTTAAAAATTTCATGACGAGGCCTTAATAGACGTGGAATATAACACACGCCAGTCCCCGCCGAGCTGGAAAATGATTGAAAGCAAGCACTGAGAGTAATTTTCCGAGAAGCTCTTTGCCCAACTGACAGTGCCATCGAGCTCTTAATGAAATCTCTCTGTCAGGGAGAGGAAGACGTCTTTGATGGGGGACGTATGTAGCCGGGAGAGCTTTATATGCCTTTAAGGTGAATTAGTCAAATTAGTCACTATATTTACAGTTAATATTGAGATTCAATTTGCTTGAGGCAAATGGGGTGGTGTGGAATTCTTGTGGTGGGTGTTATTTGTGCTTTTTATATTTGTGAAATGAATTTTTTTATGGTTTATGGTTTTTAATGCTTCCTACAATTCATATTTTTATGTCAGTTTCCCTTTAGCGTTTATATATATATAAATTATATCTATATATATATATATATATATATATATATATATATATATATATATATATATATATATATATATATACATATATATATATATATAGGCCAAGGGATATTTTTAACTGGACGGCATTGTAGCAGCCATCAGATTCAATAAAATATGCTTAAATGAAAGGTTATTGCCGAAATAATAATAATAATAATAATAATAATAATAATAATAATAATAATAATAATAATAATAATAATAATAATAATAATAATAATAATAATAATAGTCGTTGTTGATCCATGGTAAAAGTTCGTGGATATAGAATGCAAATCTTCTTCACAATCCCGTGAATATGTTTATAAAATACAAAATCCACAATTATGTAAAGTACTGTATTTACAAATAAAATAAATTCCAGGAGCTTTCGAGAGCCTGCTCAGCTCCCTTCTTCAGCTAGAAAAAATAATAATAATAATAATAATAATAATAATAATAATAATAAAGTGCTCTTTAAGATACAATCTTAAATAAAAAAACACATAAAAACACACGAAAAACAAACACCATCCAAGTAATTAAAAAATAAAAACACGCAAATACAAGAAACTCTCGGAACGTCCTTCCATAAATTTTTCTCTCTTACCTGCAATTAGAAAGAGAGGTGAGTCTTTCACCCTCCGTTTATCCTCATGAAATATTTACCCGGGGTTCTTCAGCCCCCTGGTATCACGTCCCGTTTGGGCTCCTTAAAAGATCGTTTTATTATTTACTCGTCATTTTTTATTTTATTATTTTTTTTTGGGGGGGGAGAATTTTTCTCTTCATCTGTCATGCGTGTTTAACTCGCGGTCTGAATTATTCAAGAAAATTCTATTGTTAGTTTTTCAAATATGGCGTCCCTCTGGTTTCAGGGGAAGGTCCTGGTAGCACTTTCCCCTAGATGTTGTACCGGGACGCATATTCCCGAGATGTATACCAGTATTGTACCAGCCCGGTTTGTTTTTGTTTTGCCCATTTTTTGCCATGCCCCTAGGTTAGGTTAGGTTTAGGCAGGGTTAGGTTAGGTTAATTAGGTAATTCTATGGTAATTTGGCCGTGGGAAACGTAATGAGATTATTTTCAAGAAAATTCTGTTGTTAGTTTTTAAGATACGGCGTCTCGCTTTTTTCAGGGAAAGATCCCTGGCTGGTTACGCCTCGGGAAAATGCGACCAGGACCTTTCCCTCAAAAAGGCGGGACGCCATATCTTAAAAACTGACCATAGAATTTTCTTAAAAGTAATCTCATTCTGGTCCCCACACCCAAATTACTAGAAAATTACTTATCTCACCTAACCTAACCCAACCTAACCTAACCTAACCTTAGGGACATGGCCTAAAAGCCCGGACTGGTAATAATAATAATAATAATAATAATAATAATAATAATAATAATAATAATAATAATAATAATAATACGAATTTTATAATAGATAAATTTTCTCAGGCTTTTGAAATCAAATCTATAAATACCTCTCTCTATGCGTGTATGTATGTATACGTACACACATATGTATATATATGTATATAATTATGTATAAATAAATAAATATATATATACATATATATATACAATATATATATGCATATATGTGTATATATATATATATATATATATATATATATATATATATATATATATAGAGAGAGAGAGAGAGAGAGAGAGAGAGAGAGAGAGAGAGAGAGAGAGAGAGAGAGACTCCACTCCAGACCAGCAGTAGGGAAAGAGTCCAAACCTCATCATTCCCTCACGATGCTAATCTCTTTCCACTTCTGAAAATCTGTCGGGATAAAGAGGGGGGAAAATTGACGTCACTTATCAAACAGGACTCTGAATAACATCTATCTATTTATCTTGCCTCTCGCTTCCGTTCCGCTGAGCCGGAATTAATGTGAGAGGGAAAAAATGGGGAGATAATTCAGAAGCATTTTTCATCGCTATCGGCCGCAGCCATGTTCGATATCTATAAACAGTATCGAGTGGGTTTTATAGTTCCTGGGTTTAATCCCGTCGGGGTTGGGGGTGGGGATTTAAATAGGATTTTGTTTGTGCGTTTGATGTTAATAGGGATTATGATGGGGTTGTGTATGTATGTAAGTATATATATATATATATATATATATATATATATATATATATATATATATATATATATATATATATATATATACTATAAAAAAATTTAAGTGGTCAGTCACGACCCTGCATAATCTTTTAATTGTCCTGTCCCTGCTTCTGAACGGTTGATCCTAATCCTTTGTAAAACCTCTTAAATATTTAATCCTGTTTTGGCAGTTCTACTAATTCTTCAATTGTGTTGATTCCAGGTACATATGTTTCCTTCATAATCCCCATCTGTTATTTATATGAGCTTTCTTTGTAAACATACTTTTATAATTCTTCAGTCTGCTAAGTAAAGGACCTAGCGTCGAAAGGCCTCGCAGCACTCCAGTGTTTCCGTTTCTTTCGTGGATTTTATCCTTATTTATATATTCATCACGTTCCATATTTTCGTGATTCAGTTATACATACATATATATATATATATGTATGTATATATATATATATATATATATATATATATATATATATATATATATATATATATATATATATATATATATATATATACATATACATGTATTTATTCCTCTCATTCCTCCCCTGTACCAATCCTGTGTAATTAATTCGCTATAATTACCTCTGGCATTTTCTTGCTGCGTCACTTTTTTTTTTTTCCTCTGAAATGACCCTTTCTTGACATCTGGGAGACATTTCTGCAATGCAATTTTGCCGTTGCCGGATAAACATGCAACTTTTGGGACTCGCAAGCCTGCATGACCTTGTTGCCAGCGTTCTGTCGCGAATTTTCAGGTGAAAGGAATGTTTTAATCTGTAGGGAGGTTGGACTACTAGTGATTTACTATGTTGGGTTAATAATAAGAATTTACACTATACGATGGGCATGATATACTGTATATATACATATATATATATATATATATATATATATATATATATATATATATATATATATATATATATATATATATATATATATTCGTAATCTTGAAATTTCTTTTCGTATGGAAAAAATTAAGATTAAGTAGCGTTCATACAGTTACAATGAGAGAGAGAGAGAGAGAGAGAGAGAGAGAGAGAAGACACTAGAGCCAGGGATGCATCTCCTTAAAATACTATCAGAGAGAGAGAGAGAGAGAGAGAGAGAGAGAGAGAGAGAGAGAGAGAGAGAGAAGACACTAGAGCCAGGGATGCATCTCCTTAAAATACTATCAGAGAGAGAGAGAGAGAGAGAGAGAGAGAGAGAGAGAGAGAGAGAGAGAGAGACGCATCTCCTTAAAACACCATTCGAACAAGCCTTTAGCAGCCTGTTTATAACCTATCGAACACCGAAGATGTCTTTCCCAATCAGCTGAGTGACGGACGGAAAGCATTGTCGCTCTCACACGCTCTTCTCAGAAGCTGAGAAGTCGGCAGGAAAATAAGAGAATTGTTTGTCAAAGAATCTCTGGCAAACTGACGCTTCAACAACTTTGTTTGCGCGGAATTCGTTTGTGGGGATCGGAGATGTCACTTGACCCATCCCACAACCCCCCCAAAAGAAAAACAATATCACAAAAAAAAATTGCTAGTGTGAAAGCAGCCAAGACATTCTTTGTCTTTGGGTTTTCATGCAAACTTTGTCTCCTTTGTTGTGCTTTCCCTCTCTCTCTCTCTCTCTCTCTCTCTCTCTCTCTCTCTCTCTCTCTCTCTAGCTTGCATCGGTGATATTCAATACGATGAATTGGCAGGAAGGGAACTTGGTTTGCTGATCATGGAGATTAATTGCAACATTGACCAAAAGGATGTGAAATCATTCACAGACATATTGAAAGGATACGATCCTTCAAGCTGGAGCAAATCTGTAGAAAATATAATGAAAATAATAGAAGAGATACCAATGAAAGTTCAAGTTATCAAAAGACTTATAAAGAAAATCTACAAAAATCAACACATTCCATCAAAGAAAATAAGTAAGGTGGAATTAGTGAATATATTGATTGATGCAATAGGCAAACGGATGCCTAAAGCATGTAAACTATGTAGAGTGTGGTATAGCATTGTAAATCCACAAAACCTGATTAGGAAGTGCTATGCTTGCCACGTACCGACACACCCGTCATGTGCTGAAGTTGAGCAAAATAGAAATAAGGACACAAAAATATTTTGCTCAACATGTCTAGTATGGATAGACAAAGTCATTAAATCAAGACTTAATGTACAGATTGTGGAGGATGAAGAAGATGAAGAAGATGAAGAAGAGGAAGAAGAGGAAAATAGAGAAGAAAATAAGAATGAAGAGAGAGAAAAGATTAATGAAAACAAAGAACAGGATAATAGTATGGATGCAGAGAAACTCATAGATTCTACATATGAGGCAATACAGCAACATACATATGAAGAAATAAATTATGACCTGATAAATCAAAAATAAAATCCCAAAGAGGTTGTACCCGGATCTCCATACTGAGGGGAATGAACAAGAAAAAAAGAAAAGAAAAGAAAGACACAGTATGCACCCTTTTGAAAAGAGGGAATTGCAGGTTTGGTGAAAGATGTTATTACAAACATCCCAAGATATGTCACAATTATGAGATCTATGGCAAATGTGCATATCTAGATGGCTATGAAGAGGAATGCAGAGATCTACATCCAAAAATATGTAGAAACTGGAAAGAAGGAAATGGATGTAGGTTTAATAAGAAATGTAGGTACATGCATCCTGTAGCCATGAAAGACCAAAATCAAAATAAAAAAATCAAATACATATAAAAACCAAGGAAAAAATGAAACAAATAAAGAAAAGAACAAAGATCATGTGATGAAGGCAAAAAGCAAGCCAACAACACATTATGAAAAGTCAGCACCACGATATGAGCCATCAGCACCTAGATATAGCACAAGGAACAAGCAATGTATCTATGATGCAAGGGGATGGTGCAGATATGGAGATAAGTGCAGGTTTATGCACAAAGTGAATAAATATGAAGCTGGAAGAACAAATATAATGGAAAAGTTGGATTTTTTAATGTACGAATTTCTGGAAATGAAAAAAAGATCAACATATCAGAACAGGAAAGAGACATGGGAAAATCCTTATTATTACCCATATTAGATAATGGAGATAATATGCAAACAATCATAGTGATGAACGCAGGGTCTAGTTTCGAGTAACTCAAAAGAAAGATAGAGTTCTTAGAAGAACTAACCCAAAATGAAAAAATAGAAATATTGAATATAAGTGAAACCTGGTATTCCCAAGAGACTGGTAATGATGACCAGATAAAGGGTTTCCAAACTTATAGATCAGATAGAAAAATAGAAATCAAGGGGGAACCGCGATATATGGGAGAGATGCCAATCAAGGAAAAATCTGTGAGAAATATAGTAACACAGAATGTGAATTAATAGCGGTAGAATTTGAATCTGAAAAATTAGTGAACATTGTAATATATAGACCCCTAATACTAAAGAGTTTGACATAATAATTGAAAATTGGATGAAATATGTAGAAATCACAAGGACTGGACTATACTCCTAACTGGAGACTTTAACTTTCCTTTTGTAGAATGGAAAGAACGAATAGGAGACTGTGGTTGTATTTATACATATAAAAAGAGAGCAATAGTAGTGCAGAAGATAAGAGGCAATTTGAAAAGCTATTAGATATGCTACTAGAACATAACATTCAGCAAATAAATCACCTACCAACAAGAAAGGATAATATTTTAGACCTAGTATTTGTGAATGAGGTGAACTATGTTAAAGAAATAATAGTATATAACACGAGTATTTCGGACCATAATGTCATAGAACTAACAGTCCGTTCCAGAACATACGAAAACAAAGAAAAGCAAGAGTCGAAAAAATGGGAAGGATATGGAAAATACAATTTCTATAGTAAGAATATAAATTGGTCAAAAATAAATGAAGAATTAAACAAAGAATGGGAAAACATATTTGTAAGTGATGATATACAGGTAAATACCGATATATTATATAAAATATTAGAGGAAATAGTGGAAAATATATACCGAAGAAAAAAGTAAGCATCAGTCACGAATTCCAAGAGACAGAAGGATCTTGTTCCAGAAAATTAGAAAGTGGAAAAAGCTCTTGCAAAAGAAAAGAATGCATGGAAAGTGATGGAACTAAAAAGTAAGATAGAAAGTGCAGAACAAAAGATTATACAATCAAAAGAAAATGAAAAAATGGAACCTAGAAGAAATGACACTACAAAATATCAAGCAAAACCCTAAAATTTTTTATTCATATGCAAAAAAGATGAATAAAATAAGAGTAGAAATAGGCCCTCTAAGAATTGAAGGGCGATTAACGAATGAAAAAGGAAATATGTAACATATTAGCAGAAAGATATAAGAGTGAATTTACACCTAGAATTGACAATGAAGATAATGATACAGAAATAAGAGATGAAAATACTGAATACTTATCAGATATAGATATTACAGAAGCCGATATTGTGCAGGCTATTAATGAAATTAAAATGGATCAGCAGCAGGACCAGATGGAGTACCTGCCATATTGTTAAAGAAAGTGGTTCATTCAATCGCAAAGCCGCTAGCAATATTATTAAGGCAAAGTATAGATACAGGCAAGATTTATGATGAGCATAAATTAGCATATATTACTCCTACTTTCAAAAGTGGTTCAAGACTAGAGGCAAGTAATTATAGGCCTGTGAGTCTGACATCTCATATTATGAAAGTATATGAAAGGGTAATGAAAAAAATATAATGAAACATTTAATGAAAAATAGATTGTTCAATATAGGACAACATGGTTTTGTACCCGGAAAAAGTACACAAACCCAACTGTTAGTCCACCATGAAAGCATATATAAAAATATGATAAATGAAAAAGATACAGATGTGGTTTACCTAGACTTTGCAAAAGCTTTTGACAAGGTAGATCATAATATATTAGCGAAAAAAATTAGAAAACATAACATTGTTGACAAAGTAGGAAGATGGATAAAAGAATTTTTGCAAAATAGAAAACAGATAGTGATTGCAAACGATGAGAAATCGGATGAAGCTACGGTAATATCCGGTGTACCACAGGGTACGGTGTTAGCTGCATTGCTGTTTGTGATTATGATTGCAGACATAGACAACAATGTTAAGGACTCAGTAGTAAGAAGTTTCGCAGATGACACAAGAATAAGTAGAGAAATTGCTTGTGATGAAGATAGAACTCGCTACAAAGAGACCTAAACAAAATATATAAATGGGCAGAGATAAATAGGATGGTATTTAACTCTGATAAATTTGAATCAATGAACTATGGTGATAAAGTAGGAATGCTATATGCATATAAAGGACCTAATAATGAGACAATCACAAACAAGGAAGCAGTTAAAGACCTTGGTGTGATGTTGAATAGGAATATGTTATGCAATGATCAAATAGCAATTTATTGGCAAAATGCAAAGCAAAAATGGGAATGTTGTTCCGGCACTTCAAAACTAGAAAAGCTGAACACATGATTATGCTTTATAAAACGTACGTACGTAGTCCACTTGAATATTGCAATATAATATGGTACCCACACTACCAAAAGGATATTGCACAAATAGAGAGTGTACAAAGGTCATTTACAGCTAGAATAGAAGAAGTTAAGGACCTTGACTACTGGGAAAGACTACAATTCTTAAATTTATATAGTCTTGAAAGGAGAAGAGAACGCTACATGGTAATTCAAGCATGGAAACAGATAGAAGGAATTACTGAAAACATCATGGAACTAAAATTATCAAAAAGAGCAAGCAGAGGTAGATTAATAGTGCCAAAACTATACCAGGAAAATTAAGGAAAGCACACAGGACATTAATCCACCACGCACCAGCATCGATAATGCAGCGTCTATTCAATGCGCTACCAGCTCATCTGAGGAACATAACAGGAGTGAGCGTAGATGTGTTTAAGAATAAGCTCGACAAATATCTAAGATGCATCCCAGACCATCCAAGACTGGAAGATGCAAAATATACCGGAAGATGCGTTAGCAACTCTCTGGTAGACATCAAAGGTGCCTCACACTGAGGGACCTGGGGCAACCCGAACGAATTGTAAGGTCTGTAAGGTAAGGTCTCTGTCTTTGCTGGTTGTCAAAGGCTTTGGCCTACTTACAATGAGAAACTAGTATAGGGAATTATTTAATGATTTAACTAAAAATATCTATGATTACTTTTTTTCAGAAAGGGTATGTATATATATACATACATACATACATACATACATACATACACACACACATATACAGTATATATATATATATATATATATATATATATATATATATATATATATATATATATATATATATATATATATATAACCTTTCTGGAAAAAAATTAATAATCATAGATATGTTTAATTAAATTATTAAATACTTCCCTATGCTAGTTCCTCTGTGTAAGTAGGACAGAGTCTTTTGACAACCAGAGTGTGTGTGTGTGATTCTCTGCTTGTGAGTGTGTGCGTGTGCGTGTGTGAGTGTGCGTGCGTGTGAGAGAACCTATCAATGTATGTCTCTGCAACTCTGGAAAGACATCTGAAATGCTTTTTCCTCTTGAAAAAAGTTCCTCGTAAACAACCAGAGTTTTTGTTCTCAGGTGAAGAATAAGTCCTACTTTGTCTGTAAGCTCTTTGTCAATTTTCCCATTCGACAAACAAATGCCACTCGTGTACTAATACGAGCACAGGCATCGATTATAGGAGAAAATAATAATAAAAAAAAATTGTTGGAAAGACAGCAATAGACGTCACTCTCAGTAAGAAATTTTAAGAGCTTTTTTTTCACTAAAGTAATGACGCGTTGTAGAGTGCTTTTTTTTTTCTTAGTGCTTTCTTTGTTTCTCATGCTTTCTTTGTGACGTTTGAGAGAGATTTGTTTCTATTTTTTATTTTGTCTAACAACACCTATTTTTGTTTGTTCTAAAAACGAATATATGTGCTTGTTTTGTGGGCTTATTTTTTTTGTAAGTTTAACTTGAAGGACTATGTAAATATAGCTATATTATTTTTCAAACAACCTAGCTAAGAAATTTCAGTAGGGTAGACTGCGATCATCTCATAGATTAACGAAAGGCAACCTTAGAAAATATTTTGAATATGTATGAAACCATATAAATATTCACGAATATACTAAATCAAATTTATATTCATCAAAGGTAGTAAATATACATAAATAATAATTGTATTTATCATTCTCATCTTACCTAAGAATTAGTTTAGAATAAGAAAAATTGAAAGCATGGATAAATTACAGACGCTATAAACTATTTGAGTTTTTATCATGTTCCAGCGCTCAGCCTGTAAAAACTCAAAATATTAATTTTGCTATAAATTTTTATTTGCTGTAAAATAAAAACAATTAAGTTTTCAGTTTGTTTGATCTAGTTCACCTATGACATTCCCATGTTCGAGGTAAAGTCGACATTTTATAACAATGATTTTAATATTATCTGTAATCATTCTCCATAATTTCATTTCCCTTCTCATTCCTGAAAAGCTTAAGTCTTTAAAAAAAACTTAATTTAAAACAGTACCCAAGTTTTAAAAGGAGTCCAAGACCAGGAATTTCTTACCCAAATATCTGAGTGAAATGGAACGACGTATGAAAAGGTATAAAAAAAATATAAAAAAATTATCCTCTCTTAAACCAGGTATAAAAAAAAGTTTTACACTAATTAAAACTTTCATATAGATTTTTTTTTCAGAGATCTGAAGAATTCCATCTCCTGGTGACTCTCATGGAGAAAGCTTTCCACTTTTTCTTGCTTTCTCTCATCAACAAGGATTCTTTAACTTTATGATTCGTTCTGAATCCGATATTAAGGTGTATTTGTGGCTTAATATTTGAGGGCATGCAACAGTATTAGGTTAGAGAGAAAGCTACCACGCATGCCCACACATACACAAATATATATATATATATATATATATATATATATATATATATATATATATATATATATATATATATATATATATATGTATGTATATATATATATATATATATATATATATATATATATATATATATATATATATATATCCCATTAAGTTAACGAATAACAACTAGGAGGCGTTGGTGGAAAGACCGTGCAAATGTAATGGCGGGTCAGCGGCTTTGAAGCGGTAAGCTTATTTGGGATGTGACGTAGGTGGGAAGAATATTCAATGATATGGAAGGTTTTGCGTCGAGATATTAAAATTTCATATGAGTAACGAGAGGATATTTATGAATGAGGACGAAATCATTCCTAAAATTGTTAAATGTTTGTCAGATATTTTCTAATCGACTTAAAAGATAAAATATTCTAGATTTACAGGAGAAAATAATGAGTGAAATGTGAAATTTTTAAAGTAAATTCTTGAGGCCTCATTAAATCACTTGGTAACAGTCCGTTCTAGAAGTCATTTCCTAGAATCATATTACTATTTTCAGTGAAAATGTCATAACAGTCCGTTCCAGAACTGATTTTATAAGTTCCCATCCGTTCTAGAAATAATTTCCTAGATACTCGTATGCATTAACAGTTCCACTGCAAGATACTATAACAGTCCGTTCAAGAACTAATTTTCTAGATTCCCATTATAAGTTGCACTGTAAAATATTATAACAGTCCGTTCTAGAACTAATTTCCTAGACACCCATCACTAGTTTCGCTGAAAATATTATAACAATCCGTTCTAGGACTAATTTTCTAGATTCTCATTATAAGTTGCGCTGTAAATATTATAACAGTCCGTTCTAGAACTAAATTCCTGGATTCCCATTATCAGTTTCACTGAAAATATTATAACAGTCTTTTCTAGAACTAAATTCCTAGATTCCCATAATAAGTTCCACTGTAAATATTATAACAGTCTTTTCTAGAACTAAATTCCTAGATTCCCAATATAAGTTGCACTGTAAATATTATAACAGTCCATCCGAGAACTAATTTCCTAGATTCCCATTACTAGTTACACCGAAAATATTATAACAGTCTTTTCTAGAAATAATTTTCTAAGTTCCCATCCGTTCTAGAACTAATTTCCTAGAGTCTCATTAAAAACTCCGCGGGAAATATTACAGTGGAAACCCACCATCAGTACATCTGACCACTCTTGAACTAATTTCTCTAAATTCGTATTATTCAATTCTCTGAACAACTGATTCATCTGTTCTGGCGAACTCTTATTACCAAAAATCATTAGAAGTGATTGTTCCAAGCCGAGCTGGGTACAAATGGACACGAGTTCAATTTTCCCTGAATAATTGTTCCCCTGAGAACCCCTGACAATCAATTGAAGTTTATAATCATTATTTTCCCCTGAAATGTAAGTATTTGTGTGTGGCGTATGATTCATTACGCTGTGTAATTAATTACTGAGGAATACATAGATTCGTTTTAATGTCTTTTTTCTGGGAAGTGATTGATAACGGGGAATGGGAGGATGAGTAAGTATATTGATAAATAGATAAATGCATAAATAAATCAAATATATATATATATATATATATATATATATATATATATATATATATATATATATATATATATATATATATATATATATATATAAGTAGATTATTTAGCTGACGCATAAATTCATCAATAATTTGATAAGTAAACTTACTCATTAATCATTAATTTATAGATAAATAAATAAATAAAATAATTAACTGACTAATTATTCAGTTACTAGTAAATGAATAAATACATTAATTTAAATAGATCAATAAATGAACAACAATTAATTAATTAGTTAAATAAATAAGATAAAACCTGTCATAAAGATACAATTGATACCTTTAAATTATGGTTCATGATAGTTTTTAACTGGAGATTAAGCTGTCATTATCATAATCACCATCGCTGTCAAAATTAATACTGATTAATAGTCTACAAAACATAAGAATTATGAATGACAGATAAGTAACGATTAAAAGGACTGCTAAACGATGACTTGGACGAACTAAACCAAATCGCCCTGTTTACAGGTGTATTCCGAACTGATTAAATCACAATACAAGTAGAAAATCCGCCGAAGTTTCTTCGGCGCAACCCGGTTTTCCGTACAGCGTATAATCAAGGCCACCTACAAGAGATCTATCTTTCGATGGTCTCGGTATAATGCTGTATGAGCCGCGGCCCATGAAACTTTAACCACTGCTCGGTGGTGGCCTGTCCTATATCGTTGCCAGACGCACGGTTATGGCTAACTTTAACCTTAAATGAAATAAAAACTACTGAGGCTAGAGGGCTGTAATTTGGTATGTTCGATGATTGGAGGGTGGATGATTAACATACCAATTTGCAGCCCTCTAGCTTCAGGAGTTAAGATCTGAGGGCGGACAAAAAAAGTGCGGACAGAAAAAGTGCGGACGGACAGAGAAAGCCGGCACAATAGTTTTGCTTTACAGAAAACTTAAAAAACAAACAGAATATTTTAATCGAATACATAGCATCTATAAGTCAGGTACAAATGCACATTAATGTTATCAGCAACGGGTTGCAAAAAAAAAAAATAAATAAATAATCACGAACAATTGATGATTATGCTACAATTGCAATTGACATCAAACCTCATGAAATAACTGAAAGGTCAAAGGCTGGGTAAAATGATGACTCATCGCTTTGTTGACCCTAATTGACCTTAATTTCGCAGTGGCATTCAGTAATTAGCGATACCGTTTCCCTGTAATTATTACTCACAAGCTTTTTGGGACGACCAAATTGTTTTAGCGAACACAAACCTAATTTGCCGAAAGACTAAAAGGGAGTGCCCGGGCCACATTTGGTGTGTGAGTCACGTATTAAACCTGGTTTATGAGAGGCGTTGTGATTTGGGATACGAGGATGGTAAGCTATCATTAATGCGTTGTCTCGTAGTGAAATATCGGGAGGTCAGGTATTTCCGTGCCAGAGGTAGATTCAAGTTAATAAATAGGTGGTAGTCTATGAGTAGAAAGTATGTATGTATGTATGTATGTATGTATGTATATGTATATATATATATATATATATATATATATATATATATATATATATATATATATATATATATATATATATATGACCCCACCCAAATTCCTCTTGCCATAATTAAATTTTAATTAATTTTTTGTATCCTGTGCTAATTGATTTCCTTGAGAATGACATAAAGAGAGAGAGAGAGAGAGAGAGAGAGAGAGAGAGAGAGAGAGAGAGAGAGAGAGAGAGAGAGAGAGAGAGAGAGAATCCAAGCACTATACCACCACTATATCGTTATGACCTCATATGCTCTGCTAAATTACGTGTGAAAATCAGGTCAGGCTACTTAAGCTAAGAGCTCTCGAGTTCCACATTGCCTAAAATCTTGGCCCAGGATTTCTCCACGTCAGAGAATGACAAAGCAAATTTATGTTTGCGATTTATTCCGCAAAAATATAAAAACATTAGTTTGTTTAAAACTTACAAATATGTCTATGGAAGCTTTGGTTGAACTGAAAAGTGTCAAGTGGCTGATAGAGAAAAGTAATGAATGAAAAAGAAAATAAACTTTCTGCAGTGACAAAAAAGCATAATTAATCCCTCCAACACTGCAAAAATATATCAAATGTCTTCCATTTACAAATTTATTCGCTGGATAACCTTGAAAAAATAAATTGTGTCCTGCACTTACAAATTTATTGAGGCACGTAAACATGAATCAAATGTTCTTTATTTACTAATGCATTCGCTGGACAATGTTGTAGTCTGAGAAAAATAAATTAAAAGACATCCATTTACAAATTTATTCTCTGGACAATGCTGTACTCTAGGATAAATAAATCTAGTGTCCTCGACTTACAGATGTATTTTCTGGACAATGTTGTACTCTAAAAATATAAATTAAATCTCGCCCACTTACAGATTTATCCGCCTGACAATGCTGTACTCGGAGAAAAATAAATCAAATGTACCCCACTAACAAATCTATTCGCCTGAAAATGCTTTACTCAGAGAAAAATAAATCTGATGTCCCCACTTACAAAATTATTCGCGAGACAATGCTGTACTCAGAGAAAAATAAATCTGATGTCCCCAACTATCAAATCTATTCGCCTGACAATGCTGTACTCAGAAAAAAATAAATCAAATGTGCCCCACTAACAAATCTATTCGCCTGACAATGCTGTACTCAGAAAAAAATAAATCAAATGTCCCCCATTTAGAAATTTATTCGCGGGACAATGCTGTACTCGGAGAAAAATAAATCTGATGTCCCCCACTTACAAATTTATTCTCCTGACAATGAGTACTCTCCTGACAATGCTGTACTCAGAGAAAAATAAATCAAATGTCCCCCACTAACAAATCTATTCGCCTGACAATGCTGTACTCGGAGAAAAATAAATCAAATGTACCCCACTAACAAATTTATTCGCCTGACAATGCTGTACTCGGAGAAAAATAAATCAAATGTACCCCACTCACAAATTTATTCAGTGGACAATGCTGTACTCTGTGGACAAAGGCCATCACTCATTTTTAGCTCGACAAACGACCCGGTAGAGGTCAGAGCTGAACAACATTGACAGGGTTTTTTTTTTCAGTTTAATTAAGGCTCGTGGAACGCGGTTTACTGCTGCCGTGAAAAATAAGAGAAAGGAAATAAGAGAAAGTGTGGGAAAAATAACATGTGATATTTGGACAAAGATTCAGACTGAATAAAGATTTTTTGGACATTTTTGTTCGGGTTTTTGGTATCAAAGGGTTGTAAAAGATATTGAAGAATTTCACATGTAGTTGTGAGAAATTCCTTATTGATGTGCAGCATAATAGTCTGTAATTCCTATACACTTGGGCATGTCATGAATACACATGCACACATACACACACACTCACACACAAACACATACACGCACACACAGAAATCTATTGTCAGTTCCAAACGTGACTGTGTTGATTATTTCTATATGTGTATATACATATATAAATATATATATATATATATATATATATATATATATATATATATATATATATATATATATATATATATATATATATAAATATATATATATATATATATATATATATATATATATATATATATATATATATATATATATATATATATATATATATATATATATATATATGTGTGTGTGTGTGTGTGTGTGTGTGTGTGTGTGAGTGAGTATTCTGAAAACCTCATGAAACAGTGACCTAAACATTAAAATAACTGAAGGGAATCGAAATAAAAAAAAAACTTATTATATTCCCTTAACCATAACCCATAAAGACTAAATAACGGCGAATTTTGAAAGCTGAATTTCAAAGCTATTCGAGTCAGTGACCTGAACTTAAAAATAAATTACAAACGAATTAAAATAAAATAAAATGTATTATTCCCTTAACTATAAACCATGCAGGCTACATGACTGCTAATTTTGAAAGCTGATTTTTAAAACTATTTGAAGCAGTGACCTTAACTTAAAAAAAAATACAAACGAATTAAAATAAAATTAAAAACGTATTATTCCCTTAACTATAACCCTCTCCACGCTACATAACGGCGAAATTATT
>NC_089765.1:13834477-13856977 GCF_040412425.1 Macrobrachium rosenbergii | reverse complement strand
AATAAAGAATAGCCAAGAAATGTTGGCAAAGGCATTTGCCTGGGGTCCATTCTCGAGGGAAATTTCATTTCCTCTAAATTTTCGAGGAAATTATGTGAATGCCGCCAAACCCGGTTCAGAAAATGGATACGGAAGTGTCGACAGGCTTCGAGGTAAACCTTGAGAATTTATTCTTTTTAATCGTCTTTCGGTTTTCTAGGATTTAATTGATTCTCGTGATTATTATTATTATTATTATTATTATTATTATTATTATTATTATTATTATTAAATTTGGCTTGCATTTTTGTTTATTATATATATATATATATATATATATATATATATATATATATATATATATATATATATATATATATATATATATATATGTGTGTGTGTGAGTGTTTGTAAAACAATAACTACAAATTAGGTGAATGCAAGAGATAGAAAGATAAATAGTATAATAAATAACATGCAAACCATCGCCATTCCTTTCAAAAACACGCGAAAACAGTAAATTGACTTAAATTACACGGATATACTTATATACAATATTATATACAGCTAAACATTTTTGCCCTCTCGTTAAATTGTAGCATGGAACCATATTTTGTAACTTGACTACCATTCCCTCGTTCAAAACAAATGCCAGGTTTTTAACGAAAAATATAGGTCGAGGGAATATTCGACCAATTAACTCTGCGGTTAGACCGTTCGTTCAAACAATGCAAAACTGTTTTTAGCCCGGCTGTGATTATATTCCCAGTAAAATATGAGATTAAGTGGCTGGAATCATTTGGAACCGCGCCGAGTTACCTGACCAATTTTGATATTGTATTTACGGTGCGTGGGATAACGTGGGTACTGTTTGGCTGTAAATGCTCGAATTTACATTGGATATACAGATTAATATATGTAAGTATATATTATATACACACACATATACAATATATATATATATATATATATATATATAGATATATATATATATATATATATATATATATATATATATATATATATATATATATATATATATATATATATAGATATATATATATATATATATATATATATATATATATATATATATATATATATATATACATACAATATGTATATTTCAATATATATATATATATATATATATATATATATATATATATATATATATATATATATATATATATATACATATACAAATATACATATTCCCACATTCATACAACTGTATCATAGGAAACCTTCAAATATAATTTCGGAACACCTAACAGGGTCAATTTCAAACTTGCTCTCAACTATCCCAAGACACTCCAGCAAACGATTGCATATACACATTATAAAACCCGCCAATATCTCCTTAACAAACCATAAAAAACACATCCCAATCACCACTTGGCCCCTGAAATGTCAAAGTGAATTCTAATTCTATTCATGGAGAACCGAGGGGGACAAATTCCACTTACCTCGGTGCGTAAACAAACGAATGGAGCTTTTACGAGACACTGGGTTTTAGTAGTGTTTCTCGGTCGCGGGGTCTCTGCCGCTGGCCTTATTGGCTGTCATCGCATTTCATGGTCCTCGAATAATAGTTTTGCGTTTAATGGTGCACTTTGTATCCTTATGGCCATAAAGGGTAGTTGGAATCGTCGTTATTTCTTTGCTAATAATTGCAAAAATGATGTTTTTTTTTTTATGTAAAAGGGGAAAAATTATATTGCATCTCAGCTAGTTGAACTTCACGCGGGGGTAATTAGGTTTGAATATTATCTTATGGCAGACTGAAATGAACCCAGTTATTTACAATATAAAAGATTAATTGTTTTTTCATATATCTTAAGATCTGTTAGAATATTTTTTCTGGTAGTCTAAAATAGCCCTATTTATTTGCAGCATCTAAAAACGACGGCTATTTAATCTTATTTAAATAAATCTTCCTTATTTACATCTTCGAGAGCTGACACCTTACAATAACCAGAGGAACGCAGTCCTGCAACGCAGATATTATCCTCTCAATAAACAAACATCACCAACGCATTCCACTGCGGTACGCACTGTCCTCGAGATGTAATTGCGCGTGGAAATCCACTCAGCATTCCAGACGCGGCACTTCGCGACCGAAACCGAACACTTCCTTTGCGCAAACAGGACTGTTTACTCCCTCGCCGAACCGTTTCCAGCCTCGTTTAGAGGCTGCTACTGACAACTCCCGCGCGAGTGGTTCCACGGACGCTGGAAAAAGGTTTCATTTCGATTTGAGTTTTAAAGTGTCGTTATTTGACAGAGTCGATGTTTAAGACACTTCGCTGCTTAAGTAATGACTGTGACGATTTAACCTCCAAAATACCTTACTTGCTCGTTGATAGTTTTCGTTTTTAAATAACTTTTTTTTTTTAGTTTTTTTGTTAAATAACACTATTGTGCCGGCTTTGTCTGTCCGTCCGCACTTCATTCTGTCCGCACTTTTTCTGTCCGCCTTCAGATCTTAGAAACTACTGAGGCTAGAGGGCTGCAAATTGGTATGTTGATCATCCACCTTCCAATCATCAAACATACCAAATTGCAGCCCTCTAGCCTCAGTAGGTTTTATTTTATTTAAGGTTAAAGTTAGCCATGATCGTGCATCCGGCAACGATATAGGACAGGCCACCACCGGGCAGTGGTTAAAGTTTCATGGGCCGCGGTTCATACAGCATTATACCAAGACCAGCGAAAGATAGCTCTATTTTCGGTGGCCTTGATTATACGGTGTAGCGGCTGTACAGAAAACTCGATTGCGCCGAAGAAAATTTGGCGTATTTTTTACTTGGTTAAGTAATTGTCAGATGTTTTAAGTAACTTTTATTTAAGTTTTAAGTCACTTTTGTTTAAGTTTTAAGTCACTTTTTTTTAAGTTTGACGTTACTTTTGTTTCATATAGCAATGGATATGTGAATAAACAAACAAGTCGAGAAATAAATCAGTAAATATACAAATAGATAAATAGGCAAATACATCAATACCTAAATATATCAACAAAGAAATTAATGGATAAATAAATTGATTAAAAATATATACAAATAAATCCGTAGATAAATCGATAATTAAATAGCTAAGTAGATAAATCAATATATGAAAATTGATAAAAAAAATGGGTGATTAGCTACATAAATAAAAGCCGATAAATAAATACATTAATTTGCAGACAAATGAACAGATAAACAAATGTATAAATTTGCCAAAAAAATAAATAGAAAATATATAAAGGAATACATAAGTAAATCGATAAATAATAGGTAGGCAGATATATGAGTATTTTAATGAACAGACAAACAGAAAATGGTAAATGTGTGAAAAAAACAGATAAATAAATGCATTAATTTACAAATAAATGAACAGATAAATAAATACATTAACTTACAAATAAACAAATGAATAAACAACATAGGAAATAAATATTGTTACGTGAACCCGACCGAAATAAATTCCGCTACCATTCTTACATTGCCTGCCGACTGTTATGAATTCCAGGCCAACTTTATTCCCTGTGGGAATATGAGATAGTTCCCCTGGGGGGCCAAAGGTATGTACCCAGTCTTTTGCAATTTCATTCCCCGACTCGGGGGGAGGAGGAGGAGGAGGAGGAGGAGGAGGAGGAGGAGGAGGAGGAGGAGGAGGAGGAGGAGGAGGAGGAGGAGGAGGAGCAATTTCCTACCTCCTCTTACATTCCACGGGCCACTTTGATCTTCCAGCCTGTTCGAGAGCGAGATTTTATCATCCTGGAAGTCCAGGCTATTAGACTCCAGTCCGTCGTGTTTCTTTGTAGGTTAAATAAATTCATTCTTCTATCGCCACCCCCTCCCTCTTCTTCTCCCCACGTCGAGGCTCGTTCCTTTTCTTTTGGAAGGAAGGAAGGATTCGGAGGAGGATATCGCCTCGTTAAGGAACCGCAGGATGGAGGATGCGACTTGATGGTAATCCTGGGCAATAGTTCGTTCTTCTTTTATCAATTATTGTTTGGGAGGGGATTGCCGAGTCATTACCGTGATTGTTAGTACACAATGATATTGAAAACCAATTTAATTTTTGCCATTTATAGCTTATATCAAGAAAAAGTCAATAATGTTAAAAATCCAACATAATTTTGCCATTTATATCTTATATTCAGAAAAAGTCAATAATAATTAAAAAACAATATAATTTTTTTCATTTATAGCTCATGTTAAGAAAAAGTCAATAATATTAAAAAAGCAATATAATTTTTGTCATTTATAGCTTATATTAAGAGAAAATCTATAATCTCAAAAAAGCAATATAATCTTTGGTATTATAGCTTATATAAAGAAAAAGTCAATAATATTAAAAAAGCAGTATATTTTTTACCATTTGTATGCTTATATTAAGAATAATCACTGCTTTTTGTATACAAACATAATGATTCACTGGAAAACTTATTAATTTTCAATATACATTGGGCACTATATCAAGAATGTCACTCAAGAATGGTGTCCTATTTTCTCCTTATCTATGAAGAAGGCGACTGTTCTGCACATTCTTCAACAAATTACACTCCTCGAGACATCTGAAAACTCACACACCTTGAGAAGTATATCAAGAATGTCACTCAAGAATGGCGTCTTACATTCTACGCAACTGTTATTCACATTAAGAACGCAACTGTTCTTCACATTCTTCACCAAACTACACGCCATACACGCCACGAGATATCTGAAAACCATCACACACCAAGTACCTTGTGCAGTATATCAAGAATGTCACAGTTGTCACTCAAGAACGTGTCTTATTTTCTCCTTATATTCGCCAATGACATTCCCAGAGATCTCTGGCAACCCTCACGCACCTACCCTGTTATTCAGGCCTTCGCATTATCCACATTACCGCCAGACTATTCATAAACTATCTCGCCAGAATTCTGGCTTTTGACAACATATCTCATTTCGCGCCCCTAGCCCTCTGGCGTGAGATCTGTGAGATCTGTGAAATCTGTGAAATCTGCAGTCGTAAACTTGGCGGGCCATCGTTGGCAAACTGTCCTAAAGTTACTTAAGCATTGCTACTTCCGGCGTCTTCTGGTTTTAACGACTGAGAGAGGTCCTCCTCCTGGGTTGGGGGCGGCAGGCGGGGTGCAGAGAATTTCGTCTTTGCTGAATGTGACGTTTTAAGTATATGACTTTTGATAAATAGTTTATGGCATAGTTGTTTGACCAAATGGAAATGTTGTCGTATATGTTGATTTTTTAGATTTCCGTCAAAGAAAGCTATTGGGCCGGCTTTGTCTGTCCGTCCGCACGTTTTTCTTTCCGCATTTTTTTCCTGTCCGCACTTTTTTCTGACATCACTTTTTTCTGTCGTACTTTTTTTCTGTCCGCACTTTTTCTGTCCGCCCTCTGATCTTAAAAACTACTGAGGCTAGAGGGCTGCAAATTGGTATGTTGATCATCCACCCTCCAATCATCAAACATACCAAATTTCAGCTCTCTAGCCTCAGTAGTTTTCACTTGATTTAAGGTTAAAGTTAGCCATGATCATGCTTCTAGCAACGATATAGGATAGGCCACCACCGGACAGTGGTAAAAGTTTCATGGGCCGTGGCTCATACCGCATAATACAGAGACCACCGAAAGGTAGATCTATTTTAGATGGCGTTGAATATACGCGGTAGCGGCTGTACAGAAAACTCGATTGCGCCGAAGAAACTTCGGCACAACTTTTACTTGCTTTTATAGGGCATTCAAGAGAAATAATTGAAAAAGACTAATTAATCAGATTAAGTCAGTCTTTTGTGATGATAAGGTGGAATAAGAGTCTACTTTTTTCAGTGACGTCTGAAATTGTCTGGTACAGTGGTTAGTGTCGTGGCATGCCACTCAGATGTCGCGGGTTCGCTTCTCCACCAGGGCGAAGGAAAACTCACTGGTTCTGTATCAGGATCAGTTACTGCTGCAGTGTCGGTCTGCTGCAGTGGGAGGTTGAAACAATACTCTTTGGAAGCTTGAATTTCAAGTCAGTGGCCCCTTTGGTGGGCTCGTTCCATGCGAACAGGTTTCATCTAATAATAATAATAATAATAATAATAATCCACAATTATATAGTAAATATAGTACTGTGTAATTGTGGATTTTTATAATAATAATAATAATAATAATAATAATAATAATAATAATAATAATAATAATAATAATAATAATAATCTACAATTCTATAGTAAAAATAAAGCACTATGTAATTGTAGATTTTTATTACACAGATTGTTTTTCACGAGATATGAATTTCTTAGCATTAATAATAATAATAATAATAATAATAATAATAATAATAATAATAATAATAATAATAATAATAATAATAATTAACAAAATTCAGTAGCTAATGTACGAGCAGAATATCTTTTATTATACTTCCAAAATTAACAGAAATATTCTAAGACTCACAATGAAAACTTGACAGGATACAATGAAATAATAGTATAGCTTAAAAAAGAACTTTGACTAAACAAAAATATTTAAAGGATGGCCTGATAACATTTAAAATATTTCTAGTTAAAAAAAACACTTTAAGTCTAGAAAAACATATTTAAGGAATGACCTGATGGAATAAAAAAAATGTTAGTTGAAAAAAACTTTAAGTCTAGACAAACATATTTATAGAATGACCTGATGGATTAAAAAAGTTAGATAAAAAAATTTAAGTCCAGGAAAAAAAGTATTTAAAAGATGACTTGATATAATAAAAAAAAGTTAGTTAAAAAACTTTAACTCTAGAAAAAAAAATATTTAAAGAATGACCTGATACAATAATAAAAAAATTTTAGAAAAAAAACTTTAAGTCTAGAAAAATATATATAAAGAATGACCTAATAGAATAATAAAAAATATTTTAGTTAAAAAACTTAAAGTCTAGAAAAATATATTTGAGGAATGTCCTGATGGAATAAAAAAAAAAGTTAGTTAAAAATACTTTGAGTCCATAAAAATATTTAAAGGATGACCCGATAAAAAAATTTTAGTTAAAAATATTTTAAGTCTAGAAAAAAAATATTTAAAGTATGACCCGATAAAAAAAATTTGTTAAAAATACTTGAAGTCTGGAAAAAAATATTTAAAGGATGACCCGATAAAAAAAATTTTAGTTATAAATACTTTAAGTTTATAAAAAAAGTAGTTAAAGGATGAGTGGATAAAAAAAAAGTTAGTTAAAATTACTTTAAGTCTAGAAAAAGTATTTAAAGGATGACCCGATAAAAAAATTATTTAAAAAATACTTTAAGTCTAGAGAAAAAGTATTTAAAGGATGACAGACTGGAATGGAAAAAAGGCATGAATAATACCATGAGTTTTCGTCCCTCCCAACCACCCGCACCCCCAACCCCCCTTCCCCGCCCCCGCACCTGCCATTGTCATTTGTCGCTGCCAGCTCTTTACGCTCGGAAACACGAACTGAATATTCCACTCCCGGGACGAGCTCTCTCTCTCTCTCTCTCTCTCTCTCTCTCTCTCTCTCTCTCTCTCACCGCAAAAATCGTTCCTTTTTTGTACTTAGTGCTCTTTTTATTTTTTTGTCTGTGCATTTCTGCTTTTCTGTTTTTGTGTCTGTGGGTTTGTCTGTGGGTCTGTTCGTTTGGTCTGTATGTACTTTCTCCTGTCTGTATGTCTGTGGGTTTTGTCTGTGTGTGTCTGTGGGGTTTCTCTGTGGGTCTGTTTGTTTGTCAGTGGGTCCTGTCTGTGTGTGTCTGTGGGTTTGTCTGTGGGACTGCTTGTTTTGTCTGTGGGTTCGTCTTTGGGTCTGTCTGCTTGTCTGTGGGTCCTGTCTGTGGGGTGTGTCTGTGGGTTCGTCTTTGGGTCTTTTTTTTTTTTTTTTTTAGTCTGTTGGTTCGTCTGTGGGTCTGACTGTTTTGTCTGTGGGTTCTTTCAGCCGCCTGCATGCCTGTCTGTTCGTTCTGTTCCCTGTCTGTCTTTGAGTCCGTCTGTGGGTCTTTTGAGTCGTTCTGTTGTCTGTGTCTGTGGAATATAAATACTGTATGTATATATATATATATATATATATATATATATGTATGTATATATACATACATACATATATAGCACATATACGTATACATATACTTATACATATACACATATTTATACAACACTCCAAGAGCATTATTAAAGGAAACATCACAACCTACCTGAAGGAACTCGCAACAGCTGCAGACAGGATCCTCTCCACATACTTGGTCGTTCAACAAACACCCCCGAGCGCAGAGAGAGAGAGAGAGAGAGAGAGAGATCCGGAGTCTTGTAGGGACTCACGTCCGGAATCAGAACTTTTCCGGAATTTTGATGAAGTCCTGATCCGGTCGAGCGACGCCAGATTAGACGTGTTTACATCTTCAAAGGAAGGTAATGGAAAAGAGATTTATACGAAGATTCACACTGGGCCCGGACGCCCGCCCACGTACACTGCATATATACATGCATGTATATATTATGCATGCATACATACATATATATATGTATATATATATATGTATATATATATATATATATATATATATATATATATATATATATATATATATATATATATATATATATATATATATATATATATATATATATATATATATATATATAGTCCATTCTATGATCACAATGGTACCCTTCGAAAGAATAAATGAATATATAATTCTCTCAAGATTGATTCCATATTTCCACATAGCTTAGCCCACTAATTATGCATAATTCAGTTACTATAAATATGAATAATCACGCAAATTATGCATATTTCAATTACCATAAACTTGTCCACAAAATACATCTAATGAGTGCTACAGCATCTAAAATTAATAAATAAGAAAACAATGACAATTACAACAAGTAAAAAATGCGCCGAAGTTTCTTCGGCGCAGTCGAGTTTTCTGTACAGCCGCTACAGCGTATAATCAAGGCCACCGGAAATAGATCTATCTTTCGGTGGTCTCGGTATAATGCTGTATGAGCCGCTGCCCATGAAACTTTAACCATGGCCTGGTGGTGGCATATCCTAGCGTTTCCAGAAGCACGATTATGGCTAAATTTAACCTTAAATAAAATAAAAACTACTAAGGAGGCTAGAGGGCTGCAATTTGGTATGTTTGATGTTTGGGGGGTGGATGATCAACGTACCAATTTGCAGCCCTCTAGCCTAAGCAGTTTTTAAGGTCTGAAGGCGGACAGAAAAATATGTGGACAGAAAAAGTGCGGACAAAAAAAAGTGCGGACAAAAAAAAGTGCGGACAGAAAAAGTGCGGACAGGAAAAGTGCCGACAAAAAGAGTGCGGACAGAAATAGCGCAGACAGAAAAAAGTGCGGACAGAAAAAGTGCGGACAGGAAAAGTGCGGACAAAAAAGTGCAGACGGAAATAGCGCAGACAGAAAAAAGTGCGGACAGAAAGAATTGCGGACAAAAAAAGTGCGGACAGAAAAATGTGTGAACAGACAAAGTGCGGACAAAAAAAAGTGCGGACAGAAAAAGTGCGGACAGAAAAAGTGTGGACAGAAAAAGTGCGGACAAAAAAAAGTGCGGACAGAAAAAGTGCGGACAGAAAAAGTGTGGACAGGAAAAGTGCGGACAAAAAAGAGTGCGGACAGAAATAGCGCAGACAGAAAAAAGTGCGGACAGCAATAGCGGAGACAAAAAAAAAGTGCGGACAGAAAGAATTGTGGATAAAAAAAAGTGCGGACAGAAAAAAAAGCTCTGACAGAAAAAAGCGCCGAGAGGAAAAAAGTGCGAACAGAAAAAAAAAACAGATAGAAAAAAGTGCGGACAGACAAAGTGCTAACAGAAAAAAAAAGTGCGGACAGAAAAAAGCGCTGACAGAAAAAAGTACGGACAGAAAAAGTCCGGACGGACAGACAATAGTTTTCTCTTACAGAAAACTAAAAAAAAAAAAAAGAAAATAGATAATTTAGACCACTTCCAAACGCCCACTTTCCCTCCTTCCATTCCCAATGACAAAGTGTTCCCTGGAATAACACAGAGATAATGGAACGCAGAAATACTCACAGGAGATGAGGGAGGAAATGGAGCGAGAGGGAATAAAGAGGGCGATAGGATAATGACATGCAAATGCACAGAAGTAAATAAAAAAAAAACGGAAAGAAAATGAATTCCATGAGGGGGAAGCAAAGCATATGGGTGTTTACAAGGTCGCGGAAATTATCGTGAGTACGGGGTTGTTGCGGGGTGTTCTGTATTTTAATTGGTATTGATGATAATACAGAGAGAGAGAGAGAGAGAGAGAGAGAGAGAGAGAGAAACACACACACAGATAGAGGGGGAGAGAGAGCGCGGTAGATATAAATAGAATGAGAAAGAGAGACAGAGAGAGAGAGAGAGAGAGAGAGAGAGAGAGAGAGAGAGAGAGAGAGAGAGAGAGAAGCAGACAGAACCATACAGAGAGAGAGAGAGAGAGAGAGAGAGAGAGAGAGAGAGAGAGAGAGAGAGAGAGAGAGAGAGAAGCAGACAGAACCATACAGAGAGAGAGAGAGAGAGAGAGAGAGAGAGAGAGAGAGAGAAAAGAAGACAGAACACACACACAGATAGAGAGAGAGAGAGAGAGAGAGAGAGAGAGAGAGAGACAGAGAGAGACAGAGAGAGAATTCATATGCTCATATTACTCTTAAAGTCCTTTCACTTTCAGAACACCATACAATCATTTCAACTCTATCCCCCCCCACAAAAAAAAATTAATAATAATTTCCAAACCACAAATATTTCTATCACCACTCTCTTGTTAAACACCAAATCTTCCAGGAGCGATCTCGAAGCTAAAATTAAATTCAATAAGAGAATAACTACGTACTAAAATATTCATAATCCCATGAATACTTGAGAGTATCTACCCTTTGTCTTGCTGTGCTCAATGTGAAAAATCCGATTTCGTATTTATTAAGTGTTACAGGACCCTTAATTATTCAAACTGTCATTTTCATGCAAATGTAATTAGTTCCGGAACTCGTAATATATTTTACTGGTGGGTTTCTATTGGTTTTTAATGATTATTTTAAAATCTTTTTAAAAATGAGATTGGTAGTGTTATTTTTGGCTATTTATTTATTAATATGTTAATTTAACTTTTTTATTACTGTTCTATTTTTTCTGTATTTCCTATTACCTTCTGTTACTTCTTTCAAACGAAAACTAATATTTGGGTTGAATTTCAAGACAGTGGGTTTGTTTCATATGAATAGGGGTCATCTTCTGAATAATAATAATCATAATAATAATAATAATAATAATAATAATAATAATAATAATAATAATAATAATAATAATAATAATAATAATAATAATAATAATAATAATAATAATAACTTTGGTAAGCCTAGGTATTTTATGAATATAACCTTTCTTTTTAGTTACATACTACAGGAGTGTAGATACAGGGACTGAATTTTATTTTATTTTCTCTAATTATGATTTTTTAAACTTTCATTTATTTTATATTTGTTACTATAAGCCTTCAGTGTGAATTCTACTGTACAAGTTGAAATACAGCACTTCTGTAGCCATTTCGTAATTCTGTAATGCTAAATGACCACTTTATACAGTTTTAACACAAGATATGATTTTAGTATTAATTATGATTATATTCTCTGTCATTTAATTTTTGCCAACTAACTCTACAAATTTGAAATACCTAAATAAAAAATGTGGTACATATACTTTATAGAATGATCGTCTATGCCAGTTCCATCGTAAAAATACGGTTATATTCTCTATCATTTTATTTTTCCAACTGACTACAAATTATGAAATACCTAAACAAGAATTTTGGTGTACATAATGCGAAAATTATCTTCAACTCCAGAACTTACTGTATAACAATTGATATATACTATACACTGACTGAAAGAGAATTAAGTATATTAGTTAAAATAACTTTTAAGAAAGACATGAACCACAATACGAAAGGTAATCGAGGTTCATTTGGGAAACTAAGTAGTGATATTCTGGGAATTTTCAGGTAGCAGGTAAAGTTGTATAGAAAAGATGGTAGACTGGCCTTTTGGGAGAGCCTAATGGGACGTATATGAGAAAAGGCACCATTAGGGGCGATAGGAATCAATTTGACGGTGTGATTCATAAAAAAAACTTATATTTTTATATATATATATATATATATATATATATATATATATATATATATATATATATATATATATATATATATATATATATATATATATATATATATATATATATATATATATATATATATATATATATATACATACTTATAAAGCATCATATATACAATACAACAAGCGACATACACACAAACACAAAAAAACTTATTTAACCATATTCTTAACAGTAACCCCAGAAAAAAAATATTTACAAGCCAATAAAGGCTGAAATATGAAAACCATACCTTCCTATAAACATAATGAAAACTGAGCCTGTGAACAAAAAATATAAAACAATAAAGGTAAAAGAGTATAAGCATTACTCAAGCATTCTTTCCGAGGCATGAACCACTAAACCTAATCTTCAATGGATAAAACACTAAGCTACATGGCAATAAATGTGGCCAAAATAACCGTCTTTTTCAGGGTTATTGGAGGTTAAATGGCACTCGGGTGCCCAATAGGAGACTTGTTTCTTGAGGCTTTCGAAGTTTGTCGAGTAGATACTCTGATGATCAGCTGATTGAGTTAGGTTACAATAGATTTGTTGAATTGCTTTGGGAAAGTGTCTTCAACATCGTTTCTTGGTGGTTTAATGCGTTTTGGGAGATTCTGAAGAAATGGGTGTATTAAGGATATTAGGTCAGTTGAGTAAACTAGAGGAATAATGATGTATAATGTAAATGTATTTAGAGATATATATATATATATATATATATATATATATATATATATATATATATATATATATATATATATATATATATATATGTATGTATGTATGTATATGTATGTATATATATATATATATATATATATATATATATATATATATATATATATATATATATATATATATATATATATATATATATATATATATATATATATATATATATATATATATATGTGTGTGTGTATTTACTGCTCAGTTATTCAACAACACCAACGACCATACTAGCATACAAATACACAAAAGAATTCCTCTGAATAACAACACCAACTTTCAGCAACCTCTCTCCCCCGAAACCTCCATACAGCTGAAACTTCCCCAAACTAAGTAGCCGAGTAATAAGTAGCATTTAGATAACATCTAAGTAAAATTTTCCCCCATCTAGACCTACAAATCCCTATTTAAACTCTCGTCGGATGCCTGACTCCAACAAAAGACACTCTGAAGCCCTTTTCAAGAACCTAAGGTATAAAACATCAGAACGAACAGTCCATTAACTTACAATTAGGCTGAGAACAACATTATTCAAGAGTCTTTATGTAAAGGATCATTTCTCTCTAATGGCAGAAGTTACGACTCACGTAAATTGAGGTGGTCGTGTTCTTTTCGCATATTAAAGGGCGTTTATTTCGGAGTTTTCGGTGGGACTAATATACGCCTGGGGGTAAATGTGATGTAGGAATATTCTTCTGTGTATAATTGCTGTATGGATGGTGTTTTCGCTTTGTCAGTTCGTATAGAATCTTCTCTGTATGTCGTATGATACGATTGGTGGTGTACTTTGTATTAGTTTGTAGATGTTACCAGAGATACGATGTCTGGGGAATGTTTTAGTTTAATAATATTTTTTTTTTTATTTCTCCTAAGTTTCAGCTAACCCTTATGTGATTTGTATGTATGTATATGTATATATATATATATATATATATATATATATATATATATATATATATATATATATATATATATATATATATATATATATATATATATATATATATATATACATACAAACAAACACATACCCACACAAACACGACCAAACACAAACAGGCAAAACCTCCTGGGGGAAACGAAAGTAACAAACCTTTCATATCTCTTCCAAAACCTAATCACTCGTTTGCTGGTATAAGGTTCACCTTCGGCTCAATTCTAACACACAAACGCACAAACGAGCACACAAACACGACCAGACAAAACAGACAAAACCATCTGGTAAACACAGGTAAGGAAAGTAACAGAGCAGGAAGAAGAAGAAGAAGAAGAAGAAGAAGAAGAAGAAGAAGAAGAAGAAGAAGAAGAAGAAGAAGAAGAAGAAGAAGAAGAACACCAACTCACGCCCACCTCCAAAATCAGGATGAAGTCACGCGGGATATTTCTCCCAACATTATCTCCAGTTAGTACTTGCCCCTTTAAGACCATCATCATAAGCAATAAAGAACGCATAAAGTCCTCATATCCGCGAACCTCTTTTTTTTTATTTTATTTTTTATTTTTTTTATTTTTTTTATTTTTTTTGCTTTTTTTGTGACCTCTGCCGAGGGCCCGCGGGGCATAATACTGCAGACTCTGCGAAGATCAGGTCGGGATTTGCAAGGGGAAAGGAATGTTGTTGGAGGTGTTCCTCCTCCTCCTCCGCCTCCTCCTCCTCCTCCTCCTCCTCCTCCTCCTCCTCCTCCTCCTCCTCCTCCTCCTCCTCCTCCTCCCGGATGGGTTGGAAAATATTTTTGCTCTGTTTTCTCTCTGTTTCTATTTTTTTTTTTTTATGTGTGTTGATTTTCGTCTTCATTTCTGGTACGGTTTTAGGAGTGAATTTGCAGTTATTAAAGGGTATTTTTTATTGTTTGCATTTATTATTTTATGTATTTTACATTTCCTTGTCATTTCTGGTACGATTTTCGGAGTAAATTTATTTTTGTTAATGTAAATGTTTTTACTGTGAGGTGAGGCATTAAAACCTCTTATGACACACACACGGCAACATAATAATAATAATAATAATAATAATAATAATAATAATAATAATAATAATAATAATAATAATAATAATAATAATAATAATAATAAATTATCCTAGAGCGAACAGTATTAATTTCTTGATTACCTTTTTATTTTACCAATGAAAATACAAAATCGTGCTATACAAATAAAAATAAAGAGTCCCTGAATAAAAATGAAATTAAAATGCCCACCACAGTAGACAACGACATTACTCTGAGGGTTTTCAAAGCAAAATAAAAGCCCCATTCAAAATTATGGTTTATAAAAAAAAATATCAAAATTTATTAAAAAAAGATATCCTGAATTAAAATTAAAACACCCACTACAATAAACAAAAGCATTAGTCTAAGTTTTTTCGAAGCAAAATAAAAGCCCCATTCAAAAAGTTATGATTTAACAATAAATATATTTCATGGATACACAATAGACAGCAGATTATCTCAAGGGTTTTCGAAGCAAAATAAACGCCCCATTCAAAAAATTATGATTTAAAAATAAAAAAAAACATTTCCTGAATAAACAATAGATGACGAGATTATCCCAAGGGTTTTCGAAGCAAAATAAAAGTCCCATTAAAAAAACATTATTTAGAATAATAAAAATAAATGTTCCCTGAATTAAAATAAATAGAAGTCCATTCAAAAATCCAAGATTTATAAAGAGAAAAATAGATGTTCCCTGAATTAAAATGAAATAAAAGTCCCATTCAAAAAAAACCACGATTTAAAAAGATAAAAACAAATGTTCCCTGAATGAAAATAAAATGAAATCCCCATTCAAAAAATCACGATTTAAAAAAAAAATTAAAATAAATGTTCCTCGAATGAAAATAAAATAAAAGACCCATTCAAACCCATGATCTAAAGAATGAATAAAAGACTTCGCGAATGAAAATCAAATAAATATACCCACCACAATAGACAGCAACATTACTCTAAGGCTCTTTCGAAGCAAAATGATGAATATCTCAGGCGCAGGCAGCATCATACACGAGGGATTTGTAAGCCCTAATAGATGGAAGTGTCAAAAGAAGGGATAGGACGGCGGCTCTCTCCCGCCGGAGTGGGGAAAGAATGGCGTTTTTCCGAAGGGGAGAGAGAGAGAGAGAGAGAGAGAGAGAGAGAGAGAGAGAGAGAGAGGGGGCTTGTAGGTGAAGTATGAGAGAGAGAGAGAGAGAGAGAGAGAGAGAGAGAGAGAGAGAGAGGTGAGAGAGAGAGGCTTGTAGGTGAAGTATGAGAGAGAGAGAGAGAGAGAGAGAGAGAGAGAGAGAGAGAGAGAGAGAGAGAGAGAGAGAGAGACAACTCCAAAGATTGAAAGGAAGAGAGAGAGAGAGAGAGAGAGAGAGAGAGAGAGAGAGAGAGAGAGAGAGAGAGAGAGAGAGGAGGGGCTTGTAGGTGAAGTATGAGAGAGAGAGAGAGAGAGAGAGAGGGGACTTGTAGGTGAAGTATGAGAGAGAGAGAGAGAGAGAGAGAGAGAGAGAGAGAGAGAGAGAGAGAGAGACCTGCTAAGACATCGAGAGAGAGAGAGAGAGAGAGAGAGAGAGAGAGAGAGACCTGCTAAAACATTGAGAGAGAGAGAGAGAGAGAGAGAGAGAGAGAGAGAGAGAGAGAGAGAGAGAGAGAGAGAGACTGTATTCCTTTGTGAGCTGGATTTTGCTGAGAGGGGCGATTCTCAAATTTGAACCAGCCAGGTGATTTGTCTCTCTGTGAGAAAGGGCATTGAATTTATTTTTTTTATGAAATCATATTGGATACAGAACGGATTTCTTTTTGAGCACATATTATGCTTATTTTGTAGTTTTTTGTAGTTGCAAATAAAAAAAGGAAAATAAGTATGCTGGCTTTTAGCTATCTCTGTATGTGTGAATTTATCCACTGAGGGTATTATGTTTCTTGTGAATATATATATATATATATATATATATATATATATATATATATATATATATATATATATATATATATATATATATATATATATATACATACATATATATATATATATATATATATATATAAATATATATTATATGTATGTAAATATGTATATGTATATATATAGATAGATAGATATAATTATAATCACAATGACACGTGGTGAATATGTGTACACGGGCATATATGTAAGAATATAATTCGTGTGTCACAAATATAATTACATATACACAATTATCTACAATATACTCGTTCATACACAAATAACCTTCAGCCAGCGAAGAGTACTTTTACCCAACATCCTACATCTTAAACATCCCACAAAAAAAAGAATAACCTCACCTTTCTATACGAAATATTAAGAGAGACCAACCAGCCTATTACCACACATCGATTCAATATCCGTAACCCCACAGACATTCCCCATTCCCACCTAAAAGGCGAAATGTCAGTCTCTCCTAATAACTTCATTTTATCAATTTCTGCGTCGAGATGTGTCACACACACACACACACACACGAAGGTCAATGCAACGACGGCCGCGGAAATGAGCCGTGGGTTGACGCAACGCCAGGATTATCCAGCAGATCAAAGGATAATTGGGATACCTGAACTGGATGTAGAGCAATTGGGACTTCAAAAGATCGAGCGAATGTGCAACGCATTACTTACTTCCTTAAAGCAATTCTCGTTCTGTTTTATAGTTGACTTATAGTTTTCTCTTTTTATTTGTAATTTGCTGATATATTTTTTTATCTGATAAATAATCTCTTCTCTCTTTATTTCCTATTGCCCTGTGGTACTTCTTTCAAATGAAGACCTTAAGGTTCTTTGGAAACTTGAATTTTAAGTCAGTGGTCCTGTGGTGGGCTTGTTTCACATGAATAAGGCTCTCCCTCTTCTTCTTCTTCTTCTTCTTCTTCTTCTTCTTCTTCTTCTTCTTCTTCTTCTTCTTCTGATTAATAACAATAATAATAATAATAATAATAATAATAATAATTCTATAAAAACACTATAAAAAACCACCCAGTCGAATAGGATGAGTGTGATAGACAAAAAAAAAAAAAAAAATAATAATAATAATAATAATAATAATAATAATAATAATAATAATAATAATAATAATAGATTGCGTCCTGGTTGAGGAAAGACGAACTGTAAACAAGCTTATTCTTGAAGATGATAATCTAATTGGTTCCAGGAAACGTCTGGTTTATGGAATATTTTTACTACAATATCTGGTAAGAGGAGATGTAGAATAAACAAGTTTTTCTTCGACGCAATCTGGTTTTCTGTACAGCGTATAATCAAGGCCACCGAAAATGGATCTATTTTTCGGTGGTCTCGGTATAATGCTGTATGAGCTGCGGCCCATGAAACTTTAACTACGGCCTAGTGGTGGCCTGGCCTATATCGTTGCCAGAAGCATGATTATGGCTAACTTTAACTTTAAATAAAATAAAAACTATTGATGCTAGAGGGCTGCAATTTGGTGTGTTTGATGGTTGGAGGATGGGTGATCAACATACTAATTTGCAGCCCTCTAGCCTCAGTAGTTTTTAAGATCTGAGGGCGGACAGAAAAAAGTGCGGACGGACAGACAATAGTTTTCTTTTATGGGAAACTAAAAAAATTTAATTCTTGGACTTCGACCTTACAAATTAACTGTTTTCAGTAATTTAGGCATAAGAATATTGGAAAATAATGATCATTAAGGACATGACCTAATGTATTCCCATGAATTACCGACATATTCATCATGACTTTAAATACAGGTTACTGACAATGAATTATGAATACATAATACGTTTTCCTACTGTACACACGCACGCACAAACACACAAGCACTAGATTGCTGTTGTCGCACAAACAAGGAAAATGATTTATGAGCGACTGAAATAGGTCCAGTTATACCATTTCATGGGTATGTGTGTGTTTGTGTGTGTGTGTACGTTATAAAATTCAGTTAAACGAATAGACTCCCCTCGTACCATCGTTGTTAATCTATCTTTGGCTTCATGTGTGGGTGTGTGTATGCATGTATATAAATTCAAAGCTCATGTCAGAGTGTGTGTATGTATACATATGCATACACTTATAATATTCAGGTTACACAAATGAACTCCGTTTGTTTCCCACCTCTGTTATTTTCACCTCAGGTTTCACGTTTCTGTCGATTAATTGGTTGCGCTTAGAATTTTATGGATAAATCTAATTTCACGTCACGGTTTTGTAATTTTTTATGTGATGAATTTTTGTGTATTTTTTTGTGATGAATGTTCTTTCCAAAGATGTTCAGTAACAATTTTTTTCACCATTCTGGTTTTATAAATTATTATTAAAGTATTTTCCCGACTTAATTTTTTTTTGGGGGGGAAACATATGACTTCTAATATAGTTGGTTACTGTTCTCTCTGAAAAATATTGCTTATATATTTCTTCTGCAATAATTTATTATTGGTCTCTAAAAATTACAAGCCATGGTTTTAAAAGCATTATTGAAGTATTTTCCCCACTTAATTTTTTTTTGGAAACATACGACTTCTAATATAGTTGGTTAGTGTTCTCTCTGAAAAATATTGCTTCTATATTTCTTCTGCAATAATTTACTATTGGACTCTACAAATTACAATCCAGTTGTGGCTTTATTAACGTATATCTCATTCAAAGCTAAATTAACCAAATAACTGAATATTCATGCATAACCAAAGCATAAGAAAACTTTGTTGTGATTCAGTAAACATATATCTGCTTAAAACTTAAACAAACTGAATAACTGAATATCCCTGCGTAGGAAAAGTATAAAAAAAATTTCCTTTGGACCTCAATAAACAAAATTTATCTCCCTAAAACCTGAATAAGTTGAATAACTGAATATTCACACACAAAAAAAAAAATATAAGAAAAACTTTATTTTTCAAAGTCCCACTAGACAAAGGCACCAAGAGAATTCTGGGAGAACCAGGGAGTAAAACGAAAAGTTGGAAGCCCAGACGACCTGGTCTTCTTCGCCTAGTTACGAAATATGGAGGCGATCTTTTGCACACACACACACACACACACACACACACACATATCCTTTGTGGCAGAGCTTTAGACTTCTTCTTCTGCTTCTTCTTTCTCGGTGGGGAAAAGTGATGGAGATGTTGCAGAGGTCTGCTGAATACCCAAACAGCCTTTGGCACAGAGAAGCGAGTTTAAAACTTTGGTTGCACGAACGCCTGATACACAGCGTATGTAAAATAAGAGGGGGTGGTATATTTTTTGGGAGTGGGTGGGCACTGGATTTATCTGTATGTTCGTGGCTGGAGTGTCTGGGTTGCTGTGAAAGTTTGGGAGCGTTGCTCGAATTAAATGGTTCTTGGGGGGAGGTGAGAGTGTAATGTTTTATGCAGAATGGTCTATGACGTTCTTGTGACTGTGTTTATCAGGGGTAAACCTTCACCAATAAATTACACTAGATGATTCTTGGTGGGTGTTGAAAGTGTATTGGTTAAGATAAATGGTCTATGATATTCTTGTAACTCTATTCATAATGGGTAAACCTTCACCAATAAATTACACTAAATGCTTCTTGGTGTGTGTTGAAAGTGTATTTGTTAAGATAAATGGTCTATGACGTTCTTGTGACGGTATTCATCAGGGGTAAACCTTCACCAATGAATTGTAAAAGAAATATAAATACTGTAGAAGTTGAAATTATTCTTGTTATGAAAAATGCTCTGTGACCAAGCAGTCATGTTCATCTTCAAATCTTCAACATTAAAACTCACATAGATATAAGTATAGGATCTAGAAGTAAATGTAATAATCCCAATACCCTTTTAAAAACTCAGTTGCTACACACTTTCCTGGATAATACGCTTTCCGCTACAAACCCCAAAATCCAAATGAATAACCAAAAGCGCTTCGTCGAGAAAGATCGATAGCTGATCTTGAAGCTAAGAAGTACCTCGGCCATTTGCAATTCAGGAAAATAGAAGGGAAATTTTTCACTTTAAAATGTGTTCCATGTATTTCCAGTGAGATTTTACTCTCTCTCTCTCTCTCTCTCTCTCTCTCTCTCTCTCTGTATATACAGTATATATATATATATATATATATATATATATATATATATATATATATATATATATATATATATATATATATATATATATCATAACCTTCAAAGAATCCAAGAAGAAGGACCCTATTCACTCCAGGACAAAGAAGGCCTTCTCCAACCAGTCCTTCCTCTTGAAAAGAGGAAGGGAAAATATATAAGAAGGCTGTTTCTTTTGGGGAAATAATTCCCCAAGGGGAATGTGTCATTCGAGATTCGATTCCTCATTCGATTTACCCAGTTATTGGGAGACCAAAGTCACCTCTCTCTCTCTCTCTCTCTCTCTCTCTCTCTCTCTCTCTCTCTCTCTCTCTCTCTCTCTCTCTCTCTCATATATTAGTCTACTCATTCACCTCCTTTATATTGATCACAAAGAGAGTCATATATATATATATATATATATATATATATATATATATATATATATATATATATATATATATATATATATATATATATATATATCACTGAGTTATGTTCTTATTTAATAGATCCTTGTACCAGTGATGCCTTAAAATATTTTCATTTCCAAGAGATTGGCCGTAATATAATGTCATATACTGTGAAATTGAAATTTGCAATAGTTAGATTTTACTCAGTTTTCAGTATTTTGGATTAATGATGATATGAAAATAAAACCAAATAATAATTTTGTTATATTTTTTTATATATAGCAGTATTCCCAGAAAGATACATTGTATTCTTTTACCATGAATAATGACAGGCTGATAAAAATTATTTTGTATCAGAACATCACATTAAAATATGAAATTATTTAGTGAAAATTACACTAAGAACTGGCTTGTAATTCTCACTCCCCCAAAAATTGAACGAAAATTCATTCAAAAATCGCCATAGTGTATTAGCTCATTTTTGACGATCTCGTGCTCAAATTTTCCATCAGGGTTAATATCACGTTAATCTCACTCTAATCTCACGTTAATCCCATGTATTTAACATTATTGTTTAATATGTTACGAGGCAATTCCATTAACGTCAATCACCATTTGAATAACAGGCATTACAGCTTTGCAAGGGAGGGCAACTCTTTACACAGCAAATTGGACTTGTTATGGGGGATATCAGTGTTTCATCGTTATTTGATGAGTATCGTGAATGAAGGAATCTCTCTCTCTCTCTCTCTCTCTCTCTCTCTCTCTCTCTCTCTCTCTCTCTCTCTCTCTCTCTCTCTCTCTCGACTGAGAGACATACGTTGAAAATATGATGCAATATAAATATGAGAAGTTGATGTGTTAAATTTTGATCAAATATATTTCTCTCTCTTCTCTCTCTCTCTCTCTCTCTCTCTCTCTCTCTCTCTCTCTCTCTCTCTCTGGAAATGCGAGATGATGATCTTATAAACCCATGCAGAACTTACTTAATGGGAATATTAGAAATTATTGTATCAAATTTTGGTCAATATGAATGTACAATTCTCGGATATATATATATATATATATATATATATATATATATATATATATATATATATATATATATATATATATATATATATATACATACCAGCCAATCTGAATGACTTTGGGACTTATTCTATAGACAGGCCCTAGATGTATCGTACTTACTGTGCAA
>NC_089765.1:13824477-13829477 GCF_040412425.1 Macrobrachium rosenbergii | reverse complement strand
ATATATATAAATATATATATACTATATAAAAATATATATATATATATATATATATATATATATATATATATATATATATATATATATATATATATACATATGTATGACAGGTATAGTTTCGTTCTGAAATTCTTTAATCCATAACCTCGTGAATAAAAATTCTCTCTCTCTCTCTCTCTCTCTCTCTCTCTCTCTCTCTCTCTCTCTCTCTCTCTCTCTCTCTCTCATTTTTTTTTGCCAATTTTTGAGTAACAGTGGAATTGCAGGATTAAACAGTCTTCCATATTCAACAATTAATATACACAATATGGTAATTTCCTTTGTCATATACACAAAATAACCTAAATATTCCCACTTTCTTCATGTTCTCAGGTATAAGGACCTTTATTAAAGGTGAGTAAGAGCTTTTACTTAATCCCAGCATTAAGAAACATCGTATAAATGAATACAGAATTTAGGCAAAAGACCTAACGCTGGGACGTATGAGGTCATTCAGCGCTGAAAGGGAAATTGAGAGTAAAAGGTTTGACAGGTGTAACAGGAGGAAAACCTCAAAGCAATTGCGCTATGAATCAATTGTTAGGAGAGGGTGGATAGCAAGGTGGAAAAAAGAGAATATGAATGGAGGTACAGTAAAAGGAATGAAAGGGGTTGCGGCTAGGGGCCGAAGGAACGCTGCAAAGAACCTTAAGCAATGCCTACAGTGCGCCTCGTGAGGTGCACTGACGGCACTACGGTATTTTGAATGGTTAGTTTTATCTGAAAGCGTTTACTTCTAAATGAATCCTTCTCCTATTATTATTATTATTATTATTATTATTATTATTATTATTATTATTATTATTATTATTATTATTATTATTATTATTATTATTTGTGTAATACAAATCCACAATTATAGAGTAAAACAATATTATTACACAAGCTGTTTTTCACGAGATTGTATATTTCTTAGCATTTTATTATTATTATTATTATTATTATTATTATTATTATTATTATTATTATTATTATTATTATTATTATTATTATTATTATTATTACTTGTGTAATAAAAATCCACAATTATACAATAAACCATTACCATTACACAAACTGTTTTTCACGAGAATGTGAATTTCTTAGATTATTATTATTATTATTATTATTATTATTATTATTATTATTATTATTATTATTATTATTATTATTATTATTATTATTATTCAGAAGGAGAACCCTATTCATATGAAACAAGCCCACCGAAGGGTCCATTCACTTAACATTGACTTGAAATTCAAGCTCCCAAAGAATACGGGAAGAGTGAAAAGTTCAGTGAACATGAAGAATACGTTTTTCATTTTACGAGAAAATGAATTACGGTACCGGTCCTAATATCTGATTTGATAGCAGGGTCATGGATGGGAATGAATAAATGGATAATAAGTAGAATGGTTGATACTGTCAATGTAGATAAAATAGGATTTAAAACTTCTGTTCGAAAAAGTCTTCCCGAGTCAATATGTTTTCAATTTCAAAACATATTTAGATGAATACTGAAAATTGTAATGTGGTGAATATACTTTAATTACCGATTTTATTTATGTAAACATATTATGATGTATTTTCAATATTACAAACTGTAAGAATTATAAAAGTATATTTTTTTAATAAAAGAAAAATATTCATTTGGACGTAATATGCAGATTCCCTCTAGAAATTTGTCCAGCATCTGTCGTAGACAGACAGAATCAGATTGATATATCAAGCAGCAGAGTCAATTAACGTAAAATTCTCAACGCTTCCTCACCTGTTGCGAAAATGGAATCGCTCCTTCGTGAAAGGGATGCAACCTGGTACCAAATAGCGGTTCCTGGAGATCTGAAACTAACCGGCTTCCTCAGGCGGTGTTTCTATTCGCGGCCGGGGGGGGGCGCTGCTTTCAAATTCGTACCTCGAACCGGAAGTGGACCGGATGTTTTGAAACTACAGTAAATCATTTAATTACAGCTTTTGCTTTCAAGTATCGCTATCACCTCAGTTACAGTTATATAGACATAGGTTTTATTTACGACTGTGAATACGATTAAATAATAAGATATTATTTTCAAATGTATTTTCACTAGTTAAAGATACTTAAACATTGGTTTTATTTATTACTGTGAATATGATCAAATAATAAAATGCTATATTCAAATGTATTTTGCATTAGTTACATATACTTAAACAATGGTTTTATTAATTACTGTAAATATGATCAAATAATAAGATACTGAATATAAATGTATTTTTAATTTAAGATTCCTGCCTTTAAAGCATAGGAAATCGCTCACATAATTGCAAGACACAATGAAATATTTTTAAAAAATTCTTATTTGTAATAAAGTCCGGTTAGGTGAAGCTACGGTAATGCTGATTATTGAAAAGTCATTCAAGATAATAATACATAAAATATTATTCCTCAAGACTTCATTCAAAGGTAGGTTCACCATGAACATTCCTCGCTTAGAAAACTCAAGGAGTCAATTCGATTTCACATGCCGCGTTACTTATCAAATATTTACAGAGCTAATGTTTGTATACAAAATTCAGGAGGAGGTAGAATAACTGTGCGTTTTACTACCCAGAAGCACAATGAGTTTATCGTGTATCGAACCATATGAAAACTATAAGTATATATATATATATATATATATATATATATATATATATATATATATATATATATATATATATATATACTCTGTATACAACCCTCCTTCAATAATTATACAAATTGATAATTATTCTCGATCATTTAGAAATATAAAGTGTTCGCGTTAATTAAGAGGTGAAGTGAAAAGCCACTGTGCATACTTCGAGTTCTCTTCAAAACTAATTAGTTGTCTAATGATTGACAGATACGATGGGAGTTTTTCTTTTTAAACTCTTCAGTATTTTAATGATAACACTAATTTAAATACCAGCATTAATAAAAACCTGAAAGACACTGCGAGGTCTGGGATTAAATTTTTACAGTGAAGGCAATAAACTTTGATACAATAAATTCACACACAAAAGCAATAAACTTGGGCACAATAAAGTCACACAATGAAAGCAATAAACTTGGACACAATAAATTCACACAATAAAAGCAAAATTGGACACAAATTCACGCAATAAAGGCAATAAACTTGGACACAATAAATTCACTCAATAAAAGCAATAAACTTGGGCACAATAAATTCACACAATGAAGGAAATAAACTTGGACACAATAAAGTTACACAATGAAGGCAATAAACTTGGACACAATAAATTCACAAAATAAAAGCAATAAACTTGGACACAAATTCACGCAATAAAGGCAACAAACTTGTATACAATTCACACAATGATGGCAATCAACTTGGACACAATAGATTCACACAGTGAAGGCAATAAACTTGGACACAATAAAGTCGCACAATGATAGCAATAAACTTGGACACAATAAATTCACACAATAAACTGACACTCACACACACTCAAAATAAGAATGATGATTCCAACCTCTCTATTAAAAACAGTCAAAAACTAATGGGAAAATACCCCCGAACCAGTTATGAAGCAAAATAAATAATACACTTTATTAAAAACCATCAATTTTTTTTTGGGGGGGGCATACCCCCCGGGGGCCTCTAAAGGAAGCAATGAAAGTGGCCCTCAAGCGTTATCTACGACGACTGAAACAAAAAGAGCGAGGCAATAGACCAGTGTCATAACGACTCCCCAGCGAGCTGCCATAAAGTACAATTGAGTGTGGCGAATGAGTCGATCTCGGCAGAGTAGGACTTCAGATCGTCCTGCTACACAGGACCACACAAAAAAAAAAAAAAAAAAAAAATGGGGAAAAAAGTTTGTCACCGAATTTGAAAGTGGATATTTTGTTGGTCGAGAATTTAAGTCTCTCTCTCTCTCTCTCTCTCTCTCTCTCTCTCTCTCTCTCTCTCTCTCTCTCTCTCTCTCTCTCTCTCTCTCTGTAGAATTTGAAAGTGGATATTTTGTTGGTCGAGAATTTAAGCCAATCTCTCTCTCTCTCTCTCTCTCTCTCTCTCTCTCTCTCTCTCTCTCTCTCTCTCTCTCTGTAGTTTTTGCAGATGTGGTTAAAAGAGCTTTGAAGCACACGTGCACAGATATATATATATATATATATATATATATATATATATATATATATATATATATATATATATATATATATATATATACATACTGTATATACGTGTCTGTGTGTATAATAACATTAACTGCATCAAAGACAATAGACACAAAGGCACGAGGCACAATAATAATTCATGAAATGAAAGACGCATCTAAAAATTCGTTTAAACGGAAAGTGGAATCCATATCTCTCTCTCTCTCTCTCTCTCTCTCTCTCTCTCTCTGTAGTTTTTGCAGATGTGGTTAAAGAGCTTTGAAGCACACGTGCACAGATATATATATATATATATATATATATATATATATATATATATATATATATATATATATATATATATATATATATATATACATACTATATATACGTGTCTGTGTGTATAATAACATTAACTGCATCAAAGACAATAGACACAAAGGCACGAGGCACAATAATAATTCATGAAATGAAAGACGCATCTAAAAATTCGTTTAAACGGAAAGTGGAATCCATATCACACGAACATTTCATGAAAGCCATAAAGTAAAAGGAAAATCATTAATTAACAGAAATAAATCGCAAAACTAGAAGCCGGGGTGAACAAAAGACAGTCGAGTTGAATAAATTAGCGACAGGAATTGGCACAAGGCTCTCTCTCTCTCTCTCTCTCTCTCTCTCTCTCTCTCTCTCTCTCTCTCTCTCTCTCTCTCTCTCTCTCTCTGTGTTTTAAGCATTCTGTTGTAACTGTTCTGTATATGATATTGAGCACAATAAACTTGTCAAGTCAGATATCTCTCTCTCTCTCTCTCTCTCTCTCTCTCTCTCTCTCTCTCTCTCTCTCTCTCTCTCTGTGTGTGTGTGT
>NC_089765.1:13804477-13819477 GCF_040412425.1 Macrobrachium rosenbergii | reverse complement strand
ATATATATATAATTGCATACCCTTCCTGAAGGTCTTAGAAAATGACTTGGAGTCCTTTAAAAGAGAGAGAGAGAGAGAGAGAGAGAGAGAGAGAGAGAGAGAGAGACTCATCGGAAGGACTCTCTATAACTGAATACCTTTCTTGAAGGTCTAAGAAAATGCCTTGAGTCCTTTAGAGAGAGAGAGAGAGAGAGAGAGAGAGAGAGAGAGAGAGAGAGAGAGAGAGACTCATAGGAAGGATGATTAGCATTGAAATAGGTGTTTAGCCAAGGATGAAATGGAATTGAATTAGGAATGCAGAATAGAAAAAAAGGATAAAAAGAGAGGAAGGGAATTGGAAAGCTAAAGGACTATTCGAACATCCTCTGATATCTGATCGCCTGGAGACTGAGAGACGGTAATGAATTGAGAATTTTAAATTAATCTTTTTTTCATCAAAACCCTTCTGTTGCGAAAGAACTCTACAATTACATCATGCTTCTATGTTCCAGTGGTATGGAAGAATGGTTCACCGTGCTGTTTTCTTGTCCCAACGTTAATGAATATTCATTTCTAGATGATTAGCATGAACCCTTTTCCTGGGGGCATTTCAGCATTCAGATCACCTAGCACATCCACCCTCTCTTATCCAGCAGACAAAATCTAGATTCAGTCTATGACGAATTTTTCTTTTCTTTTCATTTTTCAGCTATTCTTAATTACCTTCAGTACTATGTTCCAGGGTACATGAATATTCACTTCTAAATAATTAACATCACAAGCCCTTTCCTAGAGAATTTGAACATTCAAATCCCCTAGTACAGCCACCCTCTCTCATTCTTTAGACACAGCCTAACCCACGTTCAGTGTCTGGCAGTTTATATTTATTTATTTGTCTATTAATTTATTTTTCATCTTAACCCTCCTTGCCCTCCGTACTAATTTCTTTTAAGATTATTTAAGAATATTAATTTCTAAACATAAAATATCATGTCTTTTCCTAGAACATTTCAACATTTAAATCACCTAGCACATTCACCCTCTCTCATCCTGAAGACAAAACCTGATTCAGGTTCAGTCTGTAATGTATCTTTATCTATTTATTTAATTTTTAACTTATTCTTCCTTGACCTCGATACTACCGGATTTTGATTTATCTATTCCTAGTATACTTTCCATTCCTAAACTATTGTTCTGTTTCAGTCAATTTTATCTAGACATTTTGCTCACAGACACATTTGTATCCTTTCACCAGTCTTAAAAGCCTTCCAGTCGCTTGAAATATCATTCATTGATGTGAGTCTTTCGTATAAATCTATCCCAGTTGTTCTTTACCATTACTAGTAATCATTTAACCATATTCATTCGGTCTAACTAAGAGTAATAATATCTAGTAATTCCCTACTGAAGGAAATTCACTTTTCTTACACTTTTCTTTCCCTCTGGACTTAATTCACGCAAAGAACTAAAGAAACTTGTAACTAGACACTTTACTCTATTTTTCTTTTACTTTGTAAGATTAAAATGGTCTTGCATTACCGCTATTACAATTCTCCTCGTATTCTGAAACTTTACATACTTTATTCTGCTTTTTATTCAGTTGCTACTTTATTGCTACTTTATTTTTTCTTTTTTAATAAGTGGTCACTTATTTTTGTATTTCCCATTACCTTCTGTTACTCGTTTCTAATGAACACCATAATATTCTTTGGAAGCTTGAATTTCAAGTCAATGGCCCCTGTGGTGGGCTTGTTCCATATGAATAGGGGTCATCTTCTGAATAATAATAATAATAATAATAATAATAATAATAATAATAATAATAATAATAATAATAATAATAATAATAATAATAATAATTTATATAAATTAATCAAAAAATGATAATATCAGACTTTTTTTCAGCAGTTAAAGAAACTAACAAGGAGAAAGAAATAACAGAATATAACCTTACAGTCCTCGTTACAAAACCATTCCTGACCTCATCAGCCAAAGTTCAAGTAAGGGGAAAATGATTCCATGTTATGAGGAACAGCGGACATTAAAACCATTTCCATTACCATAATTAAAGAGAATATGGAACTCATTATTCTGGTAAGGGAAAGACTTCTGATGTGGAGACTTTGATGTGATATTATTCACCTAATTTTATGTTATATATTTTTTTCCTCTTTTTTGACGGATGTACAAACATGCCTGTGAGAAACGCAATTAGTTTTTACTCCATAATTATTCAGCTTATTATTTTTAAATGGAACGTAGTTCATTATAATGAAACTAGAATGCATCACGAAGTTAGAAAGAAGAGTTAGGTTACATAATTGAAAAAATATTATTAATATATAAAACACGGAATCAGAAGGTACAGTCTGGCCTATTTTTCACACAGAATATAAACACGAGTTTAATGTTTTATTAATCTTGTTCAATATTCTGAGGGGTTTTATTAGCACAACTCATTTTTGGCAGCAAATTTGACTATCAGGGCTTGAGGTATTGAAAGATACATACACACACACACACACACACACACACACACACACACACATATATATATATATATATATATATATATATATATATATATATATATATCTTTCAATTCCTCAAGCCCTGATAGTTAAATTTGCTGTCAAATATATCTGTATATATATACATATATATACATACATATATATATATATATATATATATATATATATATATATATATATATATATATATATATATATATATATATATTATATATATATATATATATATATATATATATATATATATATATAATCCTTCAACTACGTATAATGAATAAAGTAAGAAAGTACAAAGTGAATAAAACCACAAGAGTCTACCTAGCAACATTGACCGTTCCGGGCTTCATACATGAATGATGAAGCAAATTAAAGTCGTGAATAATACAGAAATGCTCGATGCATATATTCAGGGAGTGCTAAACATACCTTCCTCTGGAGAGAGGAAATATAGAATTCAGCTGAGTTAGAGTGAGTAACTGCAAAAGGATTTTTCACCTTCACACTATTCTTCTCGTATTTTGTTGCATTTTTATCTGTTTATTTATTATTTTTTTTCTTTTATGATAAGTGGTATATATCTCTTCTTTCTCTATTCCCCCATTTCTCTCTACTTCCTCTTACTTCTTCCTAATGAACATCATATTCTTTGGAAACTTGAATTTCAAGTCAATGGCTCCATTTGTGGGCTTGTTCTACGTGAATAGGTTTCATCTGAATAATAATAATAATAATAATAATAATAATAATAATAATAATAATAATAATAATGAACATGTATAATTTTACTTGATTTCATCAGACTTTATACAAATAGTAAATATAGAATTTAGCTGAGTAAGAGTAAGTAACTTTCAAAGCTTATTGCAAAAGTTCAGTCACTTTTCTCGAAATCTAGATTTTTCACCCAAAAGAATGTATAGTTTCACTATTTTTGAATCTGATTTTATCTTGATTTTGTGATATAAGCACCGTTTCCTGAGTGATCTGATGATTTATGCAACACAGCCCTGGAAATATTATATGAATTTTAAGTAATATTTGCTTTTGAAAGTGAAATGTAATATTGCCCAAAGGCCCCCCAAATATTTCCATTTGTGGTCAATTGATTCAGTTCTCTCTCTCTCTCTCTCTCTCTCTCTCTCTCTCTGTGTATGTATATATATACATACATACATACATATATATATGAATATATATATATATATATATATATATATATATATATATATATATATATATATATATATATATATATATATATATTCCTTTATCCACCACATTCTTGGGAAGCTTGAATTCCCAGTCATTGGACCCTGTGGGCTTGATCCATATTAATAGGGTTCATTTCTGAATGATAATAAAAATAATAATAACAATAATGATGATAATAATAGCTTGGAAATCCAAATTAGACAAATTAGACGTTGCTGTTAGTTCCTGCTTTTGCAGTTCGCGTCAATTCTGATTTGTGTTGAGAACAATTCACTTGATATATTGTTTTGATAAATATAGAACAATGGTAATATAACTGGTAATAAACAATTGTACAGTAATCCAGCTCTAAAATAATTCCAGTGGTTTGTTTCACTGCAATTCTAGTTCTAATCCGTATTATATCTACCCACTTGAAGCAGATTGGAAAAGGAGTGATCCACCATCTCTCTGTTTACCACACGCTTCAGGAAGTTAACAAGGAACTTCAAGTGGCACCACAACGCCAAAATATCCTGGTTATGAACAGGTCCCTGGCTATAAACAGGTCTCTCTGACTTTTCTTTGTCTCGCAGGGACGTGGGAGCCATAAAGAGACGCGGCGGGTGGTCTGGAAGTTCTCGTGTTTCGACTCTTGAGGAAAAGGTTTTGGATTTTCAGTTTTATTTTTAAATATCTTTTTTTTTTGTAGTTTGAATTGAAGTTTAAATATCTTTTTTTTAAGTTTGAATTGAAGTCACTAGCATTATTATTTTGAGTAGTTTGATGAGAGAAGATTGAAAGTTCTCGTGTTGCAGCTCTGAGACAAAAAGGTCTTGATTTTCAGTTTTATTTTTAAATATTTTTTGTTGAGTTTGAACGGAAATCACTTGTATTGTTTGTTTCCTTTGAATTCTTTGATGAGAGTAGAAGCTCTCTCTAAGATTCATCGTCATCTAAATGACAAAATTCGACCATGAAGAAAAAGTTTCCGATTTTGAGTTTCATTTTTAAATGTTTGTTAAGTTTGTAACTCAGATCACTGGTATCATTTGTTTCCTTTTGAGAAGTTTGATGGGAGAAGAAGCTGTCTTTAAGAGCCATCGTCATTCAAATGACAAAATCACAAGCAACCTGGTCTCTGAAACTCACTTATTTACCAACGAACCACATAAAAGAATATGAGCCAACTTCTCATTCACCTCTCATTTTCCTTCGCGTATTTGATAACACGAACCAGACGCTGTCTGTCGCCTGTGAGACGAGAAGGACGATCCTCTTCCATTTGAAGAAGAAGAAGAAGAAGAAGAAGAAGAAGAAGAAGAAGAAGAAGAAGAAGAAGAAGAAGGAGACCTTCAAAACGATCCAGGAACTTCGAGGAATTGTTAAATTGCTTCCTACACGAAGTGAGTCACGCTCCAAAGATCTAAACCCCCCGCCCCACCTTCCCTTACCCCTAAGGGTTCCTTTCTGGAAAAGAACGCTTGAAAAGGTGCCTTACATTGCACCTGGAGGGACCTCTACCTGCCTTCCTGCTTTGTGGCTGTTCGCAGGTGACACTGGGTCGGTGTGGTTGGAGTGTTAACGTGATGTATTCGTCGAGGGTATGTTTCTCTCTCTCTCTCTCTCTCTCTCTCTCTCTCTCTCTCTCTCTCTCTCTCTCTCCTTACATGCAGGACACACTGGTATATTCATGCACGCACCCACACATGTATATATATATATATATATATATATATATATATATATATATATATATATATATATATATATATATATATATATATATATATATATATATATACCCGTGTGTATGTACAGTACGTATGTATTCAGTCATATACATATATGAAAACCGACTCCCCATAAAAAAGTATATATAAAAGATTTCTTGAAATCACGTAAAATAACAACAATAACAAAAACACTTGGAAATCGTTCTCAGTGGAAAACGAGAGACAGGCTTTCAGAAGACTGGGACGTAGGACCCTCTATGAAACCCGCCAATAAAGCGAATTTAAAGCACAATGGAAAGTTTGGCCGAGGACCAGAAGGCTTTACAATTTATCAGTGGGATGTTAGAACGCCATAAAGGTTTATGGGCACTGTCTATGCCACAGTAGTCGGGGCACAAAATCCGTGGGCATTTCTGCCATGATTGAAGTTCAGGTGGAAGAGTTTTGGAACCGCCTTTTCATTCGGGTGTCAGCTGGAATTCTATTATTTTCTAGTTTTCTGCTTCGTATTTGTGGGGGAAAATAGATATTTTGGAAATATTACATCTAAAGCAGAACGCTGTTGGTGTTCTGTTTATTTTTGAGATGATATTCAATGTACCTTTCTCATATGTTTACCTGTATATGTATATGTATATATATATATATATATATATATATATATATATATATATATATATATATACTGTATATATGTATATATATGTACATATTATATAAAAATATATATATACAATATAATATATATAAAACCAACATATAAAAAAGGTTGGCCTTTTATACAACGTAAAGGGACATCCAGCCATATCTCATGATCAAATAACTTAGAAAGACGTATTCGCCTCTTTTGAAGTGCAAAATTATGAGAATAAGGAGTACTGAGGTGTCTTGTTTTGCCCTGAACTTCAAAACACTGCCAACAGATGTCGTGCGAATCCCCACATAAAAGGCCAATATGTGCTATGAAAAAAAATCCCATTATAAAAATGAAGCGAACCAAACTCAACTCCCAGCGAAGACAGTGGCTTCTTCAGCATCAGCAGCCAATCAGATCTCCTGAAGCAGTTAATTGGAATAACGGTTGGCTGAATAGCGCCATCTGATTAGTGTTGATCTTTCATAAAGGCTTAAGGGGAATTCGAAGTGGTTTTCATATGTTTGCAAGCGTGGGGTGGGGGAGGGGATGAAAAGTGGACCTCGATTCCATTACTCGGCTGAATGCGAGATTATCTTCTCTCATGAGATGGTGGGGTCGAACGATTGCCAAAGAGAAGGTTTGGGGAGGGGGAGGAGTTGGGAGAGTGGGAGTTAATAAGATGGCAGTTTCCTGGAGGGAGGGAAAATAATCTTTGAGGCAGTCAGGTGCTTTTGATGATTTGAGAATTGAATTTTATTGTCGATGTGACAAATGAATTCGAAATGAATAAATACTTTTTAGTTAGATTAGAAACGTATTTCTAGATGCTTTGATAATGTCAACTTAAGTCTTGCGATGGAATTTATAACTTTTTTTTTTAATGTAACAAATCGTTATGAAGAATATGAATCGCAAATAAAAAAGATTGTGTTTCTAGATGCTTTGATAATGTGAGCTTAGTCTTGCGATGGAGTTAATATTTTTTTTTGATGTAACAAATCGGTATGATGAATATGAATCCTAAATCAATAAGATTACAAACATATTTGCAGATTCCAGGGTAAACTGAATTTAGTTATATTTTAATGTAACATATGAAACCGAGTTATGTGAATGCACATCAAGAAAAATGCAATAATATTTGCAGATGCCTGGATAAATTTTACTTTGTTAATTTTGCCAAGGTAACTAATGATCTTTTAAAGCTATGAGTACAAATCAATAAAAATACAAATATTTCACTCTGTAAGTTTTATTTCTTTGTGACAATGATCTACATTCAAAGAAATTCACTTATAGTTTTTCCTTTTCAAAAAAGGTCAGTAACTGAGATTGAATTATGTTTGAATAATAAGTAGAGGGATAATGACAAAAATATTGCCTACAACCTGATGATATGATAAAGATGGAATTAACTAAATAATAAAATCTGTAATTATTCAATCTAGACCATTCATTCAGATGAAAATATATATTTCCCAGCTTATAATAGCAAAATTGTTGTTCAGAATGACAAAACTACCAAACCCTGAATAACTGAAATTATCAAATCATGGTATAACAAAAATGGAATTGAGCCAGTAATCAAATCCATAATTATTCATGCTAGACCATTCATTCTGAAAAAAATATATACTTTTCGCAGGTCATAAAGCAAAAATGTTGTTCAGAATGATAAAAATATCAAACCCTGAAAAAATGAAATGATCAAATCATGGTATAACAAAGATGGAATTGAGTCAGTGAATAAAATTCATAATTATTCATGCTAGACCATTCTTCTGAAAAAAAAAAAAAAAAAAAAAAAAAAAAAAAAATATATATATATATATATATATATATATATATATATATATATATATATATATATATATATATATATATATATATATATATATATATATACTTTTCGCAGCTCATAAAGCAAAAATGTTGTTCAGAATGGTAAAAATATCAAACCCTGGATACCTAAAACCACCAAATCAGAACACCGGACATCTATCATCGAGACTAATATTCCATTCACGTCGGTGCCGAGGGGGACCGGAAATCTATTGAATTCTTTCGACAGAGTTACTGTTAATTTATACAAAAAGACCCTTTCGTACTCCACCCCGAGAAAGGAAGTCCCGTCCGCATTTCCAAACGAGAAATGCAATTAAGAATTTCATTAATGCTGGTCGAGATCTTTGTCTCGGGAGAGGTTGAGATAATTGACGATGGGATATGTGAGATTTCGACTGATCTGAAGAAAGTATGCTGGCGATGGTATTTTGTATTGAGAATTTTGCAATGGTCTGAAGACGAAGCTTAAGTTGGGGAAAACGTTTGGAAAAACGTTGGAGAGGTCGTGGTAAAACGATGGTCATAATTGATTCATAATTTAGAAGCATTGTTCAAGTGAAAGCTACTTTCAAACATACGTAAACGTTATTTATATAAATATAAAATATATATATATATATATATATATATATATATATATATATATATATATATATATATATATATATATATATATATATATATATATATATATATATATATAAAGACAAAATCCACGAAAGATAGAGAAACAACGGAATGCTGCAAGGCCTTTTCGAGTCTGCTAAGTAAAGGACTACAAGTCGAAAGGCCTTGCAGCACTCTTTATTTATATATTCATCACGTCCCATATTTTCGTGATTAAGTTATACACACACACACACAAAAACATACTTATATATATATATATATATATATATATATATATATATATATATATATATATATATATATCACTAAAGGCTCTATCTAAGAAATAACCTACATGACAAACCAACATTCTCCCCTGAAACACCTCGTCGTGTTGTATCGCATGTTTAAACGCCCTCCCGCCCCCGCCCCCGCCCCCACGCAACATAACACCAACGCATACGTGAAGTAGACCGCGGCTTAATCCTGTAAACTTTGCCGTGACCTGGATGGAACAAGTGCGTGCTTAGGCCTATTTAGGCCTCGGGAGCGTGACGGCCTATGGAGAGTATTTAGCATGCTCCCCAGCGATTCGGTCTTGCACCAATTCCTGTTACCTGTTGTCTTGTTCGAATTCACGCGATTTCCAGGAAGTGGGGAGGAAGGAAGGAATGAAGAAAGGTGTTAAAGTGTTTATTTTTGTTTTTATCTCTCTCTCTCTCTCTCTCTCTCTCTCTCTCTTTCTTAGTGTACGTAAGGAGTGAACATGCTGAATAGGTTTGTTTTTATATTCATATTTTCATTATCTCTCTCTCTCTCTCTCTCTCTCTCTCTCTCTCTCTCTCTATATATATATATATATATATATATATATATATATATATATATATATATATATATATATATATATATATATATATATATATATATATATATATATATATATATATATATATATAAAATATATATATATATGTGTGTGTGTGTGTGTGTGTATATGTATCTTTTATTCCATTTTACTTTCATTATTCTCTTTCATATATATTATTCCTTTTTTATTTTCCTATTTCTATTTCACAGTCATTTCAGTGAAGTAATCTCAAGGACCACTGGACACATTTAAAACAAATTTCTCGAAGATCTGATGAAATAGCGTGGCTTAGCTTTAATAACATTATTCATCATACATAGGGAGCAAAGACGTGTAATAATAATAATAATAATAATAATAATAATAATAATAATAATAATAATAATAATAATAATAATCACATTCTTCAAAGTCACAGAGAGAAATTCAATAACGCCTAATATTTCTTTACATCTTCACCCCAGATCACAATTCGCTTCCCAGAGTCGACCTTCTAACAAAAGGCGTCTGAAATGCTCCTTAATTTCCTGGTTCCTAGCGTTGTTGGAACCATATAAGGCCTGAATGGGAGTGGGGAGGGGTGGAGGGGGTGGGGAATTTCTCTCTACGATATTCCCCTGTAAGGAAAAGTTGGGGAAGTTTCGAAATAATAGGAATAAGTTCGAGTCTTTTGAAGTTCTTCATATCCTATGTTTTGGGGTAGGGACTTGTAGGTGCTAGGGACAATTCCTTGAAATTGGGGGAGATGGTTCTTTGCTACAGGTAGTGTTCTGGATTCGTGAGTGATGTGTGGAAGAAGAAGAAGCGGAGAAATTAGGTGTATGTATAGAGAATTGGTTTGGTTTACAGTATGAGAGAGAGCTTGAAACTGACAAAGAGAGAGAGAGAGAGAGAGAGAGAGAGAGAGAGAGAGAGAGAGAGAGAGAAAGAGATCCACTGACCATACACTGAAAGTTGCCACTACGTCAAACTGCTCTCATCACAAACAAAATAGCCGATATAAGGGCAGTCAATAAACATCATACAAGTCTCCATGCATTATCTGATCTCATTATCTAGAGCACCAAATAAGTCCATTAATTTCCACCCCTCTCTCTCTCTCTCTGAGGACGTGATTACCAACAGAAGGGGAAACAATTAAGAGTCCTTTGTCGTGATTCAGTCTGATGTTATATTGTTAGTAAACAGATTTTTTTTTTAGGTAATTTTATACTTATTTAAATGTTCGTGATCTTGTTAGATGATTCATTCGCTTAGAATTGGACAAGCTGCTGTGTTTGTCGAGGTTGTGTTTAATAGCTTTTCGGCTTGTGAAATTCTATAAAAGATTGTCACAAGTGGTTATGAGTTTTCAAATTATTTGTAACAATGTTTTGGGTTCTGGAAAATTACCGTAAATTGTCTAAAACTGTTATGATTTTCAATATATTTGTCTCAACATTTCAGGTTGTGAGATAAGACACAAGGTTGTCAAATTATGTTGTGATTTTTTTGGCATGTTTAACAATATTGGGGTTGTGAAATTCTATGGGAGCATGTTCTGATTTTTAATAATTTGGGTTTATGAGAGAGAGAGAGAGAGAGAGAGAGAGAGAGAGAGAGAGAGAGAGAGAGAGAGAGAGAGAGAGATAAATTAGTGATTAAACTATGAAAATACCAGAAAGAATTCTATCATTTTTAATTATTTGGGTTGATGAGAGAGAGAGAGAGAGAGAGAGAGAGAGAGAGAGTAGCTGAAACGCACATAACTTTTTTACAATGGATTATACCGTGAAAAAATTCAATATAGCTCAACGTTGAGGCCAAATAAATTACAAAACAAATTGAGAGAGAGAGAGAGAGAGAGAGAGAGAGAGAGAGAGAGAGAGAGAGAGAGAGAGAGAGAAGCGTGGAACGACATAATCAGAACCTCAACACACCTCAAACTCCAAAAGAAACCCAAATCATAATCAATATTCCTCACCGCAAAGTATCCTCATCAGATTAATCTCACGCCAAAGTCATAAATGTCTGCTTCAGTGGCTCCTATCCTTCAAACTCGTATCCTGACGAAGTTTCCCACGAATCCTTGGCATAGTTGGCAACAATATCCTTCAGGATCCCATGACCTGGTTTAGCTATTCGCAACTCGGATGTGTCTTGAGAGCGAAGGATTGTGAAAGTGCGCGAGATAAGTGATTCTTGAGCTTAAATTGCGTGGGAATTTAAAGGAACTTTGATTCCTGTCAGTAAGGAAGTTTTGAATTAATAAGTCATGATTAGGTGGGCTAGGTATGAATTTAAAAACTATTATTATTATTATTATTATTATTATTATTATTATTATTATTATTATTATTATTATTATTATTATTATTATTATTATTTCATGTTGGGAAAAACACCATGACGATTACTGGCAAATTGTGACTCTAACAGCTGAAATCGAGAATTTAGAGAGAGAGAGAGAGAGAGAGAGAGAGAGAGAGAGAGAGAGAGAGAGAGAACTACATATACAATTAATTCAGAAAGTATGGACATAAACATATGAAGAAAATCTAAAGAATATCACTGAAAATAAAACAAAAAAATAAAAGTTTGAGTGAGCATATGATCGAAATGGAAGTATCTGGCATCTATTCATAGAGTGACATCTCTCTTGAACTGTTATGACCCAATAAGAACGACTATGTGAATTTCAGGAGTTAGACTCTTGAAAAATATGACCCGGGTTCAAGTTAGGCCAGGGGTAGTTTGGTCAGGATTTACTCTTATAAAAAAAAAAAAGGTTTTTATATGTTTTGAAGTGTTGGCTGGCAACAATGAAACAAGTTGTTTGTGAATGAAATAATACAAATATAAATATTTCTCTGTTAAAACACTAATGTGTGTGACCTTGTAAATTTTGACTAAAAATTATTATATATCTGAGAATTTAATAATAAAATGTTGACAAATTTATTCAGGTAGTAAATTTTAGCAAATAGTTAAACTGTCTATACAAACTAGTTTCTCTTAATTAGAACGCATTATCAAATGCTGTTTAAACATTATATTTTAAATTTGCTATATAATCATCATATTATAGAGAATATGTGGTAATTTAAGACTTGGGCATCATACATCAACATATTCAGTTTAATTATCATAACTGACATATACTGTTTTGTATCCATAATACAGACTAAAATTATGTCGTAGTTTAAGACTTAGGTCATTCATAATTATTGTGTATATTCTGTACAGTAAAAAATCTGCTGTATAGCAATGAAAAACTATATTCGATCGAGCGTCTTCAAGACATATATTTGTTATTCATAATTTTTTTTGTATAATCTGCTGTATAACAGTGAAAAATACATTAAAATTACAAACACAAACCCTTGAACTTCGATCGAGAGTCTAGAGGTTACTTGTAACAGAATGGTCATGGCGACTTCCACGGAACTTCCAGAGACTTTCAAAGGGGTTTTCCAGGAACCAGCGAGTTGCTGCCACTCGAGGGGAGCTACGCCCCCTTCCCTGTGACTCCCGACACCCCCCTGAACGCCCTCAGGAAGCCCCCGAGCTCACTTAAGAGGACGTCAGGACATCACAGCTCCTGACTCTATTCGCAGAAAAGGTCTCTCTCTCTCTCTGGAAGTGGTCGAATGCTATTCTGGCGTCGATGAGTTTGTGGTTGTATCATAAGAGAGGAACTTTTCCAGACGGGTATGGGTGGATTCTGGAAATACTCGAGAAGAGAGAGTTCTGGAGTGTATGGATGTAGGGGCTCTCTCTCTCTCTCTCTCTCTCTCTCTCTCTCTCTCTCTCTCTCTCTCTCTCTCTCTCTCTCTCTTGATATTCTACCTCAGATGCCAAGTATCGCTGTGGTTTATCTTTGTGTTTTTCAATCGTCAGTCGTTCGGTAATGGAATTTTGTTGGTAAGGCGTTTCCTTTTTGTTTTGACATTTCAGTTCCTTTTGAGCAATGATCATTCTCTCTCTCTCTCTCTCTCTCTCTCTCTCTCTCTCTCTCTCTCTCTCTCTCTCTCTCTCTCTCTCTCTCTCACACGCAAACACTCAAAACTGATTTTGAGAATTCATTCCTCTTTGTTGTCTACATTGTAGTGCATTCATTGTAAGTTAACTCTCTCTCTCTCTCTCTCTCTCTCTCTCTCTCTCTCTCTCTCTCTCTCTCTCTCTCTCTCTCTCTCTCTCTCAAGTTCATAAACAACCTCTCAGTAGTTTATCAAGTTATACCTCTTTCTCTCTCTCCTTCTCGAGTTCATTAACAATCTCTCAGTAATTTCTCGAGTTATACCTCTCTCTCTCTCTCTCTCTCTCTCTCTCTCTCTCTCTCTCTCTCTCTCCTTTCAAGTTCATTAACAATCTCTCAGTAATTTCTCGAGTTATACCTCTCTCTCTCTCTCTCTCTCTCTTTCTCTCTCTCTCTCTCTCTCTCTCTCTCTCTCTCTCTCTCTCTCTCTCAAGTTCATTAACAATCTCTCAGTAATTTCTCGAGTTATACTCTCTCTCTCTCTCTCTCTCTCTCTCTCTCTCTCTCTCTCTCTCTCTCTCTTCTCAAGTTCATTAACAATCTCTCAGTAATTTTTCGAGTTATACCTCTCTCTCTCTCTCTCTCTCTCTCTCTCTCTCTCTCTCTCCTTTTCGAGTTCATTAACAATCTCTCAGTAATTTCTCGAGTTATACCTCTCTCTCTCCCTCACACACACACTCTCTCTCTCTCTCCTTCTTGAGTCATAAACAACCATTCAATAGTTTCTCAGTCTATACCTCTGTCTGTCTGTCTGTCTGTCTGTCTGTCTCTCTCTCTCTCTCTCTCTCTCTCTCTCTCTCTCTCTCTCTCTCTCTGAAGAGGCCCGTGGTTTCAACAATATCTCTCGCTCTAATTTTTCGTTCGACGTCAAATGAAAGTACCAACAAACTCGAGGTATGCAAAGGCGCGATATTACACACAATAAAGATGGAAAAGCTGCAACAACTGACCTCCATTCCTCTTTTGATGAATGGCCAGAAAACATTCCCCATTGCTCACCCAACCGGAGAAAGTTCAATTAAAGGTTCAATTAAAGGTACCATTGAAATGCACAATAAAAAAAAGCGAACAGCGTTCTGCCAAATGGATAAGTTTAGAGGTGAAGGTTGCTATGGCGCAAAAATAATTCTACGCGGTAGATTCAAAGCATTGCTCTTTTGCGTGGTTTTGTTGGGTATTTCCACGGGCTGTTTGCATAGTTTTAAGTGCAAATGAAGCGTGTATAATGTATAAAAATGCCTATGAATGGAATTCTTATACTAGTAATATGTAGGAAGCTGCGGCATTGCTAGTCAAGTGTGTGTATATATATATATATATATATATATATATATATATATATATATATATATATATATATATATATATATATATATATATATATATATATATATATATATATATATATATATATATATATATATACACGCACACAAAGCCAGGTGTGCGTGCATGTGCGCGCATATAATTTCCTATCGCTTGTCTCTCTTTAACCACACTACCCAAAAATATCCTCACACATTAAGCAAAAGGAAACACATCAAATTTAATTACGAAATACAAAGCAATCATAGCCATCG
>NC_089765.1:13766977-13799477 GCF_040412425.1 Macrobrachium rosenbergii | reverse complement strand
GCAAAAATCATCTCCTCGAACGCCTTTCTCACAGAAGAAGAAGAAGAAGAAGAAGAAGAAGAAGAAGAAGAAGAAGAAGAAGAAGAAGAAGAAGAAGACAACGCCGCCAATACGACGCAGGCAAGGAACCGAACGAATGGCCAAGTTAATATATTTTTTTCTGATGGCTATCTCAAGATTCCCGTCTCCCGGGACAAGTCACCGACAGTCGAAGAGAAAGACACTCCATCGCGCTTTTCTTCGAGCGAGTCTTCCGACTGAACGAACCCCAGCCAGAAAGTCGTGATAACGAAGTGACGTTATTGGGGAAAAATGAGTGTCAGGAATTAGGTCAAAGGTCCTTCGGTGACATTTGGGAGAGAGAGAGAGCGAGAAGAAACGAAATTGGTTGGCGAGGAAGAGAGCGTTAAGAATTAAAGTAAAATATGCTTGATTGCATGTTGTTTCGATCACTATTAGCAGACTTCTCTCTTATGTTTAATTTTCGTATTGTTTTTACGTCCTGACGTGAGAAATAAATTTACTTTAATAATATTTAAGGCAAATTAATTTACACGCAAAGAATCTTATGGGCCATATCACTTTTGTTACATTTTCCATTTAAAATTCTTTTGGTTGATTTCTGGTTAGTGTTCAAATATACGGCCACCAGAATATTTTTGAAGATACTGAGGAATATAGGAATGTGATACGAAAAGAATTATCTAAAGGACACAGATTACAATCAGATGAACTTAATGTGAACACAACTATTTTATCGAAAGAGGAAATTAAAGAAACTTTTGGTAAAATATTTGTTGGCAAGCCGTCTATTCATAGTTTTCTTTCTAGTATTTATGGAAAAAATACTTCTATCTTCTTAATTCCATGCTAACAGACATAATCCCATAAGCAGAACGCATAAAGCAGCATTAAAACACTGAAAATCTAAAGAGCAAAACTAGGTGTTGTCACCAGCCTCCCTCCCCCACAAAAAAAAAGTTTTCCATTACGTACAAGTTTGCGATACTTCGTCCTCTGAGATGTTAATGAATTTCGAAAGTTCTAATGGTTTACTTTCTCCTCGCAGAGAAAGAGAGAAAGCTAGATAGGCAGACGGACGGGAATTGAATGGAATATAGACTTTAGGCCAAAGGCCAAGCTCGGGGACCTATGAGGTCATTCAGCGCCGGAACAGAAATTGAGCTTGGAAGAGAACCTTGTTTCCTGTTCACAAGACGTTCAGTTATAAACATCTGTGCTTATTTGAAGGCATTAAATAAACAAATAAAATAAAAGGTCCCAGTTTGCCCCATAAAGTTCCTATTCTGACCAAAAAAAGGTCCTAGTCTTAGCAAAAGAAGGTCCCATTTAGCCCCACAAAGTTCCTATTCTGACCAAAAAAGGTCCAAGTTTGTCCCACAAAGTTCCTATTCTGACCAAAAAAGGTCCCAGTTTGCCCCCACACAGTTCCTATTGACCAAAAAAAAAGGTCCTAGTCTTAGCAAAAGAAAGTCCCAGTTAGCCACACAAAGTTCCTATTCCTACCAAAAAAAAAAAAAGTCCTATTCTGACCAAAAAGGGTCAGAGAGAGAGAGAGAGAGAGAGAGAGAGAGAGAGAGAGAGAGAGAGAGAGAGAGAGAGAGAGAGAGAGACGAGGCGTAGCATAAGCCAACAGTTAATTAACTTGAAAAGTTGGCGTGAGAAACGCAAACATTAATTAGCAACAGACTCTCCATTAGGGTCTAAACTCGTGTTTCTCTTTATGTTAGTTTTGTGATTATGCTCCAGCTTTGTGCTGGGCTGAGCACATCCTTGATCAATGAGTTGTTCTTAAAATAAGGTCTAAATAACATTAGACAACATTTCTATTTAATATCAAATGACTTCGTAGAAATTTCATAGCTGGCCGCCAAAGTAATCACATCGAATTTATTGATAGTTAGGTATTTCATTCGTCTCTTTTATAGCTTAACCAACTTCAGATTCGTTATACTTATTGTTTTCCCTTAAAATCGTTCAGATTTACATAAATTCTATTTGCTTTTTAGTTTTCTGTAAAAGAAAACTACTGCGCTGGCTTTTTCTGTCCGTCCGTGCTTTATTCTGTCCACACTTTATTGTCCACACTTTGTTCTGTCCGCCCTCAGATCTTAAAAACTACCGAGGCTAGAGGGCTGCAAATTGGTATATTGATCATCCTCCCTACAATCATCAAACATACCAAATTGCAGCCCTCTAGCCTCAGTAGTTTTGATTTTATTTAATGTTAACCATAATCGTGCATCTGGCAACGATATGGGATATGCCACCACCGGACCTAGGTTAAGGTTTCATGGGCCGCGGCTCACACAACATTATACTGAGACCACCCAGAGATAGATCTATTTTCGGTGGCCTTGATTATACGCTGTAGCGGATGTACGGAAAACTCGATTGTGCCGAAGAAACTTCGGCTCATTTTTTACTTATTATTGTTTTATTTTCACTTTCCCTAAATTATTAACTCACGTCTGAATAAAAAAAAAAGGCAGCTTATAATGCATTCTGTGAACCCTATACCTTGATCGAAAAATCATTTGGCTGATTTCAGTTAAATTAAACTAACTACAAATTCATTTCAATTGAGGTAACATTGAAAAACTATTGAATACTGATTGCTATCCTACAGTTTTATGAAGGATACGGAATATGAAGTCATTTTCTGTAATTAAATCTGTTAAATTTCAATTTATATTGAATTCTTTTGTAAGTTTATTATTCTTAACACTGTTTAGTTTCTCTTTTATTTCTTGCTTAAATAATATCAGATATATGCTGGCTTCTTTCCAGTACCCACTGGAACAGCCTGGAAAATTTAGGGCAATGTGTTGATAAGGGACTGGGTATAGGATTCACAGAGTATATTCTTCAAGACCTTTCTTATCATTTCAATTTAATCAGACATTGCTAAGAGACAATGCAGTCTGTTGCAAACAGCAGACATGCCACATTTGGAATTAAGAAATGAAACTATGAAAACCTTAAAAATCCTTCTTCCTGGCTGCCTCTTTGAACAAGAAATGTCAACTGTTTTACATACTATACAGAACTAGCCTTTTCTCCAAGTTCCGCCTGGAACCAGGAAACACTGACCTCCGCGCGAGTGAAGAGAATGTTCCAGTGTTTTTTCCTCCCTCTGGAAGTCGCGAGGAACCATTTTACAGTTAGGTAAAACTGAAATAATGACAGTGGGTAAACCTTAGCTAGATTTACCCACTGTCACTGAAATAGTGACAGTAAGTGAATCTAGGAAAGGTTTGAGTTATGGCGTTCTGTGTTACGCCGTTAAAAATGCAAATATTAACTCATTTTCCATGCTATTTCATCAGCGATGGTTTGAAAATGGATGTGGTTTTAAAACGTTAAGGTATATGTAAAGTCTGCAAAAGAGAGAGAGAGAGAGAGAGAGAGAGAGAGAGAGAGAGAGAGAGGAGGGTAGGGTTTTTTTTACTTCCTGGAGAAACTTCTTTTGAATATAATGATCATTTGGGAAAACGATCTCTAAAATAAGTTCATAAAAAATAGGAACGTTAAGATTAGGCTTTAGTGTGTTCCTTTCTTAACTTACTCTGCAAGGACACAAACCCCACGTTTGCACACAGTACCCCTGAAAAGCATTTTCTATTATTCGTGTAATCCTGCAATTAGCACCGCGCAGGCCAACCAGCGATGCAAATTCCAGCAGCATGGGGCAATTTGCAAATCAGTTGGCAGTTTTTGATGAATTGCCCCAAATGGAAAGGTCGCCTCATTTGTCATAGTTATCTGGACGTTTCATCCCTTCTCTTTTTATGAATGAACCCAACCTTTTGTTTCATTAGTCAAGGTAATGGGAGCGAGAGTACAATTCATACTCAGATTGTAACAGCATTCGCAGGGCTGAATGTTGACAAGCCATTCATTCGTTTAGCGATGTGTGCAGTGATTTATGATTTTGGAAGCTTGTGCGTTATGTTATGATCACAGTCCCTGCGTGCTATTAGATGAAAGTAGATATGATATCACTGTTCAGAAGAGAAACCCGTATTCAGTTGGAACACGCCAGGAGGGGGGGGGGTGCGGTGGCCATCGACTTGAAATTCAAGCTTCCAAAGAATGTTGTGTTCATTTGAAAGAAATTACAGAAGATAACAGGAAATGCGAAGAGAAGGGATCAGTTAATAGATAAAGAAGACAAATGAACAAATAAATAGATAAATGGCTAAAAAGTATAAATTAATAAAATATTTATGTAGTCGTTCATATTCATTTTTTGTTCGAGGTATCTGGCGCCACAGACATTTCATACACGAACCCTCTTTCATATTCTGAACCCATAGTGTTCTCATTCTATAAATATGCCAATTGTATCGCCTCTTCCATACCCACACCTAAAGGAATTGCCCGCTGAATCTGTGATACCCCAATCCTTGAATGCCATATTCGTCTATTCGCCATGTGTCTGTCTCCTAATCCTTTTTTTTTATTGTTATGCGCTTATCACAGCCCATATATTATCCGCTGAATTCGTCTTGTTGTTCCTTGGTAATTAAAAGTTTGGTCATTTTAAGCATGTAATTTCTAGCGACAGCTTCACAGGTAGAAATCTCTCTCTCTCTCTCTCTCTCTTTCTCTCTCTCTCTCTCTCTCTCTCTCTCTGTGTCTTTATTCACTTATTTAATACCTTATAAAAAACAGTTTTACAACCGAACGTTTTATGAACGGGAAACAAGTTTTCGGAAGGAAAATTCTTTCTCTCTCTCTCTATTTATTTATTTATATAAAACCTTAATATAAAAACATGTTTACAATTGGACGTCCTGTGAACAGGAAACAAGTTTCATTTGGAAATAAAATAATTTCTCTCTCTCTCTCTCTCTCTATTTATTTATTTATATACCTTAATATAAAAAAGTTTTACAGCCGAACGTTTTATGAACGGAAAATAAGTTTTCGGAAGGAGAATTCTGTCTGTCTGTCTGTCTGTCTGTCTCTCTCTCTCTCTCTCTCTCTCTCTCTATTGATTTATTTATATACCTTAATATAAAAACAGATTTTTACACGTGAACTTTATATGAACAGGAAACAAGTTTTCGGAAGCAAAATCATCTCTCTCTCTCTCTCTCTCTCTCTCTCTCTCTCTCTCTCTCTCTCTCTCTCTCTCTCTCAACGCACAATATTCTCATTAACTGGTCGAGCATAATTTTCCGTTCCTCCGTCATCACGCAAACTTGCGTCTAATTACGACAAGGGAATGGCGAAGTGATTTGCCCACGGAACTATCTAAGTGATAAGGAGTCCTCGTTTGCTGCAACATTTCGGATGGAGAGAGAGAGAAAGAGAGAGGAGAGACGAACATCGAGAAGCGTACGCCTTTTTAAGCGTCTCCTAGATAACGTACCAACAGCGAGAGATTCGGAAAACAGATCTTGGGTTGCCGTATCTGGTGGTCGGTAATAAAGTCACAGGGGAAAAAAGTTACAGGAAAAAAATCACAATTTTGGCTAGGAGAAAAGTCACAATTTTGGCTAGGAGAAAAGTCACAATTTTGGCTAGGAGAAAAGTCACAATTTTGGCTAGGAGAAAAGTCACAATTTTGGCTAGGAGAAAAGTCACAATTTTGGCTAGGAGAAAAGTCACAATTTTGGCTAGGTGAAAAGTCACAATTTTGGCTGGGTGAAAAGTCACAATTTTGGCTAGGAAAAAAGTCACAATTTTGGCTAGGAGAAAAGTCACAATTTTGGCAAGGTGAAAAAGTCACAATTTTGGCTAGGAGAAATGTCACAATTTTGGCTAGGAGAAACGTCACAATTTTGGCTAGGAAAAAAGTCACAGGAAAAGTCACAATTTTGGCTAGGAAAAAAGTAACGGGAAGTCACAATTTTGGCTAGGAAAAGATTCACAGGCAAAAAAGCCACATTAATTTATGGTGGCCGGTAAAAAAGTCACAGGAAAAAAGTCACAATTTTGGCTAGGAAAAAAGTCACAGGAAAAAAGTCACATTAACTTAGGGTGGCCGGTAATAAAGTCACAGGGAAAACAATCACAGAAAAAAGTCACAATTTTGGTTTGGAAAAAAGTCATAGGAAAAAAAGTCATTAATTTATGGTGGCCGGTAATAAGGTCACAGGAAAATAGTCACAAATTTGGCTGGGAAAAAGTCACAGGAAAAAAGTCACATTAATTTATGGTGGCCGGTAATAAAATCACAAAAAAGAAAAAACCAGGAAAAGGTCTTGGTGGTTTGGGTATATCATGAATGGCATCTACTGAGGCATTGCATTGCATAAAATTCTTCATCGGCAAATATTAAATCATAAATATCAGTCCTATTTCAACCTAATTTTACTGGAGCAAGATGTGTAAATGGTCAGTTTAAAGGGATTATGCTACTGTAAAATAAATCCCCACGTATACTGCGTTGATGTATACCGTAACCGTACTGTAAATATTGTAATTGTAAATAATGTAAGTTTAATCCTTTCAATAAAAAAAAGTTGAATAAAAGGGAACAATAACATACCTAAGACGTCTTCATTCGCTCCTTCAGAAACTAGTGTAAGGGCCACTTTAGGCTTTTAACGATGCTATAATTGTTCTCTCGACAGTTCGGTAATAGATCAGGCGATCACGTAACCTAAAAACCCTATACTGAAAACTAGATTGATCTATGTAATTATTCTGAAAAGGAGACTACTAGCGCCATCTATTAACCACTTGAGAATCACTCATCATCAAAGCAGAAACTATTGTCTTTTTGACAAAAGGCAAAATTAGATTTGCAGATATTACAGAAGACGATTTTAAAGCATAGAGTTAATTAATTAAAATATTTATATGTAATTAACGCATTTTTTAAAATAAAGACTTTACAAGATAATTAACAAAGTTAGTTTTGTTATGACAAACGGCACGGGTAATAGCTGCGCGCGCATCCAGAATGACCAACATTTTTTTTAACCGGTTAAAACTTATTATAGAAAAATATCTTTCTGTTCGGGAGCAAAATCAGAGATATAGGATATATTTATGTATAATCATATTTTCAATCTTCATAAATAACATAAAGACACCACGAGATATATTTTTAGTCATTTCCCTCGTTTCAAAATCTGTAAAGGTTCGTATACCTGGCCCCAAGGGCAAGGAAGGTTAAAGACTGCCATTCTTTTTAAATTTCTCCTGACGAAATAAATCTAGAAAAACTAAGAGAACGATAAGCAATGGCAACAAAAGCGTAATTATCAGTTCAGAAAATGACAATTATTATTGCCGAAGTTATAAGCTAGTTGGTAAATGACAAACTGACGTAGGTTTTCATGTTAGTTCAAACATATTCATGTTGGCTATCCTGATGCAAACACCTACGGGGATTTAAAAGTAGCATTCCCTCTATTAAATTTCTCTCGACTGTAGCTAACCCAAGGAATGTTGGCGATGTAAAACTATTTTATTTAAAATATTATTAATTGGAGTTTCTTTTGTCGTAACAGCATCTCTGAATAAGCAAAATTTAGACAAAATAAAATGTAAAGGAATCGCAATGTTTACTCTTTATGGCAACTGAGAAGTCAGGAGTACCAACTTTGTAAAACCTCAAATTAGAGGAACAAAAGTCTATGTGTCACTGCATGGGATTTTATAGAACCAAAAGTAATAAAAAAACTAATAGTTCCCTTTTTCGTCTTTGAATCAGGCTGAGAATGATTAATTATCCATACATAACAATTCGCAAAAGCTTCTTCTTATGTTGGTAATCCTGCTTCCTAATGGCCAATAATCTATTCAGGATCAGCATTGCAACAAACGATAAGATATTCTCTTTTGAGTATATCTGAGATGGCATTTACTGGAGCATTGTGTTTCATAAAATTCATCATTGGCAAATATTAAATCATATCAGTCCTATTTAAACCTAATAAATAAAAAGGAAAAAGAATATGGCTAAGACGTCTTCATTCACTCCTTCAGAAACTAGTGTAAAGGCCAATTATGGCTTTTAACGATGCTCTAATTGTTCTCTTGGCAGTTAAGGAATGGATCAGGCGATCACGTGACCTCTAAACCCTCTACTCGTCAAAACAGAAACTATTGTGTCTTCGGCAAAAGACAAGATAAGACTTGCAGATATGTACAGGCGACAGCTGAGTCATATATATTTTAATAATTAAAATATTATTATGTAATTAAAGTGATTTTTAAACAAAAAATTCACAAGATAATTCACAAAGTTAGTTTTCATATGACAAACGACCCAGGCAATAGCTGCGCGCGCATCCAGTATGACCAACAATATTTTTAACCGGTTAAATATTACTATAGACAAATAAACTTCTGTTTGGGAGCAAAAACAGGGAGATAGGATTGGATTTATGTACAACGTTACTTTCTATCTTGATAAATAAAATAAAGACACCATGAGGTACATTTTTTAGTCATTTCCCTCGTTTCAAAATCTCTTATGGTTTGTATACCTGGCCCCAAGGGTAGCGAAGGTTAAAGAATGCCATCCTTTTGATATTTCTCCTGACGAAATAAAGACAGAAAAACTAAAAGAACGATCAAACCTGACAATCAAACGTAATTATCAGTTCATAAACTGACAAACACTATTGTCAAAATAAGAGGCACAATGACAAATAAGAATTTTACTTAGATTTCTTGTTTTACTTTGAACACAACAATGTTGGCTACCCTGATGATAAGTAACACCAGTGTTTAAATGTAGTATTTCCTTTATTTAATTTCTTGCGATATTAGCTACCCTAAAAAGTATTATTGATGCAAAACTATTTTACTGAATATATCATTCTAGAAGGTTTTTTTCCTCATAGCAGCATCTCTGGATAAGTAAAATTTAGCCAAAATTAAATGTAAATGATCGTAATGTCTACCTTTATTGGCAACTGAAAAGTCAAGAGTACCAACTTCTGAAAATCTCAAATTATGGAACAAAAGTCAGAGTGTAGCTTCATGAGAGATTTATTGAACCAAAAATATTAGATTAATAATAGTTTCACTTTTAGCATTGAATTCAGGCTGAGAAAATATAATTATCTGTGTAAAATAATCTGCAAAAAACTTCTTGTTATGTTGGTAACATTAATTCAAACAAGTTTGAACTCTTTATTTATTCCGAAAAGGATACTACTAGCGCCATCTATTGGCCAATGGAGAATCACTCTTCGTCAAAACAGAAACTTTTGTGTCGTCGATGAGACAAAAAATAAGATTTACTGATATGTACAGAAAACGGTTGTGAAGTATAGGGTTTATTTATCAAAATATTCATTGGTAATTAACGCACATTGTAAACAAAAACTTCACATGATAATTCACAAAGTTAGCTTTCATATGACTAGCAACCCAGACAATAGCTGCGCGCGCATCCAAAATGACCAACAGTATTTTTAACCGGTTACAACTTATTGCAGACAAATAAGTTTCTGTTTGGGAGCAAAAACAGAGAGATAAGATTGGATTTATGTACATTCTCATTTTCTGTCTTGATAAATAAAATAAAGACACCATGAGGCACATTTTTTAGTCATTTCACTCGTTTCAAAATCTGTTATGGTTTGTATACCTGGCCCCAAGGGTAAGGAAGGTTAAAGACTGCCATCCTTTTGATATTTCTCCTGACGAAATAAATGCAGAAAAACTAAAAGAACGATCAAACCTGATAATAAAACGTAATAATTAGTTCATAAACTGCCAAATACTATTGTCAAAGTAAGAGGCACAACGATAAATGACAATTTTACTTAGATTTCTTATATTACTTCGAACACAACAATGTTGGCTATCCTGATGATAAATACCAACGAGATTTAAATGTAGTATTCCTCTTATTTAATTTCTTGTAATATTAGCTTTACCAAGGAATATTGTTGATGTAAAACGATTTTAATGAATATATTATTCTATAAGGTTTTGTCTCTCATAGCAGCATCTCTGAATAAACAAAATTTAACCCAAAATAAAATATAAAGGAATCGTGATGTTTACTTTTAGTGGCAACTGAAATGTCATGGGTACCAACTTCTGAAAATTTCAAATTATGGAAACAAAGTCAGAGTTTCCGTTCATGAGAGATTTATTGAACCAAAAATACTAGATTAATAACATCTTCCTTTTTCGCATTGAATTCATGCTAAGAAAAGTCAATTATCCGTGTAAAATAATCCTCAAAAGCTTCTTGTTATGTTGGTAACTCTCCTCCAAAGGGTTTGATCTTTTTTATTTATTCCGAAAAGGATACTACTAGTGCCATCTATTGAAACCTGGAGAATCACTCTTCGTCAGAACAGAAACTATTGTGCTTCCGAGGAAAACTAAGATAAGATTAGCAGATATGTACAGGCGACAGCTTTATCATATATAACTTACTAATTAAAATAATAATAAGTAATTAAAATGTTTTTTAAACAAATACTTCACAAGTTAATTTACAAAGTTAGTTTTGATATGATCAACGACTGGTACCACAGGTGCGCGCGCATCCAGTATGACCAACAATGTTTTTAACTGGATACAACTTATTACAGATAAATACACCTCTGTTTGGGGCCAAAGACACAGAGATTGGATTATATTTACGTATATTCTTATTTTTAATCTTCATTAAATAAGATAAAGATACCAAGGGGTACATTTTTAGTAATTTCTCTCGTTTCAAAATCTGTTACGGTTCGTATTCCTGGCCCAAGGTTAAGGAAGGTTAAAGACTGCCATCCTTTTAATATTCCTCATGACGAAATAAATCCATGAAAGACAAAAGAACGAATAAAATTGGTAATGAAATCGTAATTACCAGTCATAAACTGACAAGTACTATTGTCACAGTAAGAGGCACAATGGCAAATAAGAGTTTTACTTAGATTTTTACTTAGATTTCTCGTATCACTTCGACCACAACAATGTTGGCTATCCTGATGGCAAATACCAACGGGATTTAAAATGCAGCATTGCCTTAATTTAATTTCTTGCGTCATTAGCTGGCTATTCTCAGCCTGAATTAAATATGAAAAGGTTAACTATTATTCATCTAGTAGTTTTGCTTTAATAAATCCCTCATAAATCGACACTGTCTTTTGTTTCTCTAATTTGAGATTTCCAGAAGTTGGTACTCTTGACGATACAGTTGCCACTGAAGGTAAACATTACGATTCCTTTACATTTTATTCTGGCTAAATTTTGCTTATTCAGAGATGCTGCCATGAGAGCCAAAATCTTATAGAATAATATATTCATTAAAATAGTTTTGTATTAGCAATATTCCTTAGGTTAGTTAATATCGCAAGAAATTAAATGACGGGAATTCTGCATTTAAATCCCATTGGTATTTATCATCAGGATAGCCAACATTGTTGCGTTCGAAGTCATATAAGAAATCTAAGTAAAATTCTCTTATGTTATTGTGAATCTTCTTTTGATAATAGCATTTGTCAGTTTATAAACTGATTTATTACGTTTCATTGTCAGATTTGATCGTTCTTTTAGCTTTTCTGCATTTATTTCGTCAGGAGAAATACTAAAAGGTTGGCAGTCATTAACCTTCCTTACCCTTGGTGCCAGTAATACGAACCTTTACAGGTTTTGAAACGCGGGAAATGTCTAAAAATGTACCTCAAGGTGTCTTTATCTTATTTATGAAGGTATGAAACAACATTGTACATAAATCCAATCCTAACTCTATATTGTCGGCCCAGTACAGAGGTTTATTTATCTGTAATAAGTTGTAACCGGTTATAAACGTTGTTGGTCAAACTGGATGCGCGCGTAGCTGTCGTCCCAGTCGTATTTCCTTTATTTACTATTTTCCAATATTAGCTAACACAATGAATATTACTGATGCAGCCCTATTTTATTGAATATATTGTTAAATGAAGTTTATTTTTTCATAGCAGTATCTCTGAATAACTAAAATTTAACCAAAATAAAATCTAAAGGAATCGCAATGTTTACTCTTTATGGCAACTGAAAAGTCAAGACTGCCAACTTTTGAAAATCTCAAATTAGATGAACAAAAGTGAATGTATCGCTTCATGAGATATTTATTGAACCAAAAAAACTAAAATAATTACAGCTATATTTTTATCTTTGATTCAGGCTGAGAATAATTAACTATCCACGTAAAATAATTCGTAAGAGCTTTGTGTTATGATGTCAATCCTGCTTCAGAATCCGCGTTGTAAGTTGCAACAGACAAGTCTTTTTGAATCTTTTTATTATGTTTCGAATGATCCCATCTTTTTTTTTTTTTTTTTTACTTAATAGTGATGTATTAAAGAGAAAAGCATCGCATGGTTATCCTAATTCTTTTAAAAAAACTAAGAAATTATGAACAAAATTGTAAGCGAAATTTTAAAAGGGGGTAAAAGGAGATAACACCATTCTCACATGGGGTTGGAACATCTCTAGTTGATTATTTGTGGCAGTGGTTTCATAATTTTGGGGGCCTTTCAAAAATCAGCGCTTGAAATCACTAATATAAACTGAGGGACTCATTAGTAATTTTTATCAATTTTGTACCAAAGGGGTTCAACAACTTGAGACATAAATCTGGTTTTCATTTTGATTAAAATCGAGAATGATGGAGTTTTTATTTTATTTACATGACGTGGAGGGTCTCGATTGCCTTTTCGTTACTTAACACTATTTAATATTATTTGCTAATATTGAAAGGTCATCCTCGATATGAACTCATGCTGAAATCATACTCGAAGCTTAAATCATACGCGAGGGTGATGATGATCATACTCGAGACCGATGTCACTTCCTAAGTCACACTCGATGTTTAAGTGAGGCTCAAGAGCTGGAGTCATTCCTTGGGGTCAAGTCATACTTGAAACTCAAAGCATCCTGATGTGAAGTCATACTAAATGTCCACGTCATACTTGAACCTCAAGTCATACTTGGAATTCAGGTCTTGATTTAAACTGAGTCATACTCGAGGTCCAGTCATATATGAGGCTCAATCCACCTTAAGATGAATTCATACTAAAAGTCTACATCATACTCGAAGCTCAAGTCATATTTAAAACTCAGGTCATAATTTAACTGAAGTCATACTCGAGGTCCAAGTCATACATGAAGTACACATCATCCTAATTTAAATTCATACTAAAAGTCCATATCATACTCGAACCTCAAGTCATACTTGGAATTCAGGTCATGAGCTAGGTTGAAATCATCATACTCAGTGTCAAAGTCATACAGGAAGCTCAATTCACCCTAATTTGAAGCCATACTCTAACCCCAAGTCATACTTGTAATCCAGGTCATGAGCTAAACTGAAGTCATACTCAAGGCCCAGTTCATACTCAAATATCACGTCAGCCTAAACTGAAGTAGTATTCAAGGCCCAGGTAAGATTGAAGTTCAAGTCACCCTGAATTGAATTCATACTTCCGGACAATGTCACACTCGAAGCTTAAGGTAAGTTTTCATATTTAGTTTTCATTCTATTTACCTGAGATATATTTATTGACTTATTTAGTGTCTATTGATGTATCTATTTATCAATCTGTCTGTTTATTCATTTATCCGTCTATTTCCTTTCTCCATTGTAAAAAGGCCTGAAAATTGACTACGCAAAAATATTCTTTTAAACCTTTTGCTTCAAAAACACCATAATTCTACGTAAAGCGAATTGCACGAAATTGAAACATGGTATGAAATTAAAATAAAAATTCATTTTGATTTATTCATTACAATGTAAATTCCGTGGAATTAAATTGGGAGTCTTTTCGCTTCAAATTTGAATAATTTATGGGTTATTACGCAAGGGCCTATCGCTTTTAATAGTTGAATGTTTCGTTGTGACTTGTAATTGCTGTAATGAGAGAGAGAGAGAGAAGTAAAATTAAAATGACTTGACAACAATTAAGACACAAAAGAGAGAGAGAGAGAAGAGAGAGAGAGAGAGAGAGAGAGAGAGAGAGAGAGAGAGAGGCGAGCCGGGCGAGGCATTTGAAATTAGTCAGACAAGCGTTCGAAATTATAATGAAATTAGCGTCTTAATTAATAACGAAAATTGACAGGTAACCAATATCCAGAATTCGAGTCCATACATTTGACAACATTTCATTAAGTCACAAACAAAACTTTTTTTTTTTAATAATGTTAATATTTTTAAGTCATTCAATTCTGAAGCTTTGTCAGTCATTTCACACTTAAACTCACTACTTATGACCTAGATAAGAGGTTAAATAAGATATGTAGGCATACCTCTATCATCAGAGTCCCATTAACCAATGAGCAGCCGAGACTGAAACGTTTTTTGCCCTGAACCAATCAGCAGCCGAGACCGGAATATTTCTCGTCTGGCCCAATCATCAGCCTTCATTGAAACGTTTATAGGCTCCAGCTATCAAAGTAATGTGAACAGGGCTTAGGTGAATTGTTAATTGTGCATTTTATACTTTATTAATTTTGTTTATTTGACGCGCTCTCTCTCTCTCTCTCTCTCTCTCTCTCTCTCTCTCTCTCTCTCTCTCTCTCTCTCTCTGCAATATAAAATATATTATCATACGATTCTGCAAATAAACTTTATAACCCAACAGACTGGACGTGGCCGAGAGAGAAAGAGAGAGAGAGAGAGAGAGAGAGAGAGAGAGAGAGAGAGAGAGAGAGAGAGAGAGAGACATAATCCTCTTATACAAAGCCTTACTATAGTTTCGGCATGATAGTGTTATCATTTCATTGGCTCAGAATTCGGCTGGGTGTACACCCAAAAGCCAACCTCCAATACAGGCTGACGCCCACACGCCCACACACACACATATACACACACATACACAATAAACACATACACATATATATATATATATATATATATATATATATATATATATATATATATATAGAGAGAGAGAGAGAGAGAGAGAGAGAGAGAGAGAGAGAGAGAGAGAGAGAGAGAGAGAGAGAGAGAGAGAGAGAGAGCACAGGGAGTCTAGTACAATGTCATTATAGTATCCTTTCACCACCATTATTATTTCGGATTTTTAATGTAATAATGTAATGTAATAATGTAATTCTAACTTCATATTGCAGTTTCAACATTTCCCCTTCACCTGCTTGTGGCTAAGTTCCTTTCGTCCTGTAATTTTCTATAATCTGTCTGACATATCTCTGATCATCCACATATATCCTACTAGCTTTGAACCCCGTGGGGGCGTTAGTGCCGTCAGTGCACCTCACGTGGCGCACTGTAGGCATTACTTAAGGGTCTTTGCAGCCTCCCTTCGGCCCACAGCTACATCCTCTTTCGTTCCTTTTACTGTATCTGTTTCTTTCCCTGTGATATTATCACCGGCCACCATGAATTAATGCGACTTTTTTCCTAGCTAAAATTGTGACTTTTCCCTGTGACTTTTATTCGTGTGACTTTATCGCCGGCCGCCGAAGTGTGGTAACCATCTCAGCGACTGAGGGAACAGAGATAATAAACTCCTGTGTCGGGAAACGAATCCAGTCGAATGGAAATTCCAGTTGGTCAGGAAGAGAGGGTGGTTTGAATAGGTGATGTAAATTAGTTATTGTTTTCGCTGAGAATTCTGATTGGCTCTTGAAATATATTATTACCCATACGTACTATTGAGGTTTTGTAATCAATTTCTAGAAAATTTTGATGTCTACTGTTCACTGTGACATTGTGAAATTGTTACACTAGATGCCATCATCATCATCCGAAAAATTACTGATAAAATTACTTGACAAGATAAAAATCAATGTATTGGTAAAACTAAAAATCAAAAATGTCTTGTAAGTTATTGGGAAGCAGGACAAATTTAACTCGGAAAAAATACATGAGTTATTTTTCTACACAATTCATAATTTTTGTAACTTTTTTAAAATACGCGTATTTTACTAAATCACTTATGGAAATACTGAATGTGTTAATTCGTTGAAAAGTATAACATCTCTTAGACAGAAGGTCCTGATAAGCAACTGATTACAAGATGTATTAATATAGATAACAATGACACAAAGTAAAGAAAAATAATAACCTGACATAAAAATAAGCTCATGCAACCAGCAAGCTTCATAATTCATTACATTCCCTCATCTATAGACACTCTGTCGCAGAGTATAAGCGCTAATTCCCACCGGATTCAGTCAGGCGCATATTCCGGCATTTCAAAGACACGAGAGAGAGAGAGAGAGAGAGAGAGAGAGAGAGAGAGAGAGAGAGAGAGAGAGAGAGAGGGGCGATAAATCCGAGAGTAGTGTCTGCATTTGCATATAGAACCAGGCAGGCCTTTTGCGACGCCGTCGCGCAAAGACAGGGGAATGGAAAAAGATGGACTAATTCACAGGCGTCGTTAATATACCGCCGAATATGGATTTTCTATCTGGCGTTCGCCTACCGCCTCGTTGGGGATTCGGTACCCCGGAAGGTTTCTGGTGGTAAGGTAATTATTTTGTCAAAGGTTCGTTGCTTTGGTTTGCTTTGAAAATAGCTGGTAATGTTCTTATTATTATTGTTATTATTATTATTATTATTATTATTATTATTGGAAAGAGAAACCCACAAGATTCTTGTGTATAACTTGTTTACTGGTAAAGCCTGACTACCTCATCTCTTGAAAAAGGGTCACAGTTAGGACCTGAGAGTACTCGAGATTAAAAGTAATATGTAAATATTTACCAGTAAACAAGTTATACACAAGAATCTTGTGGGTTTCTCTTTCCATCTTCAGAGGAAAACTGAAAGGAGTTTTTATTATTATTATTATTATTATTATTATTATTATTATTATTATTATTATTATTATTATTATTATTATTATTATTATTATTATTGATTTTTCAGTTATTAGAAACACTGGAAAGATAGAGAAAACTATGTAAATTGAATGCAGCTGATGCAGATGTAATATTCAAAGCTACATGTCTAATTATTATTATTATTATTATTATTATTATTATTATTATTATTATTATTATTATTATTATTATTATTATTATTATTATTTTATTCATTTTTCAGTTATTAGAAACATTGGAAAGATAGAGGAAACTCTATGGAAATTGAATGCAGCTGATGCAGATGTAATATTCAAAGCTACATGTCTAATTATTATTATTATTATTATTATTATTATTATTATTATTATTATTATTATTATTATTATTATTATTATTATTATTATTATTATTTGACTCGAACTAGCGTTGGATGAAAAACAGTTGGCTAGGAAATCTTTTTTCCAGTCGTTGTCGCTTTTCATGAGAAAAAGCTTATTATTAGTTTTTTTATGAGAATAATATGTGACAAAGAATTCTGTTTGAAAATTATGACATTTTTCGTGTTAGTGTTACCAGCAATGTTACAATTAAATATAATTTTTGTTCTCGTAACAATATCAATATTGAATATCCTCGAAATTGAATTAAGCAAATAATTTTTCGGTTCATTTTAATAAAAGACATTCATTGAATCAAGTGAAGAATTTAAAAAGAAAAAACTTTCTCTGAATATCTTTCATCTTTTTCATTCATGAAAAAGTCAGTTCCTAAAAGCTATATTACATTTTTTATATCTAATTAGATATACATCAGGCTTTTGTGCCAATGGGCCTAATATAAAACTGCTCACAAATATATTCACATGAGTTTGAGCTAGTTCTTTTAACTGCAAATATTTGTCCTAATTTTGTCATGTATAATTCTTTTGTACTACACAATTTAAAGTCATGCAAATACATATGCACATACAGCATTTGTATACGTAATTGTATCTAGATATACATCACCAACAACGAACATTTTGCATGACACACATGCACACACTCCACATTTTAAAACGTCCTTTCTTAACGAAGAGTCAACAAAAGAATTATGACGAAGTAAACGCTCCCGGCACCCAGCTGACTTGATAATAGCTTTACTCGTATTTCCGAGCGTACGAATAATCCCTGGGTATTTCTCTCGTATTCCCGTGATGGCAAAAAATATTGTTGGGACGCGAAGAACATTTGTTCATTTACTGCTGTTCATATAGACGCAGCTGATGATGTTGACAAGCATATTTCAGCAAATAGTAGCTCAAATAGACTAAGGATTTAATTGATGCTTGTCAAAAATTAGTAGCTGGGGAATGCTGTGAATTCCTCGTTTTCTCTTTTTTTTTTTTTGCATTTTTTTTAGGGCGTTTTTTTTTAGGGCATTGTCTCCGTGGAGATTTTGTAGTGGGTTTCCGTTATAATGTTAAGTTCAGATGGGCCGTTTTGCCCCAAGGCCGTGCAAATATTCTCAGATAGTGAGACCTATCCTAACAGCCTTAATTCATTTACTTATTTATTTATTCAGTTATTTATTAGACCTAATATTTTCACCTTTATTCACTGTTATTCATTATTTATTACATATATTCAAGGCTAATTATTATTTCGTCTATATTGACTGTTATCCAATATTTGTCACATATATATTCAAGGCTAATTATTGTTTCATCTTTATTTCACTGTTATTCGATATTTGTCACATATATATTCAAGGCTAATTATTGTTTCATCTATTTTACTGTTATTCGATATTAGTCACATATATATTCAAGGCTAATTATTGTTTCATCTTTATTACTGTTATTCGATATTTGTCACATATATATTCATGGCTAATTGCTGTTTCATCTATTTTATTATTTGATATTTGTCACATATATATTCACGGTTAATGGCTGATTCATCTATATTTACTACTGTTCGATATTAGTCACATATATATTCAAGGCTAATTATTGTTATTTTGGTAAACATTCCTTTCTATTCTCTGCCCATTTTAAACTTGAACATTCTGTCCTTTGCAAGATTGCTCTATAAGTTTATAATACGTCCCTTAATAACAGCAATAATTAGAATAACCCCCTTCTACTGATTGACTGTGCTGCTTTTAACTTTTACATAGAAAAATCACTTTTACTCTCGTACTTTATATAGACTGTACATTTCCGGTTAATGTGTCCACTCACAGGAAATTTTAAGGCTATTACAGACATATTCAAAGGCAAGATTAGGAAAAGTTAATTTCCTAGTGGTAATTTATTCTTAAGGCTGTTATCAATTTCCTGGTGGTAACTGAAATTTATTCTTAAAGCTGTTAACAACTCATACAAGTGTCTATAAAACAGTAATTAATAAATGTTAAATATTTCTTATTCATTAGATCTCTGTGAGCACCAATCAGTATCAGCTTGTATATTATGAAGTCCTGCCGTTATATGATTTGAAAATAAACAATTTTGTTGCTAAACAAATATATTTTCCTACATAAATGGTAAAAAAAAAAAAAAGAGTAAGGCTCCTGGAGTATTTAATACGGCAGTGAAAAAAACTAATTTTTTTCATTTGGACTTCTGGTAAAAAGGAAAACGCTTTGGGAATCATTCCGGCGTGATTTCAACGCTGAATATGCTAATGAGTTTATATAACCTTTACTCGATTTTACTGCCAAGTTGACCTCAAGCGTTGAGCTCTAATTGATACGTTGTGATTAACTTCCCTTGATCAAATATGTTTATACAAAGTCTTAATCAGTAAAAGAATGAAAAAACGTAAAGAATTTAAGTGATTAAATATATAAAAGTGGTACTTTAAGTTATGTTTCGTAGAGATACCATACGTTTTTCTCCAATAGTGACATTTGCTCATTTTCCCCTTATTCCACAATTTATTCTATTTGCCGTTTCAGGTCAAAACACCGATATACTTCGTTAAGAAATGAATCATAAAATCAATGATAATCCAAAAGTACTTCTAAATCATCCTAATAATTCTGATTTGATGGAATTTCTTGTCAAAGTCTTGCATTTCACCCGCGATTCTGAGATTCGAGAGACCAGTTTCCGATCTATAAGGCTCCGGGCAACTCGTAAGCCTTCGCAGCAATTCGGATAATAAGTACAGAGCTGAGGAGGAAGTAGTTAGGAAGCCATATATACGTAGGATCCAATCCTGTCTAAGAAAGGGATCTACTTTCACACTGAATAGGATCGCGATTCGGAAGATGAAGCGAGGGGTCTCGGCTTTCTGGAAACCTGCCAAGTTTTATGAGATTGTAGTTTGAAAATTGAGAAAAGGTTTTCTCTTTAAAATTATTATATTTTCTTTAATATTCAAAGTGACGACAATAATCTGTTATATCATAGTTTCTGTTAAATTTTGTTTAGCCACCTGAGAGGCTAGAAGTGGGAAGACACTGTTAATAAGTGGCAATCACTCTTCCATTAGTCTTGTGTGAAATAACGATCAGAAAAATGTGGAAAAATCCCTAGTGCCCTCTAATATTATAGAGCAGTCTGGATTCCTGTACCCGAAATATTTTACATTAAATTTTCTGTCACAGAAAAAGGAACTTTTTCTGGTCTTATGAAAATAATTTGGAACTTGGAAAGCAAAGGGGAACTTCAAAAACGTATTAGTTATGCATGGAAAATTGACGGATTATTTCCCATGAAAACTTCTGCAATTAAAGTTGACTCAAGATTAACCATAAGAGAATATATATATATATATATATATATATATATATATATATATATATATATATATATATATATATATATATATATATATATAGATACATACATACATACATACATACATACATACATACATACATACATACATACATACATACATACATACATAAAGGAAAAGAGAAATATAGCCGCGAGCACAGAAATCGTCAGATTGCGTGAGAGAAGACACACTTCAAGACTATAATGTTTTAGGGAACTAATGGCCCTCAGTATTTACTTTGCATTATTAATCTTGCCAAGTGTAATTCCGAGAGTCATGAAATGAATAATGACGGGACACTGCGTCCCACTTCTCTACAACAGAGAAGGAGGAGGAGGAGGAGGAGGAGGAGGAGGAGGAGGAGGAGGAGGAGGAGGAGGAGGAGGAGGAGGAAGAGAAAGTGGTTGATAATTTGGAAGCAAATATAAAAGCAAATAATGTTTTTGTTTGCTTTCGTGCCTGGGTGTGTTCTTAAGGGAAGTGTGTGTGTTTGTGTGTGTGTGTGTGTGGTGTGTGAGTGTGTGTGCGTGTGTGTTGCCCAAATTGCGTGTGTACGTTTCCCAGGAGCAGAGTTTTATAGGAAAAACAAATGACCTAGTATAGTGAGGATTTACATATTAAATATAAGTCTGTTTTTGCCAACTGCACACACACACATATATATATATATATATATATATATATATATATATATATATATATATATATATATATATATATATATATATATATATATATATGTATTGGAAAGACAGGAGAGCCAGACAGAGACAGACAGAGAGACAGACAGACAGAGGTCAGAAAATGACTAAGTGAAACATCTTATTCGCAAAGATCATTGCAAAGGCAGAGAGTCAGCCAGCGACAACTAGACAGAGTCACAAAGAGAGAGAGAGAGAGAGAGAGAGAGAGAGAGAGAGAGAGAGAGAGAGACAGGGAATGATCAAGGGAGCCATCCCTCAATCGCCTTAGAGTAGGTACTATTATTCTGCCTTAACAATGAGAGGAAAGGATTGCCCCAGACTCGACTCAATAATTCCCTACCTCCATTCGGGCGATATTCTGTAATCGAACTCTGCGCTTGGGTGGATCTATCCAGGTCCCTGCATTCGCTTCGCCCTTATAGATGACAATGGAGATTTGCCAGGATCCGGATTATGCATCCGGAATCTCTCTCTCTCTCTCTCTCTCTCTCTCTCTCTCTCTCTCTCTCTCTCTCTCTCTCTCTCTCTCTTCAAATATCTGGTCTTTCTGCTTGAAAACTATTTGAGATATCTGACGTGTGTCAGAGTAAAGATAACCCACCCTATCTCTCTCTCTCTCTCTCTCTCTCTCTCTCTCTCTCTCTCTCTCTCTCTCTCTCTCTCTCGCTTCAAATATCTGTCTATCTACTTGAAAAGTGCTCGATATCTGCTGGTTGCCGGAGTAAAGATAGCCCATACTCCTCTCTCTCTCTCTCTCTCTCTCTCGCTCATAGCCCTTTTGCTGCGTTAGATCATGAACATCATTCCTTTTCCATATTGTCCTTCACGTTATTTTCTTTAACGAATTATCTAAAGCAACTTTAATTTCATCATCATGGTCTTCCATTTGCTTGAGTTTGATAAAGTTTTGATCAACTCCTAACCTGTCATATTTGTGTGAAACATAATGTAAGTATTTATGTCATGTAAGTATGTATATATATATATATATATATATATATATATATATATATATATATATATATATATATATATATATATACATATATATATATGTATATATATACGTGTGTGTGTGTATTATTTTTACAATTTTACTATTATTTTCAGTCCACAAACCGCAGTGAACTCTCCTATCCCCATCCAGTGCTCCTGAAAAACACTGGACTAATTTTTCATGATAAAAAAATCTTGTTTCATTCCGTCAATTTTGTTTTGCATCCATTCAAGTCTGTCTGTTTCAGGGAGAATTTTCAAGCTAATTCTCCCTCCCCTGATTAGCTGCTGCTTCGTCCACACTACTCGTCAATTCATTAGCACCGACTTGTTCTTTGTAGTTGGTCACAAACATGTCCAAAAAAAACATCTCTGTTTCTTTGCTTGGGGTAATTCTACGTCTCTCTTTCCAGATACGTTGATGAGGGTGAGTCTATTCATGGAGTGGACAGGCGTGTATCTCTCTCTCTCTCTCTCTCTCTCTCTCTCTCTCTCTCTCTCTCTCTGTATATATATATATATATATATATATATATATACATATATATATATATATATATATATATATATATATATATATATATATATATATATATTTATATGTATATGCATTATGTATATATACATATATATACTGACATTATGTCACACAAATATGATAAGTCAGAAGTTTATCAAAACTTTATCAAACTCAAGGTAAAGTTTACATCGAATGTATCGACTCCATTTATATGGAAATTGAAGGCTATGGTAAAAAGGACATTAGGAAATATGGAAAAGTTTGGAAGACAGAACTTTGAAAATAATGTTATGTTTATTACATAATCTGCTATTACTACTACTACTGCTAATAATAATAATAATAATAATAATAATAATAATAATAATAATAATAATAATAATAATAATAATAATAATAATGCCATCAGGCTGAAGTGGCTAGCGTGGAGGCTGATAATTTCTTTTCAGAGTTTTGTCTCGACCCCTGGGATCCGGTTTTACTGCCCCCCCAACTCCCAAAAAAAAAAACTTCAGAATCACATTTTGTTTTTGTTTTTTACCAAGAGTTTTTCTTTTATATGTTGTTGAGACATCACAGGATACAGAGTGTTATTAATGTGTTTTTTTTAGTAAGATTTACTTATCAATTTACATAATTAACTGTAATGTAGTAATGTTATCCAATGATTATTAGAGAATTTCCTTTAGGTCATCATATTCCTAAATATTAAAAAGGAATCATGCATTACTGCTAATGTTTCTGTTACTTTCACTACTATCAGTATTACTACTACTGTTCTTACTAACACTAATGACAACAAAAATACTTATATTAAATATTTCCATATTATCATATCATACATAGGCGTAAGTGACTTGTAAATGTGACAAACTGTCACTCATTTACAAGATTAGCTTTTGAAAGCAAAATTATAAAAAATTGAATTATACGTCGTCATATTCGATCATATCTTATTTTGTAAAATAAATGATAACTTTCTTACTAAAAATAAAATAGTGTCATATTCAAAACAGCTTGAAAAACCAATTCGCTCCAATCTATACTATTCCCTTTAATAAAAAGCAATTACAAATCTTGAAAAATATGAGAAATGAGCAAAAAAAAAAAAAAGACTCCCCATGTAACTAACTAAACACTTAGAGTATAATGAGTTTTTGAAAAGTCCATCTTCTTTCCTGGACGAGGTAAAAAAAAAAAGAATATAAGATAAAATCTCTTTTCTTGAGGCAAGAGCCAGAATTGGCTCTCAATAGGATGACTTCCACCAGCTGAATGAATCTTCCACGGGGCTAATCTTCCCAGGTACTTTGCATCGGAAATGAGTCTCCTTTGCTGGGGCGTAATGAAATGCTCAGGAAACGTCCGAGAGAGAGAGAGAGAGAGAGAGAGAGAGAGAGAGAGAGAGAGAGAGAGAGAGAGAGAGAGACTGAATACTCCCGGACGAGTGAGTTAGGCCTTCTTAGGAACCCCTTCTTACCTCTGAAGGACAGGCTCAGTCATTTGCATGTTCAGGATTCTTTTCGTTTTTTTTTTTTTGTCGAGTTCCTTTGGCTTTGATAAACTACAGAATGAGTGTGAGTCCTTAGCACATAGTTATCTCATCGTGAATCATAAATGATTCACTATCTTCATCCAATATTCATTTATAATATGTTCGTAGAATGAGTGTGATTTGCATGTTCAAGATTCAAGATTCTTTCTCTCTCTTTTTTTTTGTCAAGTTCCTTTGGCTTTGATAAACTCCAGAATGAATGTGAGTCCTGAGCACTTATATATGTTATCGTGAATCATACATGATTCATTATCTTAATCTAATGTTCATTTAGGATATTTGCGTAGGCATTTATAAACTACAGAATGAGAGTGTGATTTGCATGTTAAGATTTAAGATTCTCCTTTTTTTTGCCAGTCTGATTCATAAAGACTTAGATTTCTCATCATGAATCATATATGAATCATCTTTATCTAATATTCAGTTAGAACAAATTCATGGGGTTTGATAAACTACAGAATGAGTATGAATCCTAAGCACCTAGATATCTCAACGTGAATCATATGTGAATCATTACCTGAATCTAATATTCATTTAGAATAACCTCTCCTATTATGAGACTTCAACAAAACCATATTTAATTCAATGATTATGCAGAAATTGTCAAATATTCAAAAATAAACATTAAGTTTATGCTTAAAAGATTAATTATATGAAAGCAACGTCATTTTCTGTCAAAGTATTTATTAGGAATGACAACATTCAAATCATCAAAAAATGCTGGCATATATTCTAGGAATTAACATATGCATATGTAAATAAGGTTATTCTTGATCAGTATTGCCTCGAATAAAACAAAGTTATTACTAAGGATTAAATGATAGCTCAAAATATTTAGATAGTTTTTCACAAACCTGGAGAAGAAAAAGTTAAATAGACAATATATTTTACAAGTAGATAATTCTGTATGCTTCAGTTACTTTTGTACTGCCTCAGAAATAAGTCATTCTCGAAAATATTGTGCTATATTGCAGTGACGGCAACAATTAATACTGAAGTTGCCACTTTCCAAATTTCTTGATCTATTTCACTTACTTATATTTTAGTAATGCATAGTTTTGATTAAAAAAAAATTAACCTTATTTGATTATACAGTAATGCAATGATTTCCTCCATCTGACGATTCCTTTGTGCTCTCAAGAACACCATCTGCTATTGTTTTGAGATAATGAGATGAAAAATGCTTAATATGATGAAAGCTTTAATTTTGTCCATTCGCTCTCTAATCGTTCACTAATTCAATTGATCATTCACTGCTTCGTTATTCTCGCAATTACGAGTATGAAAGGATGACAAAAATGGTTATAACAAGGAAAGGTAATGTAATTAAGCAAACACCAGCAAGGAATAATTTGCGTAATTTGTGTCATTTGATTTCTGAAGCTTTCTTTCTATTTAACAAGCGAGTGGTCAAGTTAATTGCCCCTCACTGTATTAAATCAAATGCCCAGGTTCGAATTCTGGCTAAGGCAGGTGTAATTATTCGTTATTCCCAGGGTGTAGGAATTTCGAGATTAAGTGATGTTTGTGGCTTAATATCTGAGAATTTAAAAAGTCCACGTGGTAAGTGACTGTATATATATATATATATATATATATATATATATATATATATATATATATATATATATATATATATATATATATATATATATATATATATATATATATATACAAAGCTATAAAGAAATCAAGAAATTAAGAACACGTCATTTCGATCTTAGCCAAAAGTGCAAAAAAAAAAATCACTTTCGAAATGACAAGGTATCATTAATTTTTTTATAACATTTTTTTTATTCATTTGATGTTATTTCATTATTCTCTCTCCTTTAAGATCCTTGATACCCGAGTAATGAGAGTCGTCTCATAAGACGGAGTAATTGAAAATGCAAATTCGTTTCGAAATATGAAACTCCGAGGACGAGACTCTTCACGAGAAGTTAATGAATAGTAAAATGGTTTCGGTGCGGAAATATTGTCTTAAGAGAGAGAGAGAGAGAGAGAGAGAGAGAGAGAGAGAGAGAGAGAGAGAGAGAGAGGGTTGTAACTGGGAAAGAGGAAAGAAATAGATACTCATACCACCCAAGGACCCTAGACACTAAATTTCTATTTGGTAATATGAAAAAGTTACTATTATTATTATTATTATTATTATTATTATTATTATTATTATTATTATTATTATTATTATTAGAGAGAGAGAGATAGAGGGGCGGGGGGGAGAGAGAATGTGATTGGGAAGGAGGAAGGAGATATTATTTTCACCCAAGGACCCAATACACTAAATTTCAATTTGGTAATAAAAAAAGCAAAACTGCTTAAATGTTATTTTTTTATAATTATCAATTAAGGTCCGCATTTTCATACCACAAAAAGCTATTTTCTAATCTATGTAAAAATTATTATTTGCAAAAAAATTTCGATACACGCAAGAAAAATATGACGTACAACTACATTTCTTCCTAAAGATAGCATTTGCTAAGAATGTGGAATATGAATTTCAATTTGGAATAGACTCTTAATAGTTCATATTTCCTAACTGCAAATAAATCATAAAACTAATATACATTCTAATAATTCCTTACCTTACAAATCCTCCAAAATGTTAAAGAAAAAAAACATATTTTTCAGGAACTGACTCGGCTAGATTATGAAAAATAACAAAAATCAAATTTTTCAGATATTGCCTCGACGTTTTTATAAACACTCTCTAATCACAGGAATACGGTTCGTCACTATAATGACATGAGAAGCAAATTGGAAAGTCGTGAGCTCTTGTAACCCAAGGGTCATTGAACCTAGAAGTGAAACTTACGCAAGTTTAATCTTTAAATTCTTAATACTCCTTAAGCATTAGATTATTGTATTTGTTTCATATAATTCATCATTATTATTACTTAACATTATACATTCTGAAGGTTATTCATAGCAAAAGGTACATTAACATGAATAAAAATGTGATATACTTAAACAGACTCAAAATCATAGTTTATACGAAATAACTTTTCACTTAATTTTTGTTTGAGAAATAGATCAATGACACATACGAAAAAATACATAATGTATGGATATTCTCACATAATTGAAATGCAGTAATGCCATGTATACCTGTAGCAACACGCATACACAGACAATATCTTAGCTATTTTAAAAGATATTTCAAATGAAGTTTACCGTGATACGAGCTTAAAAAAAAATACACGAGGTATGAAATTATCATATAACTGGAATACAGTGATGCAATGTATCCCTGTAGCAAGAGAGGACAGACGGTATGTGGTTCCGTGAGCAGAATTCCAAACCAAACATTTAAAATTCATAATATAAATTTTCATCAAGAAACTTTCGCTATCTTATCCTATTATTTCACACACGAGTCTAATTAATTTTTCTTCTAATCACACAATATTCGCTCGACGGCCATTTTAAATTCGCCTAATTATAAGGCCCAGATGATGCAGTGTTTGTTACCTTCCTGTTTTTGCCATGATCTTAAATTGGAATTTCGTCCACGTCGTCTAGTTTGTATGCATTATAATTACGCTTCCTGAATATTCTTATTTATGCTTTAATTAGTGACTACTTATTACAAACCTAAACTAAGATTTTTTTTCATATGATTCTATATTAAATCCCTTGTTATATATGATGATTGCAATTTCGTTTTAATTTGTTTATATATATATATATATATATATATATATATATATATATATATATATATATATATATATATATATATATAAACATGGAGTTCAAGATGGCGTGGGGTTTAAGTTATTTTGTGGCCTATTGTCTTCTATAGAAACATACACACGCACACATACACAACGTATATATATATATATATATATATATATATATATATATATATATATATATATATATATATATATATATATATATATATTGTGTATGTATGCGTGTGTGACGATCTGAATAGCAATGAACAGCGTTCGCAAAACCTTTAAACAAGGGATTTTGGTCACAAAACGCCATAATTATTTTGGTTTTTTATAGTCACCTGATGCTATGGATGTATGAACTTTAACTGTCCTGAAGTTTTAAGAAAGTTCCCTATAAGAAATAATTTCTCCAAGAACACTAAATCATTTACTTAAACTAGAATAATAATTATTCCACGTAGCAGGCACATCTAAATATGACGATACGTTTCAGAAAATTTGACATTATCATTCGACAGAAAATAATGCATATTCTAATCATAATTAATGAGACAAGAATTTATTTGCGAGCTTGTAGCACATTACATTCAAGTATATTCTCCTGTTTTCCCCTTCTCAGATAAGTTTATTTACTCAGTCATTCTCGGAGCTAATACTACTCGATAATAAATTCAGATTTTAAATATGAATATTAATACCTGATTTGCAAATGGGTTGCCTGGGTTATACAGAGAGTTATTCATAATGTATGATTATTCTAAGTAAAGTCTGAAGTGAATAAGCTTCCCCAGTCAACATGGCCTTGCATAAAACTCGTATTAGATACGTTGGCTATTCTAAAGAGTCTTTTATTGACGAGCTTAATGTTCCGAGTCTCTCTTGACAATAATGGAGGTCCATTACATTTACGACACGAGGAATGGAGTTAGATGACAATTAGACTAATAACCTGGATGCCCTTGCAAAAACGAATTAATTTATCGAGTATGAAATGATAATAACGTGATAATTAACGGAAGTGTATTAATATTAATTTGGAATAATTGTTAAGAGGCTATTGCATTGCGAGACAAAGCAATCATTTCAGCGTCGTATGCTGTTTGAACTGAAATTGGTAAGATTCAGTGTTATCCTGGAAAAAGGCTGTATATTAATTCCTAGACTGAATGGGAGTTTAGGAAGAAAGAAGATAGTTCATGAGACAGAAGTCAGCGTAGAGAACGCGTCATGTATGTACTGAATGTGTGTGTACACACACACACACATATATATATATATATATATATATATATATATATATATATATATATATATATATATATATATATATATATATATATATATACATATATATATACATATATACACACACAAATTTCCTCCTACAAGATTATTGTCTCCCCTCCCCCTACCACCTCACGACCACCATTTCTGGCTGGTTCTTCTTCTTCTTCTTCTTCTTCTTCTTCTTCTTCTTCTTCTTCTTCTTCTTCTTCTTCTTCTTCTTCTTCTTCTTCTTCTTCTTCTTCTTCTTCTTCTTCTTCTTCTCAGCCTTGAAGGATAATTACCGATGCGGTAAGGAAGTATTAGCTTCTAACAGCCAAAGTTTTAATTGTCTTGTGAACTGGTGAATTCCTAGCATTAAGATTCGGTTGGCTTACGAGGCCAGAAGGAAAGCAACAGGTTGGGTTTCCTCTGGCAAAGATGTTGTTGGGTTTGGATTGTCTGTGGGGAAAATGTGGAAAGGGATTGTGGGGAAAATGTCTGTGGAAAGGGATTGTGGGGAAAATGTCTCTGGGGAGGGACTGTGAGGAAAATGTCTGTAGAAAGGGATTGTGGGGAAAATGTCTGCGTGAAAGGATTGTGGGGGAAATGCCTGTGGAATGGAGTCATGGGGAAAATGTCTGTAGAAAGGGATTGTGGGGAAAATGTCTCTGGGGAGGGACTGTGAGGAAAATGTCTGTAGAAAGGGATTGTGGGGAAAATATCTGTGGAAAGGAATTGTGGGGAAAATGTCTGTGAAAAGGGATTGTGGGGAAAATGTCTGTGAAAAGGAATTGGGGGAAAATGTCTGTGGTGAGGGATTGTGAGGAAAATGTCTGTGGAAAGGGATTGTGGGCAAAATGTCTGTGCGGAGGTATTGTGGGGGAAATGCCTGTGGAAAGGAAATGTGGGAAATACGCCTGTGGAAAGGGACTGTAAGGAAGATTTCTGTGCAAAGGGACTGTGGGGAAAATGTCTGTGCAAAGGGATTGTGGGGAAAATGAGTAGTGAATCTGCGTGGGAGTTAAGAGAGGTTCGCAAGTTGTCTGTGATTACATTTAAGGTTTATTGTCTTGCTTGTTTATTGTTTATATAAGTTTGAAATGTATTTAAACGAAAATAGTTTTAACATATTCCATATGTATGTATTTATGTATGCATTTGTGTATGTGATAATGCCTGCATGTATGTATGTATGTAATTTTTTCACCTGTGGTGATGTGTGATAAGAGAATCACATGTTAAAATTATTACAATTATATATATATATATATATATATATATATATATATATATATATATATATATATATATATATATATATATATATATATATATATATATATATATATATATATATATATATATATATATATATATATATATATACATACATATATATATACATATATATATGTATATACTGTATATGTACATATATGGTATGAGTGTGTTTATTAATGTGTTATTGCCTTTTCTTTAAAGAAATTGTTTAATTTACATAAATCGATTTATTTTTGGGCAAGGCAAAAATAGCGATAGGTTAAAATATTAAGTAAAAAAATTGAAGCGAATATAACTGTCATTATCAATACCTAATAAAAATCTTCATATGAGGATTTAATACCCCACACCAACGTCTATTCAATTTTACTTAATTAATGCACAAAGATAAATCATCATCCGGGAGGAATCCATAAATGTCACACGAAGAAATCTTATCTTCGAAGAAAGACCAAATTATGACACTTCTGAGACACTGCATGACAATCAATAGTGCCATTCTGCTCCGAGCGCAAGTAACTCATTGGTAATTATTAAATAAATAAAAGAAGTAACGTTTTGAAAAAGAAAGGATTATATCAACAAGGGTTCCCCAATATTGAAAACTCATCTGGGGTAAAGTTTTGTCCTCAGAGTTCATAAGTTTTTTTTCTATCTCGGTTAATTACTTTCTTGAGGCAAGCAAACTTTGTCAACAAATATTTTTGGGACATAAGTTACTTGAGGTAACTATTCTTAAGTATGGTGTTCATCAAGAAAAAATGTATATCATGCATTAGTTCGTGGCTCGAAGAAATAAGAGTATTTTGGAGCTTAACTGAAAAACATGTTTATTTCTGCAAGTGAGTATTTAAAAGACTGAATAGAACTCAAGTTAGAATATATTACAAATGAATGTACATGTACGCTACAGCTGTAGATTATCATCAGTACAGAAAAATTAAATTCAGGTGATCACCAATGGATACAGATTTATTATTATTATTATTATTATTATTATTATTATTATTATTATTATTATTATTATTATTATTATTATTATTATTATTATTATTATTATTATTGCTGCTTCAGCTGCATTTATTTTTTAGAAGACTTTTTCTATTTTCCTTATTGCGGACTTCTCTTCAGTGGAGGTGCGTGCTAACAGCTCGCCTATATTTGTCATTTCATGGGTGACAAATATAGGCGAGCTGTTAGCACGCACCTCCACTGAAGAGAAGTCCGCAATAAGGAAAATAGAAAAGTCTTCACAAAATAAATGCAGCTGAAGCAGCAATAATATTCAATAGAACCTGTTTAAAAGAGGGTCTGCTGCCAAATTATATTATTATTATTATTATTATTATTATTATTATTATTATTATTATTATTATTATTATTATTATTATTATTATGCTAAATACACTAGCAGCATCAGTCGAATTGATTTCATATTGAGTCTTCTCAATTGTACGTACAATTATTTTTTTTACAGTGTTAATACTGTGCAAAAGCTTGCCAATGTTTATACCGTAATTGACAAAACGATACAGAATCTTAAGGCCCAGTTATTTTATTCTGTAATAAATAGGGAGTAAGTGAATTATGATGTGACGTTTCCGTAGAGTTTTTGACATGGACAACCTCATTCTGAAGGCCGCACTAACGATAACGCACGGAAACGGCACTCCGCATTTCACTTACTTTCTCTTATGAGCAGTACATTTATTAAGCCTCCAGCTTCTGTACCCTTTCTCTCACTCAAAATATGAACATTTTATTTAACTGACATTATTATTATTATTATTATTATTATTATTATTATTATTATTATTATTATTATTATTATTATTATTATTATTATTATTATTATTAGCAGCCCAGTATGAAAAAGAAATAGGGAAATAAAGAATAATTAATACAAGTATGAAAATAAACAAAAACTAAAATAAAAAACTGGAAATTAGACATATGTGAGACTA
>NC_089765.1:13756977-13764477 GCF_040412425.1 Macrobrachium rosenbergii | reverse complement strand
AAGTTTCACTTGAAATCCTGTCATTACATGACATCGCCTTTGTCATATTATTATTATTATTATTATTATTATTATTATTATTATTATTATTATTATTATTATTATTATTATTATTATTATTACAGAAAACATTCCCCAATTTATTCACTGTAACCGATGATAAATTGTCAAAATTTCAATCCACTGCTGAAAGCAGAATGGCGAGAGAGAGAGAGAGAGAGAGAGAGAGAGAGAGAGAGAGAGAGAGAGAGAGAGAGAGAGAGAGAGAGAGAGAGAGAGAGAGAGAGAGAGAGAGAGAGAGAGACTACTCTGGGACCAAAACAGAACAAAATTTATCCTTGTATACAGTTTGGAATCATAACATTGGGCAGGGGAGGTGGGAGAGGAGAGGAATGTGTATAATGCTGCCACATGATATACGAGCAAAAATTCTCTTATTGCCCCGAGGAATCGTTTCCGAGTGATATACGAATATTTTTCCTTTTCATTCCTCCATTGTGGTGAGGAATTGTGGCCGTTTGTTTTATTCAATATTAAGTTTTATAGGTCCGGCCATGATGTATCTCGGGCGTTAAATCTCGCGCTTGCGAATAAAGGCAACAGCTGATGGGATAGTGCTCCGTAACATTTCACTGCGAGGCCGTTTTGGAAAGCGTGTGTTTGCTGCTTTGAAAGCGTATGTTTGCTGCTTTGAAAGCGTATGTTTGCTGCTTTGAAAGCGTGTGTTTGCTGCTTTGAAAGCGTATGTTTGCTGCTTTGAAAGCGTATGTTTGCTGCTTTGTTACTCGCCTAAACCGGAGGTTTTTGTTTGTGAGAGATGGCACAAACAAAGCGATGGATTTCTTGTTGTCTGAGGTTATATTTCAGTGACTTGTTCTGGAACCGTTTGAGAAATGTCACTAAGAAAATGTTGAACTTTCTGTAATCTGTGATTATATTTGAATTACTTATTCTAGAACTGACTGCATTCCCTTGCGTCCCAGCAATGAGAGAAATGGTGCAAACAAAATGATGAATTTCTTTTAATCTGTGATTATATTTGAACTACTTATTCTAGAACTGATTGCGTTCTGTTGCGTCCCAGTAATAGAGAAATATCACAAACAAAATTATGAATTTCTTGCAATCTATGATCATATTCAAATTACCTATTCTAGAACTTATTTTTTTTCTTTTGCGTCCCAGTAATGAGAGAAATGTCACAGTAATGAGAGAAATGTCACAAACAAAATGATGAATTTTCTAGTCTGTGATTATATTTGAATTACTTATTGGCGAGCTATTTACCCTTATATTATGTGACATTTAATGAGTGAAATAAAAAATTAATGATTACTCTTGTAAACTGGAAATACAAACATCATGCAATATTACGCCATTTTACAAAATTAAACATAATAAAATGTCTGCTCAACATATTTAACTCCTACTTTGTATAACCTTTCCTGTTAAAGGAAATACAAATATCATTATTATTATTATCATCATCAGATTTCTATGCTGCTCAAGTACTATGACTTTTAAATCGTGAAAAACACTAAAATGGTATGATTGATTTCACAGTCTTTGTTCTTTTGAAGTTTACAACATGAAAAAAAAAAAGTTATTTCCATATACTAATGAATAATAAACAAAATAACATACAATATGATTTTATCTAAACCAGTATAACATAACACAACGCCTTACACTTCAGAAAGCATATCTTTGATCCATCATAAATCTCTAACTAACACCGCAGTTATAAAAGTCAAAACCTTTGTGAAAGCGCTGGTTGAATGACCGTGGCACGGAATGTAATTACACACGACTCTCTCTCTCTCTCTCTCTCTCTCTCTCTCTCTCTCTCTCTCTCTCTCTCTCTCTCTCTCTCTCTCTCTCATACATAAATGGCGATCTATTTCAATAGCTTACACAAGTGAGCCAAGTTTGTCACAATGCTCGACAGCAATAAGTCTCTCTCTCTCTCTCTCTCTCTCTCTCTCTCTCTCTCTCTCTCTCTCTCTCTCTCTCTCTGTAAGACTGTAAGGCTGTAAGACTAAGACTCTCTCTCTCTCTCTCATACATAAATGGCAATCTGTTACAATATCTCACACAAGTGAACCAATTTTGTTACAATGCTCGACGACAACAACTCTCTCTCTCTCTCTCTCCATTTGCTAGAATCACCTCCATCATTCCAAATGAAAGAGCTTCGAGCTAGACGACGCCATAAAACATCTTTAATTCCACCTTTGTTGCCGTGTTTTCTGGACGTCGAGAATGACAAAAGTTACTTGAGGTCTCGTGAGGTGATATTTCTCACGAGGATTAAACGGTACAGTAGTCATATTTCTCTTGAGTAACTTTTGGCCGGAAATGAATTGAAAGGAGGAGGAGGAGGAGGAGGTTTGATTACATGAAAGCAAATGTGATATGTAGCAGCTATTTTATCAATTCCCTTTGTAGGAAAGATGGTAACGTATATTCGACTATGAATATCATCCAATAGATAAATGATGATCTGTTTCAGTATATTGCACGAGTGATCCAGTTATCTTATTATCATGCTTAACAACAAAAACAACACCTCTCTCTCTCTCTCTCTCTCTCTCTCTCTCTCTCTCTCTCTCTCTCTCTCTCTCTCTCTCTCTCATACATATATAAATGGCTATCCGTTTCAGTACATTGCACAAGTGAACCAAGTTTAAGTAATGCTCGACAGCAACCCCTCTCTCTCTCTCTCTCTCTCTCTCTCTCTCTCTCTCACACACACACACACACACACACACACACACATACACACACACATACACAAATGGCAAAGTATTTCTGTAGCTTGCACAAGTGAACAGTTTTATTATAATGCTCTACACCAGCAACAAGTCTCTCTCTCTCTCTCTCTCTCTCTCTCTCTCTCTCTCTCTCTCTCTCTCTCTCTCTCTCTCTCTCTCTCTCTCTAACAACACAATGAAGAGGCAAAACAACTATTTTCTACTCAATAAACCAACATGAATGAACGCTGAATTCTAATTACCTAAAACCAAATCCACCTTCTATCTAGACGGTGGTGGACGAATTGTGCATCTGGGGGTAAGAAGATTTAAAATGAAAAGGATAAGACGGAGAATGAGAGAGAGAGAGAGAGAGAGAGAGAGAGAGAGAGAGAGAGAGAGAGAGAGAGAGAGAGAGAGAGATAAGCAGATTACCGGGAATTGGGTTACGGCTAGTGGGAATACGAATGCACGCGGAATGGTCTTTCAGAAGTGGCTTTTGTGAAGCGAAGAAATACATTGTTAGGAAAGTAGCGCAATTCCTGAAAGCACCATTACTATTGCTGTGACTATTTCTTTGCGTTTTTGGTTTCGTAATGCTTAAAAATGCAATGTTAAGAGGGCAGTAATATTATTTAAACCACTGATAGCATTGCTATTAAAATTTCTTTTCATTTTTGGTTTAGGGGGACAGTACTTTTCCTGAAACCACTGCAACTATTTCTGTGACTATTCTTCATTTTTCTTTTGTAAAGCTTTTGTTAGAGGAAAGTACTATTCCTGAAATCACTTATACTATTTCTGTGGCTATTTATTTTCATTTTTGGTTTGGTGATGCTTAAAAATGTGTTTTTAGGGAAATAATACTATCAATTAAACTACTGATATTATTGTTGCTAAATTTTCTTTCCATTTTTGTTTTGTTTTGTAAAGCTTAGAAAAATATTGCTGGAAGGAAGTACTAGTCATGAAATCACTTATACTATTTCTGTGAGTATTTATTTTCATTTTTTGTTTGGTAAATCTTAAAAATGCATTTTTTAGGGAAGTAATATTATCACTTAAACTACTGATGCTATTGCTGCTAAATGTTCTTTCCATTTTTTTGTTTGCAAAGTTTTAAAATGCTTTGTTAGGAGAGTAGCACTATTCCTGAAACTGCTAATACTATTTCTGTGACTATTCTCCTCATTTTTCTTTTGTAAAGCTTTAAAAGGCATTATTAGGAGAAAAGGACTACTATTTAAAACACTGATACTATTCATGTGATTATTTCTTTCCATTTTTCTTCAGTAAAGTTTTAAAATGCATTGTTAGGAGAGCAGCCCTATTCCTGAAACAAATTATACTATTTCTGTGACTATCTATTTTAATATTTGGTTTTGTGAAGCGTAAAAAGACATTGCTAGGAAGGCAGTACTGTTATTTAAACTACTCATACTATTGCTTGTAAAGATTCCTTTCTTTTTTGGTTTTGCAAATCTTAAAAATGCATTTTTAAGTAAGCAATACTATTCCTGAAACTACTGATATTATTACCATTACTATCTTAATTTTGATTTCCATATTTTCTTCATATTTTCCTGTTTTAACTTCTTTCTTAATCTTTCCAGCGTCTCAGGTCAGCCTCGACAGGTGATAACCTACAGTGGAAATGTGTTAACTCAATTACTTATAACAGAAATAATCTTACCTGCAAGCTATTAATTTTCAAATATTTTATAAGTATCACTATTCTGTATGAAAATATAAAACTGAATTTTATATTCAAATTTGAGTCAAATACTATTGTATACGTGTGCTGAGCTAAGCAGTACTTATAAAAATGCTATAAAAATGTACAATTACTCAGAGAATAAATATAAGTATCAGAACTATGACGACATAATAGAGATGAATTCTCTATTCATCTCTGAAAACATATACTGAGACAAGCAGTGAATTATACGTTATTATTTGACTGCTGTGGGTCGCATCCCTGGGTAGGTTAAGGAATGGTGCTGGGAATACCATTCCAAAATACCGAATGAGAATTGGAAGAGTAAAAAAGCGGAGTAGAAAAAAAATTGAAAAAAATAGAAAAATTTTTTGTTCAAATATGCCCTGGAGCCAAAAAAAAATAAAACAAGGACCATAAAAAAATATAAAAAATAGAAAAAAATGTATTCAAATATGCCCTGGAGCAAAAAAAAATATGAACGATGCAAACAGTCTATTAATTTTTTTATAGCGTATTCTGTGAATTTAGCAAGAAAAAAAATTAAGCCATGGAATAGAAAAAATAGACAAAATAGGAAAAATTATTTTCCAAATATGCCCTGGAGCAAAAAAAAAATAAGCCATGGAGCAAAATATAAAAAAAATATATAAACAAATTTTAAATACCCCCTGGAGCAAAAAACAAAAACAAAACAAAACTGAACGATGCAAAGAGTCTATTAAATTTTTTAAATTTTTTTTTATAGTGTATTCTGTGAATTTAGGTCAAGCATCTCCAGAAAACGTCTGCAAACAAGAACGATTTCGGGAGCAAATTCGTCGAGTGAAAAAATAAATAAATAAATGAACCTTCTCCTTCCGAAAAATTTTTCCTTCTTCATACTTCTGAGAAGTATCATTTACTCTCCCATTCTGCCGACTCAGTCACATAAGAGTCACGCATATTGAAATGAAACTTCTGAAACGTGTTTCAGGGAATGAGAGGTCGTCTTGCCATCTAGGATTCGTCCCAGAATTTCGCAACGGGATATTTCGGTCTTAAATGAAACATGCAGCCTGAGTTTAAAGCTCGTGAATGGAAGAGAAAATTAGGGAAGGTACTTAATTAAGAGTGGAGGAAAGTGGAAACAAGTTAAAAATGCGCCGAAGTTTCTTCGGCGCAATCGAGTTTTCTGTGCAGCTGTATGAAACTCTGAGCCACGGCCCATGAAACTCTCAGCCGCGTCCCATGAACCTTTCAGCCACGGCCCGATGGTGGCCTGTGTTGTTGGCACCTATAGCGGTGCCAGACTCACTATCATGGCTAACTTTAACCTTAAATAAAATAAAAACTACTGAGGCTAGAGGGCTGCAACTTGGTATGTTTGATGATTAGAGGGTGGATGATCGACATGACAATTTGCACCCCTCTAGCCTCAGCAGTTTTTAAGATCTGAGGACGGACAGAAAAAGTGCGGACGGACAGACAAATAGCCATCTCAATAGTTTTTTTTTTTTTTTACAGAAAACTAGAATTAGTCTACAAATAATGGAACTTATTTCTAATTTCATCTCGTGGATTGCTTTAAAAAGCTCTTATCACATACATCTCTCAATTACTTAACACTAGGAAATTGATTTGAGAAAATCGATTTCTAAAAGGATTTTTAGTATGTTTCCATACTAAAATCCTGTGAAACCTATCCTTAGCATAGATAAATCACGTATTCTGGAAATATCAATGCTTGACAGCCTAAATCATTTACTATAAGAAATTAACTGCTCTCAGGAATTAAGGTTTATAAAAAATGTACAGTTTCATTAACACACACACACATATATATATATATGTGTGTGTGTATATATATATTTATATATATATATATATATATATATATATATATATATATATATATATATATATATATATATATATATATATATATATATAATTATATGTATATATATATATACATATATATATATATATATATATATATATATATATATATATATATATATATATATATATATACATACATATATATATATATATATATATATATATATATATATATATATATATATATATATATAGATCATACTTCAACAGATTAAGAAAAAATATATATAGGCCTTTTAAACATCAAAAGTCACAGTGATGATATAGCAAGCACAGCTAAAAGAGAATATATACCTTTTGATAACCCTAAGTTAATTGCTTTGTAGGGAGAGAGAAAATTTTATTCTATAATGACAGGGCTTTGTACAATGAACCTTTTCCAAGTACTTGACATTTTGACATTTGGGGAAATTCGTTCTCCTAAACGAACTTGAAAGTAAAAATGGAGTTTTTGAATTATGTCAAATAGAAAGAGTAGAAATTCCCTTTTTGTATTTCATTTATGACATCTGTCCTGACTGAAAATCTTTGAACTAAGGTTATTCAATAGTTGAATTGAATAAAATGTATTTATCATTTTACCAAAATTTACCAAATTGGAGGAAAGAATTAAAGAGACAGACACTGACTATGAAAGGTTGATTTTATGTAAATGTTTATCAATCACAAGACTTGTATTTATTTGTAAGAGCGAAGTCTGAAAGTTATGATTTTTTTGTGTGTGTGTGTGTTTGTGTGTGTATTCAGGGAAGTTTCTGTTGAAAGGTAAGTAATTTGTATCTGTATATATATATATATATATATATATATATATATATATATATATATATATATATATATATATATATATATATATATATATATATATATATATATATATATACATATAACCTTCTGTCCCCTGTGTGTGCATGTATATGTGTGTGTATGAGTGTGTTTATAAAGAAACTACTCACTACATCAAAGCAAATATTCACAAAGATAAGCCACTATTTCACAGATAAATCACCCCCCATAGATTCTACTGCAGTCATCTCACAGCAAAGGACACCCACCCTTATACAAACCCTACGTAAGGCTGAAAGAGCCAGCTTCGCCATTTTACCACTCCCTATATCTCAAGGCGGCTATCTTTACGACCACATG
>NC_089765.1:13739477-13741977 GCF_040412425.1 Macrobrachium rosenbergii | reverse complement strand
AATATTACCTCGTGATTATACAATACTTTTGCCTCGCAGTTATATAACAATACTACCTCATAATCATTACTGGAGACAACTGCAATCCTCAGGTTATTAGACAACAAACAAATAACTCAAAAATATCAAATAACTAGAAAGAATATTTTTTGGGAAAAAATATATACATATGCCAATATAAACCTATCATGAATAATGGAGCCAGCAAGCAATTATTCCCTAATCAAATATACATCAACAAACAAATACTGTTTACGAGTACACAAATCATGCCATTGTGCAAACAGGTGGATAAATATGAAAAATAAACACTGGGATATTATCAGACACGTTAAGGCTTCACTGCACGTTGGGTAATGCCTTGGAAAAAATGTAAACAGTACTTTCCTAATAATGTGTAAATTTGGAATGTAAAATATGTGAAATGTTTGTCTTCCTGTTTACAAATATGTAAACAGTATTTTCCTAATCATATGTAAATTTGGAATGTATATACGTGAATGACATGTTTGTTTGCCTGTTTACAAATATGTAAACAGTACTTTCCTAATCATATGTAAATTTCGAATGTAAATGCGCAAATGAAATGTTTGTTTTCCTGTTTACAAATGTCTTGGAATATTTTTTTATTTAACAGTATTTTTTTTTAGTTATGTCGACGTTTTGCATTATGTTCATATCAGTTTTTTTTTATTTTATGAAATTCTCTTTCTACAATTCAAAATAGTGTTAAAACACTCTAATCGTTGAATAGAACAAGCATAATATAAATAATTAAGCATGCAAAATGCCATTTTATTTATAAATATTACTAAATTTATACTTCCTTACAGACACAACTATTTGAAAATACAGTTTACAACTTTCAATATATTCAAAATGAAAACGAAATTCCCTTACAGCCGTGATATCTATGAAAGTGAGCAATAATAATAATGAATATTTTTTTCATCGAGGTATATGAATAATTATATAATGAATGATGAATAATCAGCCGAAGAAGAGAACAGTCCATTCACAATTCACTGATCCAGTTCCTCTCGCCTAAATCCCATCACTGTGTCGAAGATATTAAGTCGAATTAGCCAGGCCCTACTGCAATTGGAGACCGGTTCAGCGGTAATTAGCAACGTTTGAAATCAGAGAGGAATGCAAATACACACACACACACACACACACACACACAACCTGAGCTTTTGAGAAGGTGTCGAAGGCCTACATAATGGCCGGCTCCCAGTAAGGACGTCTCGAGATCCGAGGTAATAGTTTCCCAGATTATATACCTGAGCCTTTAATTTGGTTTTGAAGACGCAAATATGGACACTGCAAAGACTGCAAAGACTACTATGAATAGTAGTTCCTTTTTGCGGTATTTGCAGCAATCGACACGACAGTCGTCAGTGCCTTGATCATTTTAAAAAAGGAGAGGCAGCGATCCCTTACCTAAATCCAAGGTTGTTCATTGTCTTCTCATGCTTCGTTCAGATGGTGTCTAGCTAGATTCGAAAGTAGCCACTCTAAAACGCAAACCAAGGTCAATTAGGCACCAGGAACCACACACTGTCACTACGGGCACAAACAACGGAAACAACGTAAGCAGGTGTCTAAGTACCACCATCAGTACCATAGCCAAGGACAGCAGAACTCGCAACGCGAACGGATACCTGACAGCAGGAGAAACCTGTTGAACACACCTTAAAAACGAATCCCTGCACGGATGATCCAAACTTCTTTCCTTAATGATTTTTTCCAAGACCTTACATGTCATCATTGCTTTCTCTCTCTCTCTCTCTCTCTCTCTCTCTCTCTCTCTCTAGTTACAGAAAATTAATCCTTTTAAAAGTATTAATGGCCTTGTTACGTCTATTAACGGTTGGGGTAGGGAGTAGGGTTGTCTGGAGAAGGAGTTAAGTGGAAGTGGGAGATTGTGGGGAGGGGTTGCCAAACGCCACCATAATGACATAGGCCTAAGGCTCTTCCAGTTAATTCACGCTTGGAGCTTGTCCACCAAACTCGGATTGCACCAACACGTGAAACTCACTCCTCAGTGAGGTTTCTCTTTTCCTCATCATAAGAGTAGGGGAAGACGGGGGCTTTGTGTTGGGGGAGGGGGATTATGGGAAGGGTTTGCCAAACGCCAAAACATAGGCCTAAGGTTTGTCCACCAGCACCAAGTTCGGATTCCACCAACACGCTAAACTCACCTTTCAATGAGATTTCTCTCTGCTTCAACTACGTATTTCGCCAATAAATCGCATTTGCGGGAAGCAGATAGATATTTAAATTGCCAATTAAAAGCGATAGCTTTTTTTAACAGTCATCAAGCGACCGAGGACGTGGAATACGTAAGTGGTTTACATTTGGTTTACAGACGCCGTCCCTTTGGTTATCAGAAATGCCGGGGACAAGTATGTGAATATGAGAGAGAGAGAGAGAGAGAGAGAGAGAGAGAGAGAGAGAGAGAGAGAGAGAGAGAGACGTGAAATGGAAAAGGAATCTG
>NC_089765.1:13721977-13729477 GCF_040412425.1 Macrobrachium rosenbergii | reverse complement strand
GCAAACTTTAAGGCGTTTTCATTTACAACAAATATGAATATTAACTCAGTATTCTTCTGCGGTATGAAATAAATTTGACAAAAAGCACCAAAATTATTCACAGCTAGTTCTAAGACCGTATGGAATACGCAGAAAGGAAAAAGGTAAATTGAGTTTTCTGTACAGCGTATAATGTTGTAAGAAACTCTCAGCTGCGGCCCATGAAACTGTTAGCCACGGCCCGGTGGTGGCCTGTGTTGTTGGCACCTATGGCAGTGCCAGACGCACTATCATGGCTAACTTTAACCTTAAATAAAATCAAAACTACTGACGCTAAAGGGCTGCAATTTGGTGCGTTTGATAATTGGGGGGTGGATCATCAACATACCAATTTGCAGCCCTCTAGCCTAGATCGTTTTTAAGATGTGAGGGCGGACGGAAAAAATTACGGACGGACAGACAAATAGCAATCTCAATAGTTTTCCTTTACTGAAAACTGAAAATCATATATTTAACAAATATTTTGACTTAAATGTCAAAATATCTCTGTTATGCAACTCAAATTGTGTCTAATGACTATTTAACCCGTCTTGTCAGCCAGTTGCACAAATTCAAACATAAAGTGGAATATAATTTGAGTAAGTGTGACGTAAATAAAATGCAAATAAAATAAATACACATAAATTTGCATATAGACAATTCATAAACATTAAATGATAATTCGTAAATATTATGATAACGAAGCATATTCACCAACAAAAGCATTATGATGAAAATAAAAATATCTGCAGCATAAATATTCAAATAATTCTTCCCTCTCCTGTGTAATATATTTATCACAAATTCACCAAGAAAAGTATTATGATAAAAATAAAAAAAAAATCTGAAATATAAATATTCAAATAATTCTTCCTTCTATTGTATGACATGTTTATCATAAATTCCCCAGCAAAAGTATTATGATGAAAATAAAAAAAAAATCTGAAGCTTAAACATTCAAACAATTCTTCCCTCTATTGCGTAAAATATTTATCATAAATTCACCAACAAAAATATTATAATAAAAATTTTAAAAAATATCTGAAGCTTAACTACCCAAATAATTCTTCCCTCCCCAGTGTAACACGTTTATCATAAAATCCCCAACAAAAGAATTATGATAAAAATATAAAAAAAAAATCTGAAGCATAAATATTCAAATGATTCTTCCCTTCCCCGTGTAACATGTTTATCGTGAATGTAATTCTTGCTGCTCAGTCTAGATTAGAATTTATACGTCAAAAGTGGCAGTCTATCCATCTCCATACGAGAATTACCATAACATCAACAGATTTGCGGCGGTAAAAGGTTGCGTTTCTTTCGCAATATGACGTGGAAGGCCTGTAATCGTGGACGTCTTAACATTATGCTTTGCGCATATTTGTTTTGCAAGGAATTGCACTCTCTGGTTTTGTGAGAATTTGGGTTTTCGTAGGATTATCGGTGCGGTTATTATATTTTCTAGGAATTCGAAGATTTTACGTATGTATGCAAATACATGCACACACACACACACACGCACGCATGCACACAAACATATATATACATATAAAATCTGGTTTTTACGCAGATAATAATAATTATACCTGTGAACTGAGAGATAATTCATTGGCTCTCTCTCTCTCTCTCTCTCTCTCTCTCTCTCTCTCTCTCTCTCTCTCTCTGTATATATATATATATATATATATATATATATATATATATATATATATATATATATATATAGAGAGAGAGAGAGAGAGAGAGAGAGAGAGAGAGAGAGAGAGAGAGAGAGAGAGAATGAATTATCTCAATTTACAGGTATATTTAGTATTATCTGAGTGAAACCACGCTTACATTCTAAAACCACAATTGTATCCAAATTAATATCACAACAAGAAGGCCATTCTACGTGCAAGGCAGCTAATTATTCTATAATATATAAAATACATCATAAATTTAATTTCGATACTCAATTTCATGTTTCATTTAATCAACGTATATAAATAAATCTGGAAATAGCTTCGTCCTACAGCATGGAACGTGTATAAATCACGATTCCTGTAACTATGCAGTGAAATAACATTCAATGTTCTTACCTTTAATTAAATAGGAAGACTGAGACATAAAATCAGGCGTCACACACCTGAGGGTACCAGGTACCCACTTTAGGAGAAAGGTTTCGGAGGAATTTTTCGAATTACATATCCCAGAATAGGTATAATCTATGTGTCACGTATTGTCTCTATCTGACACCTCATTAAGCCACAGCCTCTTGAATAAAAGTCTTCTGTGTACGCTCTCTCTCTCTCTCTCTCTATCTGTCTCTCTCTCTCTCTCTCTCTCTTGTGGCAATGCTTGAGCAACGACTATATTGCAGGATTAAATAGGCTGCTTTTAATACTCAAATGATATACAAACTGCGCTCTCTCTCTCTCTCTCTCTCTCTCTCTCTCTCTCTCTCTCTCTCTCTCTCTCTCGTGTCAATGCTTGAGCAACGACTGTAACAGCAGGATTAAATAGGATGCTTTTAATCCTTAAATAATATTCAATTATGTTTATTGCCATTGTATGATTAAATATAACATCAGTAAACACTGCATCACATTTCTATTAGTCTCAAGACAACGTATTCTGAATATTTAGCTTTAGCTGCTAGTAGTCACTTCACTATGAACCCCTCTCCTGCACTAATCTTAACAAACAACTGATACTTGATTGTGGGAATCACCCAAGTGGTAAAAAGTGCGTGCTGACGCCATCTATTGGCCACTGAGAGAGACATAATCAGCCAGTTTCATAAGTGATGTTTCTCTTTTGTAAACCAGCTGATCAGCTTTTGCTAAGAATAACCCAATCACTTTTAGATAGGCGATGTATTCATGTACTTGTGTCTGAGTCGAATGTTGAAATGCCTTGTTTTATGTATTTTTACATTTAGGATTAGCTTCTATTCAGAGTAATTTCATTATATTTAGATAAATCGAGTATTCCTGTATGGTCAGATATTAAAATAGCTTACTATTATGTCTACACCATCTGATTAGCTTCTGTTCAGAATAACTTGGTTACATTTAGATAAACAATGTATTCATGTATTCTTGCATGAATCAGATATTAAAACACTTTACTAAGGGGTATTCTGCATTTAAGATTCCTGCCTTTAATCTTTATATCTCTAGATGAACTTGCCCATATAGTTTGATGAAGGTATATAACATAAATAAAAATGATTTGGAAAATAGTTATCTTGTTATATTTGTACTTAACAAAAGAAGGTTTGAAATATACAGGCTGAAATCATTATCAAAGAAATGTTAGGATTATTTTTCTGAGACAAGTTGTTATAATTATGGTGAAGTAAACTATGTTAATCTAAATATATCTGGAATTCAATTATTGAATTCTAAATACCTAATACATAGTACCTAATTCATTGCTTAGGTCAACATAGGTTTTCAACAGAACATGTACAAATGGTTGAGCTCTGTTGAAAACCTTAATTTGACTTAAGTAGTGGGTTAGGTGTACTTAGTATTCAGAAGTCAATAAATAAATTCCACTTATATTTAGAGAGAAACGATCATTCACTACATCATAATTATATTAACATTGTCTCAGAAAGATCATTTTAACGTGATTTCTCAGTGGTTTTAGTCCTTTATATTTCAAACCTTCTTTTGTTAACTACTTTTTCCATATATGTATATATATGTATGTATGTATATATGTACATATATATATATATATATATATATATATATATATATATATATATATATATATATATATTATATACATGCATATATATATATATATATATATATATATATATATATATATATATATGTGTGTGTGTGTGTGTTTGTGTGTGTATATATATATATATATATGTTTGTGTGTATATGTATATATATACATATACAAAAAACATAAACGAGATCTAGAAGAAAGGCCAACCACCCAGCAGAGAGAGAGAGAGAGAGAGAGAGAGAGAGAGAGAGAGAGAGAGAGAGAGAGAGAGAGAGTGGAGACGTCTGCAGACGACGCCTCTGACAGGCTGAAATGAACCATTCACCACCACGGTGATGGGAGGAAATTCTCATGCTTTAATTTTGGCTATTTTGCTTTCGCTGGGGGCTTAGTTGGGAAATTAGGAAATCTCATGAGGAAGGAGGGATGGTGGGGAGGTGGTGGTGGGGGTTTGGGAAACGGGATGGTGGGTCATTCTTGGAGGAACTGGTCGAAAAGTGGATCTGCTTGGAAGGAGGAATATTTAGACGTAGTTGACTGGTGAGGAGGAGGAAAATTAAGATTAGTTTGCCTAGCTTTAAGTTGGTATCATGATTATTTTGTTTTTCTTTATTTTTTGCTATAAAGAATAGATTTACTTACAGAGCTGAAAACTTTTAACATCACGTTTCATGAGAGAGAGAGAGAGAGAGAGAGAGAGAGAGAGAGAGAGAGAGAGAGAGAGAGAGAGAGAGAATATACAGTACTGTCTCCCAATCTCTCTCCCAGCTGACAGACGCCGACAACTAGAAGAGAAAAAATAGAGATAGAGAGAGAGAGAGAGAGAGAGAGAGAGAGAGAGAGAGAGAGAGAGAGAGAGAGAGAGAGAGAGAATACAGCACTGCTTCCCAATCTCTCTCCCAGCTGACAGACGCCGACAACTAAAAAGAGAGAGAGAGAGAGAGAGAGAGAGAGAGAGAGAGAGAGAGAGAGAAAATGTATAGCACTGTATCCCAACCTCTCTCCCAGCTGACAGACACCACCGAGTATCCTCAAGGCTGTATCCCAACACTCCAGCAAGAGAATCTATTCACGTTTCTCCCTCCCGCTGTTCAGTCAAGACACTTCAGCGGTTCCCCTTTCCCCCTTTTGTGGGATTTGTTAACTCCATAAGCTCGGCTAACGAAGCTTTTTGTAGTGGGACGGTGGTTGGGGAAGTTTGGGGGGCCTTATGCCACGTGTATGTTTATCACGCCTCTCTTTTGTGTGTGTGTGTGTGTATGTGTTTTATGGTTTATTTTGAGTCGAGAATGTTACAATTGACTTCAGGGTAAAATCATTTTATATATATATATATATATATATATATATATATATATATATATATATATATATATATATATATATATATATATATATATATATATATATATATATATATATAACAATTTCAAACACGAAACAGTGACTTTCTCATCCAGTCCATAAATTCAGACATCACGAAAGTCTTACAATTTCAAAGTTCAACTTTCTCCTCCTTGGCGAAAGTCATTCTCCATTTTCCTCTCCCATATTTGTTGACGGCCTTTCCCCAACAGCTTTCACGGAGGACACTAAATTTGCATAATCCTGAGGGCGGTTTAAGTAACGCTGTCTTTTCTGAGTGTCTGTCTCAGTTCCTCGTATCAAAGTGGATGGGTCTTACACTTGAATTGGTGGCCTTCCCCTTGATAGCTAATTATAAAATAAAGGTGTCTTTATAATGATCTAGGGGAGGATAGTAGATCTTGATTCCAATTGGTCAGAAAATTAAAATAAAAATATATATAAACGAATTAAATAATAATTGAAATAGAAAGACTTACTCTAAATGTACACGTAGATAGAAGAATTCATATATTCAAAACTGAAAATGTGGCATTGTATTTTGGAATGAAAGCAGGCATATGGAAATAAAAAAAAAAAAAATTCTTCACTTTTAAGCAGAGCTGAAGAAACGATCTTATACCAGAATCGATAAGTAATTTGCTAGATTCGACACATTAAAATTAAGATACCATATTTCAGGCAAAACGCGTCTCTTGTAAGGAGTAAAGAGAGAATTCTCTAGGCTAGAAATATATCTTGAAAAGGATTTTAAAACCTCTGCAAGTGATAAGAAAAATAGTTTACATATTTTTTGTATTTACTTATACCTCTTCCTTTGTAATTCAACAATTCTTCTCAGAGAGAGAGAGAGAGAGAGAGAGAGAGAGAGAGATTATATTTACCCACTTTTTTCTTTGTAAATTTACCGTAACTGTTCAGTTGTCTATAAGCTCTGTCCAGATACGGAAAGAGAGAGAGAGAGAGAGAGAGAGAGAGAGAGAGAGAGAGAGAGAGAGAGAGAGAGAGAGAGAGAAAGGAAAGCAGTGTCAGCTACCAAGACTCTTTTATTCTTCTTCCAAACTTTTCTGACGGTGGGTGAATTCTAAAATGCCCACCACTGCGATCAATTGAGGTTGGTGAAGGGACAATCTATTTCCTTTTCCGTGTTTGGCAATACGTGTTTATGTTTATCTATGTATGTTTGTGTATTTTTTTGTGAAGTAACAAACTCTGAGTTTTTAAACCACTTTTTCATTATTCATTTTAACTGTGTACGTATCATAATTAACATTAACATAACCCGAGCAAGAGAACTGCAGAATTAACATTTACCTTAGAAGAAAAATTTATCTGCTGTTAAAATAAGCATTTTTTTTTTATTTGATCTTTCGTATCGTTTGCAATGCTGATAATGATTGCTATAGATATATACTTAACCAAATTCTTATCAAGGTACCAGTATAATCTTTTGTGACGAAAGGAATAGATATTAAATAAAGGTTGATAAAAAATTTTAATATCGTAAATAACAATTTCAAAACTAGTTTGCTATTACAGTTATCTATCTGGTAATGAGCTGAAACTGTTATTAGAACATCTGTCATCTGTCGTTTGTCACATTTGTAGTGATAAACATTCAAATGTTGAATGTTTTATGTCTCAAATTTACATTTCTCCTTAAAAATAAGCTTAAAGATTTGTAAGTTGAAGCCAAATTTCCAAGAACTTTTTTTTACAGACTTTATCCAGTAAACATTACTTCATTTTACGTGATTTCCATCTCTCCTACAGTTAAGGTTAAGCATTCGCAAGGTGAAATTAATTTAAAAAGCCCTTTTTACAAAGTTTATCAAGTAAACATTATTTAATCTTACTTGACATTTATTAGAATTCAGTCACAAAACTCGACCTCACCTTCTACATTGTTCCAAGAAGTTTCTATAAAGATGTCGATGAATCAGAGGGGTTAAGTTTTTGCCCCATGATCTGATAAATGACTGCCCCACGGGACTCGAGAGAAAAATGGGTATTTTTTACCCAAAGATGGGATTGAATGATAAAACTTCCGTTATCCGTTAAAGAACTTCGAAAACTTGCCTGGACTGACGTATGGCCAGACAGATTTAAAAAGACGAGTTCGCGGATTTATTGTCATGTTTCCCGCGAAAGCCGAGGGAATATTGGGCTGTTTATGTCAAAGATAGAAAACGAATGGCAATCCGAAGATCTATTGAAGAGTTATAAGCGTCAAAACATTGACAACTTTCTTGTTTCCTCAAAAGCTTCTTTACCTTACAATCCTAAAAAAAAAAAAAGAATGACGTGCAGAGCAATTTTGAAGCTTAGTAAATCTAATAACTAAAATTGAAATCTAATGAATATGAATATTCAACTGTTTTCAAC
>NC_089765.1:13704477-13716977 GCF_040412425.1 Macrobrachium rosenbergii | reverse complement strand
GCAGAAATTGTGTATTTTGAAACATACTGCTATTTTATTTAACAGTTCATAACTGTTTATTAAACTGAATCTATTTAGGGACTTTGTAAAGTCCTCGGAGCCCTTTTTTCTTTTTAAAGTCCTTTATTTATTAAATTCGTGAAGTCCCTTCTATCTGGAAAAATACTATGCTCTATAACAATGCTTAACTGTTTATTAAGTCGGATCTGTTTAGGGACTGTGTAAAGTCCTCAAGAAGTCCTTTTTCTCTTTAAAGTCCTTTATTTATTAAGATCGGAAAGTCCCTTCTCTCTGGAAAGATGCCACGTTCTATAAAAAGGCATAACTACTTATTAAGTCAGATCCGCCTAGGGACTTTGTAAAGTCCTTAAGAAGTCCTTTTTCTCTTTAAAAGTCCTTTATTTATTAAATTCGTGAAGTCCCTTCTCTCTGGAAAAATGCAATGTTATATAACAATGCATAGCTATACCTCAAGACGAATCTGTTAAGGGACTTTGTAAAGAATCCTTGTGTAAGCAGCAGCAGAATCGAAGGATTTATTCATACATTTAAAAATCCCAGTTTAATCCTGTAAGAGAATCCTAGTGTAAACAGCAGCAGAATCGAAGGATTTATTCATACATTTAAAAATCCCAGTTAAATCCTGTAAGAGAATTCTTGTGTAAACAGCAGCAGAATCGAAGGATTTATTCATACATTTAAAAATCCCAGTTAAATCCTGTAAGAGAATCCTAGTGTAAACAGCAGCAGAATCGAAGGATTTATTCATACATTTAAAAATCCCAGTATAATCCTGTAAGGGAATCCTTGTGTAAACAGCAACATATCCCAGGGGTTTATTCATACATTTAAAAATCCCCGTTAAATCCTGTGAGAGAATCCTTGTGTAAACAGCAGCAGAATCGAAGGATTCATTCATACATTTAAAAATCCCGGTTAAATCCCCTCTCCGCCGGATTTACTTCCATTTTTCCCATTACACTCACACTGACACGGAAGCAAAGAGCCCAAAATAATTCGCGCTAATTAAAAAGAAAGCAATTTTTTTTTTATTCACAATGAGATGCATACGCCCATTGCAACAGACTCGGGCGTAATGGAAAATACGAAAGTTTTTCCTCATTCTAATCAACGCAAGGTCATTGCAAAAAAAATATGGTCATTGTAAAAAAAAAAGTCATTGAGAAAAAAGGTCATTGGAAAAAAGAATCTTAAAGCGTACCGTACTCACACGGAATTGGTGATTGGACAGTACGTGTTTACTGGCAAAAACATCTCCGTTTATTTTAGGTGGTGGGTGGGGGAAGGGGAGGGGAGTAGGAAGGTGACGGGAGGTGGAGAATTAGAGGAAGGAGAGGGGGGGGAAGTGGAAGGGGTATGGGAGGTGGGGGGGAGGTGGAAAAGAGTCATTAACTAAAGAATTTTTTTTTTTTAAACTCGTCTCTTCATCATCTTTGGTACTAAAAATCTGTCGTAATGCGAAACGACAAGAGAATAATCTCACACATTTAGCAAAGGAAGTGTCTGTGTTTTTTTTTTTTTTTTTTTTTTTTTTTTTTTAGGCAAAAATAAGAGGAAGCTAAATGGAGTTTGTTTTTTGGTACTAAAAATCTACCGTAATAAGAAACTGCAAAAGAAAAACTCTCACATTTAGCAACGGGAAGTGTGTATGTTTTTTTTTTTTTTAGGCAAAAAAAAACGAAGAGAGTAAAATGGAGTTTTTTTACGTGTGTCTGGTTTTTTTGTGGTCGTTAGAGTGCTTGTAAAGAAACAAATCTAGTTTTTTTTTATCTTTCATGGTCTTCATATGTACCTAAATTTTTGAGAGGGTGTGGTTTTTTTTTTACTGTGTGCTGTTTAAAACTTCTTAAATTCTTGGTAGAGCGAAAAGATAACTTTCTTTTATAAAGAAATAATTGAGAAGCTTATTTATTGTCATCTCAGAATAAACTCTCTCTCTCTCTCTCTCTCTCTCTCTCTCTCTCTCTCTCTCTCTCTCTCTCTCTCTATATATATATATATATATATATATATATATATATATATATATATAGATAGATAGATAGATAGATAGATAGATAGATAGATAGATAGATAGATAGATAGATAGATAGATAGATATATTTGTTATATTCATGAGACTTTAATAAAATTCAATATACCTTGAAAATAACTATATTTTTATCACCATAAACTTCATTATAGAACCTGAAACTGTTTACTTAAGAAATGAGGTAGAATAAACAGGAAAATATTCTCCCATGGCAGTACTCTTAGACAATGAAAAATTAAATTACCTTAATAAATACAAACTACAAAGTAACTATTTTTAATCTTTTACTATCAAACTAAAGGTGCTAAACCTTGCAATATAGTTATTGAGGAAACGCCAACTAATGTGCAGTTCTAAAAAATCGTGCAAAATTTATTAAAACCGGGAAAGGTCTTTTTTTTATTTAAAGACGACATTAAAAAAAAAACTACACATTTTAAGATCAGTACAATTTAAAGACGACCTTTGCAAAAAAAAAAAAAACACACACACACACACATACAATCTAAGTTTCTCATAAAACTGTAACAAGCAAAACCCATTATTACCAACTGCTCAAGTTTTATATTTTGAAAAAAAAAAAGTGCATGCAAAACTTTCATATCTATTTTTTACGCGTTCCAAACACACACACACAAATCCTAAGTTCCTTATAAAACTAGAACAGGCAAAACCCACTATTACCAATTGTTCAAGTTTTGTATTTTGGAAAAAAAAATGTGTATGCAAAACCTTCATATCTATGATAAACAGAGACTCGGGTAATACGCTTCTATGAAATTGGGTGATATTTTAACACCGAGTTGAGGTAAATTGCTTGCGAGGTTTTTTACTGCAGAGAGAGAGAGAGAGAGAGAGAGAGAGAGAGAGAGAGAGAGAGAGAGAGAAGGCTGGAGTGGGGAAGGAGATTATATATCATACCTGGCAAATAAAAATGAGGGAACTTTTGGCACTAAGAATAAGGGATGGAAATAGGATTTGAATTTTCTCTATCCGGTTATGGACAAAGTGCAAAATTTCAGCGCAACTTGCCAATCGATTAAAACTGAATATTTCTCAGACTTTTACAATACGAATCATGCTCTCATGTATTTTATATATATTCGGGATTTGTAGAAGGGAACGCCGGCTATTGAAAAATTAATTAGTCTACATATTCAGTTATGTGTGCCAATTTTCAGAGGTAGTCACACAATAAATAAACATGTCCAACTTTCCCTTCCAAACCCGTTGTATTGAATGACTTGACAGAAAAAGAAATTTGGCATTTCTGCCTTATTAATTTTACTAAAAGAAGTGTTTTTGTAACACTTACCCAATTTTTACCCATAATTTTCATAGGTACATTAATATTTCTGTTGTATTAAGGTAACTAAAAGCATTGACTTTTTAAACACTTATCCAGTTCTTATTCACAATTTTGGTTGATATGCTTAATATATCATACGATCTTATGCTTAGATAAATCAATATTGCTTAAGGTGAAGTAAAATGCAATTTGCTTTCATCAAACTGATGACCAAAGCTCCCGCTGCATTAAGGCGACTGGAAGCAGTCACTTTTATAAGTGATTTTCATGGCCAAGTTTCGAATTCCCCAGGACCTCTTGCACAAAGGAGTTATAAAAACCAGAAGATAAACCAAACATCGTTTTCAATTACGTAAAGTTTAAACCAAATAAGCTAGCCCACTTTTCCATACATTTCCCGAATCTCACTCACTCGCCATTTACTCCTACTTAATTTTTCCAATTCGGCTCGTTTCACCCATCAAATATTTCATTAAAAAATAAAAAAAAAAATAAAAAAAAAATATGTGGGTATGAAAACCAGCAGTTCAATTAGGCTAAATCCCCCCCGAAAGCTGAATATTTCGTTTGCTTGTCAACTGAAAGGGTTCAAACGAAGCCTCGGACTGATGTTTCGAAGGCTATCCAAATTAATTGAATTGGTGGCTTCGCTTTTATTTATATTTGGTGTTCAAGAAGAGAGAGAGAGAAATGCCACATCAGTGGAATATGAATTTGTTATAGGTTATGGTGATATTAAGATATATTAATATATATCATAGATTAGGGTTCATTTTAGTGTTAGTAAATAGATAAAAAGATCAGATATAGTGTTCTTTTAGGATATAGACGTGTCAATATGATGCCAAGATGAGTGGACTTACTGCATATATATATATATATATATATATATATATATATATATATATATATATATATATATATATATATATATATATATATATCCATATACATATATATAATACATATATACAAACATACATATATGCGTGTGTGTGTGTGTGTGTGCGTGCATGCCTCCATCCCTCTGGCACGAGCAAGCAAATGAGAGATTACCCCACAAAGGAGCGCTTGAAGAGTAAATACTTCACAGAGAGTCCCAAGAGACTGTCGAGAAAGCCCGAGAATCATCGTGGGCTTTTTTTAAAATAAAAAAAAATTGTCTCAAAAGAAAATTCGTCTTTGGGAAGACACGTTTCTTCCTTTCAAAGGAGTCGCAGCGTTCTCTTTAATATGTTTTTCATTTCTTAAGTACTTCACTTGCATAATTAGAGAGAGAGAGAGAGAGAGAGAGAGAGAGAGAGAGAGAGAGAGAGAGCGAGAGCGAGAGAGAGAGAGTGAGAGAAAGCTGATAGAATTATCCTAAATTTGCAATGATTGTAAACCTAGAAATAAGGGGAGAGAGAGAGAGAGAGAGAGAGAGAGAGAGAGAGAGAGAGAGAGAGAGAGAGAGAGAGAGAGAGAGAGAGAGAGACAGAGCCATCCTAACTTTGAATCTGTATAAACCTGTACGGAGAGAGAGAGAGAGAGAGAGAGAGAGAGAGAGAGAGAGAGAGAGAGCCATCCTAATTTTGAATTTGTGTAAACCTGTAAAGAGAGAGAGAGAGAGAGAGCCATCCTGACTTTGAATCTGTATAAACTTGTGAAGAGAGAGAGAGAGAGAGAGAGAGAGAGAGAGAGAGAGAGAGAAAGAGATAGAGAGGAATTTAATAAAACCTAGTTAATATTTAATATTATGCACTCCCGCACCAATAATAATAATAATAATAATAATAATAATAATAATAATAATAATAATAATAATAATAATAATAATAATAATAATAATAATATTCTACCATAGTTCCTCCTTCAAATGCATCTTGCAAACATTACATCTTCAAATGCCAGAAAACGTGACTCCTAAATATTCAAACTACTTTATTCATACATTTCATACATATTCATGCATCGTACCTGGGAAAATAAGGCGAAAATAGGCTTTGAGTACCTTCAGGCTCGTCTGGTGACAACGTCAGTCTTAATCAGTCTTAAATCAGGGCACCAAACAAAAGGCCTGTTACGCCACACGTCCTGCAAAAAACACGTCCTGCAAAAAACACGTCCTATAAAAAATAAGTCAAGGTTTTAATTAATATGAAGCAGGGTATAAAAGTTGAGATATTGAGTTGTTTTAGAGTTTTTCATTATTCATATTTTTATTTGATTATAGATGGTAATTATTTATACAGGTTTCTAGACAATTATGGTAAATTAGGAAAATTATAAAAATATTTGTCATTTGAAATGGGTTCTTTTATTCAAGAAAAACAAAAGACTGTAAACATGTTTCTAGTAAATTAGGAAAATCTAGAAAATTAGAATAACATCTTTTAAAAAAAAATGATCTTTTATTCAAAATAAACAAAAGACTGACATTGTATTGAAATAAGTGACATAATGTATAATTAAAATTTTTTTTTTCCTTTCCAAAAATTGTTTGAAATACTTTTCTATCATATTAAAACATGTTACATTTAAAATGAAGATACTCCCTGTTTATATGGATCGTTTTTATTATGTTTTATCTCTCTCTCTCTCTCTCTCTCTCTCTCTCTCTCTCTCTCTCTCTCTCTCCCTTCCTCGGGGCACTCCAAAAATAATTCCGGGTGCCATCATATTTAAACCAATCAATTAAGCAGAATCATATCTGGCGTCAATAGGTGGCATATATTCAGCGCCCAAGATTCCGATTTCGTCTCGGCTTTTCATAATGAAGGACTCGAGCTTTGTTCATTATGAGGAAGCTGATCAACAAAGCTTCTAAATATGAACCAGCATTCTATTTGGGGAAAGAGGTCCGTCTTATATTTGGGCGCTGCTATAATAATTATGGCAGAAGGCGAGATGTCCGCCAGATGTTTTATTGCCAATTTAGGATGGCGTGATCATGTAAATATGTATGCATGTATATATATATATATATATATATATATATATATATATATATATATATATATATATATATATATATATATATATATATATATATATATATATATATATATATATATATATATATATATATATATATATATATATATATATATATATATATATATATATATATATATATATGGGTGTGTGTGTGTTCAATATATTTATCAATACCCAAACACAAAACCATTCAACAGCTAATTTCCTTCCATCAAACAACATGGAACATTCACAAGGCAATTTACCAATATTCAAATTGCTTAATTTTCCTCATTTCTCGCCGCGATGAAAATGGACATTTCAGCGAATTAACCGCCCCCGCCCCCACCCACAAAGCTTAATGAGATTAATCCCCGGAATTCTCTCAATCAAGTGTCATTACATTAGTGGAAATAAATGCAGAGAAATCTCTCTCTCTCTCTCTCTCTCTCTCTCTCTCTCTCTCTCTCTATTGGGCGGAAAATGTCATCTCTCTCGTCCTGTTGTGTGGAAATGTAATTAGCAGGATCTGCCTGCCTCTGGTGCATATGTGAAAGGAATTCCCGTCGTTTTCGATAATGTAGTTAATTATCTATTCGTTTCAAGTTGCTTGAATTATTTCAATTACCTTATTTCTATTAGTTTTTGGAAGCTTGAATTTCACGTCAGTGGCTCTGTGGCGGGCTTGGTCCATATGAATACAGTTCATCGTCTTATTATTAATAATAATAATAATAATAATAATAATAATAATAATAATAATAATAATAATAATAATAATAATAATAATAATAATAATAATAATAATAATTATTATTATTATTATTATTATTATTATTATTATTATTATTACTCAGAAGATGAAACCTATTCATATGGAACAAGCCTACCACAGGGGCCACTGACTTGAAATTCAAGCTTCCAAAGAATATTATTATTATTATTATTATTATTATTATTATTATTATTATTATTATTATTATTATTATTATTATTATTATTATTATTATTATTATTCAGAAGGTGAAGCCTATTCATATAGAACAAGCCTACCTCAGGGGCCACTGACTTGAAATTCAAGAAGCTTCCAAAGAATATTTTGGTGTTCACTAGGATGAAGTAAGAGGAGTGTAGAGAGAAATACAGAAAGAAGAGACTTCACTTATTGAAAAAGAAAGAAAATAAACCAACAAATAGATAAGTTACAGGTTTGTGACGTCACTTATGAGAAGGCGATTCCTCAGCAAATTTCTACCACTGTGCCCCAGTTCCCTTGAAGATGTCTCAGAAACTCAAGACGAAACCATTCAGGGTATATACACACACACACAGTGATCCATCTCCCCCCTTGTGGTACATCTGCATATAGACGTCACCTCCTGCCCTTTCTACCTCTCCCGTCCCTCACCACCCTGCCTCCCTACCTCCCAATACTTCACACCTCGCAGGTATTTTTCCAGACTTTCCCTAACGGACCTTTGAATTTTTCCCCGGCGGTCATTTGAGGCACTCCCATCGTCCAGGGATTTTTTCCCCCCTGGTGGTTATTCACTTTGCTGGTTTCCATTTTTTTAGGGGGGGGAGGGGGCGAGAGGGTGGCCTTCGCTGACTGAGGTTCTGTCTCTGTTAACTTTTGGCATTGGCTTTGAATCATAACTGAATCTCGTTTTATTTCTGGATCTCATAAAGCTTGAGAGATAAAGTAAGGGAAGATTTTTGGGGGGAGATAGAAAATAATTTCTTAAGAGTTCCTGTCACGACATTACGATATGTTTTGTCTTTCTCTTATGAAATTTAAGTGAAAGAGAAAGGAATTGTTGTTCTTTTGGGGGTATAAAATCAATTTTATGGATTCATGTCACGACAGTACAATATTTTTTGTCTGGATTTTATAAAACTTGAGAGAAGAAGAATTTTTTTTTATTTTGGTATATAAAATAATTTCTCTGGATTCCTACCACAGCAGCACAGTAGAAAGTATCCTATTCCTATTGTGATATAAAATCAATTTTATGGATTCATACCACGAAGGTACAATACTTTTAGAAGGATAAAGAAATAATTATCGGTGGGAGATATAAAATAAATTTTATTTATTTCAGCAAGTGTCCTATTCCTAATATGATATAAAATCAATTTTATGGATTCATGTCACGAAAGTACAATACTTTTTGAAGGATAAAGAAATAATTTCTTTGGGGGGATATAAAATCAGTTTTATGGTTTCCTACCACAACATCCCAGTAGCAGGTGTCCTATTCCTGTTGTGATACAAAATCAATTTTAGGGATTCATTTCAAAACAGCACGATATCAAGAGCCCTAAAATTTCAGGCTGGAACACTATAACACTTCAAGCAGATAGGACATTTTAGGTCAAAGTTAATACCAGCCCTCACGATTCTAAAACTGTCATTAACCTTTGCCTGAGAACTTCGGTTCAACAGGTGGGTCCCACCGAAGATGAAAGGTTACAAACACAATGCAGAGCACAAACATGTTTTCCCCGTATGTGGGGTTTGATCGCCTGATCGTCACAGAAGGTCTTTAATGAGAAAGGAATATAGAGATATTTGAAAAAAAAATCATATTGTTGATATATGAATGAACTGGTCTCAGTTGTGGGAGAGTTCATTCAAGTGTTTGACATTCACTATGTGGAGATAGGATAAATAGAGATTAAATATTGATTGATAGTTTGGCAAGGTGTTTTGTGAATGAACACACACACATATATATACATATATGTATGTATGTATATATACGTATATATATATATATATATATATATATATATATATATATATATATATATATATATATATATATATATATATACACACACACAAATATATGCATATATATACATATATATATACAGTATATATAAATATACGAGGTGTGTCTACTAAATAACGAGACTGATTAAATACCTCACCTGTATTTATATGTATTGCAAATTTGATGCATGTCCCATGCATCGCTAAAGTCTTCTTTTTCACCGGTCGAAGGCATCGAGGAGGAACTCCATCTCCGTCAGCCGTTTCAGCACGTCCGCCATTTTCTTCTTTAAAGCATCAACTGACCTAAAACGTGTCCCCTCACGCACTGATTTGACTTTCGTGCCTCTCAAGCAGACGCGCGCGAGACAGGAGACAGTGGTCATGACAATAACCTTTACTAAGAAGCATTTGAAAACATCCTGCCGATGCTTTGTGTAATTTCACCAGAAATTTCAGACTGACGCGTTGTTCAGCTTTTAAATTTGGCATTTTTGAGGCCCACTGCGGAAAACTCAGCCAAACAAAGTGGCCGCTCGCGTTGCTGCTTGTCATTTAGGTTCAGACATTTCCCAGGTCACCACGCGACCAGTTGTGCCTTGTTCCGAGTGACTGTTTTGTTCACTAGCAGGAGTGATCACACTCGTTATTTCATAGACATATCTCGTACATATATATATATATATATATATATATATATATATATATATATATATGTATATATATATATATATATATATATATATATATATATATATATATATATAGAGAGAGAGAGAGAGAGAGAGAGAGAGAGAGAGAGAGAGAGAGAGAGAGAGAGAGAGAGAGCAAATAATTCCCCAATAGCGCGATGTAGTTTATATCAAACTAATTATCTCTTCCCCCACACTTTACTACGAATTACTTCACTCTCCCCCACACTTAAACAACAAACTAATTAACATCATCCCACACAGTTTTTAATAAATCAATTAACAGATTCCCACCCAGTTTACGATAAATTTATGAAGAAAAAACTCCCACACATTTTATAATAAATTTATGGGAGAAAATATCCCACGCATTTTACAATTCATTTGACAGAAAGAATCCCACACATTTTACAATAAATTCATGAGAAAAACTCCCACATATTTCACAATAAATTTATGGGAAAAAGCTCCCACACATTTTACAATAAATTTGTGAGAAAAAAATACCACACATTTTACAATAGATTCATGAGAAAAAATCGCACGCATTTTACAATAAATTAATAAATAAATCCCTCACAGTTTACAATAAATTTATGAAAAGCCTAACACACACATTTTACAGTAAATTAATAAAAAAAAAAACTCCCACACATTTTACAATAAATTCATGAGAAAAAACTCCACCACAATTTACAATAAATTTACGAAACAAACTCCCACATAGTTTACAGCTCATTAAATATCAAACTTCCCCCACACTGTTACAACGAATTAATTAAAAAAAATTTCAGTAACAGTAACAGGGATAACTGCAATTAATTTTAAATATTCACTTGGGAAGCAGTAATTCATTGATATTGGTCTTTGGACAGAGTCAAATGCCTTCTCGTAATCATTAAAATCCATCAGAAGGAATTATTCACATTCATTATACTGCTGCACAATGTCGAAACACAAATGTCTGATCTGTCTAAATTTTATCAAATATCCTTTCAAAATAAATCGACAATATCTTTTAAAGATATACCTTCTTTACGTAGATATGGCAATATTAAGAAAAATGAATTCTCCTTTTCACTGGGAAGGCTAATTTGATCTTACTTGTAATCATACTACGAACTGGCAACATAAAAACCAATGTTTTGGATAATCATCGTACGGAGAAGTGTTAATTAGCAAGTCTAATTAAGCTATTATTAGCAAGAAAATACCTGTGATTAGCGCGAACCTGATGTATATGAGTCATTCACCTGGCTTAATTGTTTATTCGAGTTATATATTGGCCATGCCCAAACACAAACACACATACACCCACACACACAAACACACATACACCCACACACGCTTAGGTGGAAAGATACGTCATCTGTATACTATAGTTTCATGTATACTGTTTTTTCTTTTTTTCTTGTAGCCCAGAAATGGCAACTAAGCAGGTGCTTAAGAACCTATAGAAATCACAGGTAAAGAATGATTTTATATTAAAAATCCACAATTATATCAATAAATTGTACTGTAAAAGTTAAAAACAAAAGACTTTCAAGTGCTTGCGTTGAGAATAAGATTAGCTAGAAGGCAGTTTTCCCAGGAAAACGTTCAGTTTTGATATAATTGTGGAATTTTACTAAACAGCAATATCACCACATTGTGAACCTTTTACAAAAAGAATCATTATTACTTAAATCAAAATTTCATATAAAAAAAATTGGTTGAAATGTGACTTCAAGTGCAAATTTTGAAGAGGGATTATTTTGAGTCATGAATTACCAGTTTCCAAAAGTTTTATTATTATTATTATTATTGTTATTATTATTATTATTATTATTATTATTATTATTATTATTATTATTATTATTATTATTATTATTATTATTATTATTATTAGTGTCCATTTGAAAGAAGGAACAGAAGGTAATAGGAAATACAGAAAGAAGAAGAGATCAGTTATTAGAAAAGAAAAACAAATAACAAATGAATAAGTAGACAGACGAAATTGTAAGTCAATAATAAAATACAAGGAGAATTCATTAAATATTACGAATGTATCCAAAGTTATACGACCTTTCAAAACTCGACCTTCCATTTTGATATTCTGATCCAAATGTTTGGAAATTTCCCTGACATTCTCTTTTGACAACCTGTCAATTGTATAATCCCTCGGGTTGCACACCTGGCCATCTTGATTAACGTCTCCGGAACACCTGATGATATTTTAGGGTGAAAAAAGGACTACATAATTATCATACCTGTGACAGAAATCATCATCTGTGTATTACTGTTCTTCGAGTTTAACGTTACTTGTCAATTTGATTTCAATTTCCTTTTTTCAAATATATGGATTATTACTATTATTATTTTTAAGAGTCTGGATTGTTGTCATTGTTTTCAAACATATGGATTATTATCATTGGTTTTCAAAAGGTTTTGAAAACAATTTTCAAATGTTCTCTTGTTTGTCACATTAAGCCTCCTTCATTCTATCATTCTATAACAATTATCTAAAGGATATTGAAACGTTAAGAACATAATTCTTGTCCGTTTTTAGGCCAAGATTAATCTGTTTCAATTACAATTTATTTATAGAATTGTCTGTCTGTTGAGTAAAGGTTCCGAGTGGCTTCCTGCTGTAAACAAGTATTGTTTTCTGGGGGTGCTAAATTCAACTGTGAATGGAATGCTAAAAAAAAAGGCTTTTCATCACATACTCAA
>NC_089765.1:13679477-13699477 GCF_040412425.1 Macrobrachium rosenbergii | reverse complement strand
CATATGATAAAACATATGAAGTGTTTTCACATGATAAGAATTGTGATATGATTGAGATGGAGTAACATAAAGGTGTTATCATTTAAAATCCTGATTACCTGATTCTCAGAAAAGGTGACCTCGCTTCTCCTCTGGGTATTTTGGTAATCATGTGGCCGTCCAGTTCAGATACATTTGGTTATTGGCATTCAAGACCATTGTATTTTGTTATCACCAGCGTTTAATGTTAAAAAAATATTGTCTCTTTAGCTAATGTTATATATATATATATGTATATATATATATATATATATATATATATATATATATATATATATATATATATGTATATATATATATATATATATATATATATATATATATATGTGTGTGTGTGTGTGTGTGTGTGTGTGTGTGTGTGTGTGTGTATGCATTTAAAATCTACGTACAGTTTCAAAGTTCGATGCAGAGCCGTAATCACGACCCAAGCGAGGCTACTCGTGCTCCACTGGGAGCTCTCGTACAAAGGGTACCACATGACGTCACGCCTCCTAATGCTAAATCTGTGGCGTTTGGTCCGCGGTACAGTTATTCTTATAAACCTTTCTCATGCATCGTCACTCTTGAAGTTTCCTCTAAACATGCATATATGAAACTTAACTGAAACTTACCGAATTGACATTGTTCAGCCTCAGCCCCATACCTGTATTTTGATCAGTATTTTCGTGCATGATTGAAATAGAGGTGAGTTTGGGATGCGATGCAAAAACTGCAGTTTTTGTAACATATTTTACTTGGAATCAACATTTACTAAGCAGCGAATTAGAGACAAAAAAAATTTAAATGAATTGTCATTCAAAATCTGCATTCATATATTCTGACTGACAGCACTGAATGTTATAAAATTCATGTGTATGAAATCATATGAGGCATGTCAGTGATGGAATTTAATATATTTCTTTCAAGCTAACCACAGCAGACCTTCCCCTGTTATATATGGTCCAATAATAACGAGATATGGACGCACTGACTTCTATGCAGCCTTTAATTGAGCGCTCCTACACGATTTGAAGCTCGTAAATACTGGTATGTCCCGGCTTCTGCATTAAATTCTAAATAGACTCATCAACGCATTGATTCGTTTTTTTAGTTTTCTGTAAAAGAAGACCATTGTGCCGGCTTTGTCTGTCCGTCCGCACTTTACTCTGTCCGTACTTTCTTCTGTCCACCCGCAGGTCTTAAAATCTACTGAGACTAGAGGGCTGCAAATTGGTATATTGACCATCCACCCTCCAATCATCAAACGTACCAAATTTTAGCCCTCTAGCCTGTGAAGTTTTTATTTTGTTTAAGGTTAAAAGTTAGCCATAATCGTGCTCCTGGCAACGATATAGGATACGCCACCACCGGGCCGCAGTTAAAGTTGCATGGGGCGCGGCTAAAAATTCCGCTTACACGAGGGAACCTCCACTGCAATATAAATTTCTGAAACGGGGTAAAAGATATGACACGAAGATACGTTACCTGGGAATTTGGAAGTGGATCCACTCATTCAAGAGTGACAACCAGCTGAGGTCAACACCCTCTGGATCTCATATTAAAGGTGTGTAACCGAGCGAGGCTTTATTTGTAAAGGTAAATGTACCATTGATTACCTTGTCCAAATTCTTGCCAGGACTTGCCCACTGTGCTTTACTGGGAAAGGTAGATCTTATTATTATTATTATTCAGGAGATGAAACCTATTCATATGGAACAAGCCCACCACAGGGGCCATTGACTTTGAAATTCAAGCAGCTTCCAAAGATTATTATTATTATTATTATTATTATTATTATTATTATTATTATTATTATTATTATTATTATTCACAAGATGAAACCTATTCACACGGAACAAGCCCACCAAAGGGGCCACTGACTTGAAGCTCAAGTTTCCAGAGATTATTATGGTGTTCGTTAGGAAGAAGTAACAGGAGGTAAAGGAAAATGCAGAAAGAAGAGAGATCACTTCTCCTATTACTTGTTTTATTTTATGTTCCACTTCTTTCTTAACATTCTCCGTAAGCATTATTTCTCTGTGAGTTACCCAGTTCTGGGTAAGATGCCTAGATATCTAGACAGAATTACCCTCTGCTCCCTGAAAAAAAGTATTCCATTTTATACAGAAGATAAAAAGACATAAAATACGTAAAAAAAATTAGTAACAAAATGCTCTATAATAATCACCTTTAAGAAAAGGATATTCTTCTATATATGTCACAAAAAATAGGTGGATAAAGAAAGTATTTAACAAAAGACTTGCTTCTTAATGTAAGTAAATTCTAGACCTCTTCATAATCAAAAGAAACAGATCTTGAATCCTACAGGAGGCCTCTCTCTCTCTCTCTCTCTCTCTCTCTCTCTCTCTCTCTCTCTCTCTCTCTCTCTCTCTCTCCGTCACTTCCCCGAAGTCCTACTGCGCGAGGCATGGCTTCTTTGATCGAGCCCCAAGGACATCCTGAAGTGGGGTGGGGTTGGGGGGCTGGTGCTCTAAGGCCTCCTCAGAACGTGCCTCCTTCAGAAATCTGAGTGAATGGAACAGGTGTTGATAAGGATTCGGAGAGCAGATATCAGGTTATAGGTCCTTTTTGGGGTAAAGTATATATATATATATATATATATATATATATATATATATATATATATATATATATATATATATATATATATATATATATATATATATATATATATATATATATATATATATATATATATATATATATATATATATATATATATATGATAAGTATATATACAGTATACATACAGACACCGTATGTATACTTTTAGGTTACCCAGGCGGTTTTCTATGATCATCTGCGTGGCGGAGTGGTAGCGAGCAGTGTCATTTGGCACCACGGCGATGCGTCTCGTGGTTTCTCGTGCATAGTTCGTCCGGAGGGAACGAACACCTGTGGCAGTACGAGCGGAAGAGCAGCAGTTTCGTGTCTCGGTGACAGAAGGCAAACCTCCTTGCTATATCATGTTGACAGTCCCACACTGTTTGCGACGCCTCTGTCCCGCGTGGTTCTGCAATGTGCTCCAGGGGTCTCGGGGCCAGCAACATGCACTGGGTCTTGGTTTCGTTGCGGAGGATATCAAATTACCCAGCATATTGGTGGTCAGTGTCGATGAGTCGCTGGAGACCTTGTACTGATGGCGAGACCAGAACCATATCGTCGGTGTATCAGAAGTTGTTTATTGTTTGACAACCTGCAACACTAGAAGGAATCCCCAAATATCTGTAGCACATTCTTCTGACACTTGCATTCCTTGTCGAATTTACAATTTATTGGTTCTCCTTTTTGACAACCTGCAAAACTAGACTAAATCCCCAAATATCTGTAGCACATTCTTCTGACACTTGCATTCCTTATCGAATTTACAATTTATTGGTTCTCCTTTTTGACAACATGCAAAACTAGACGGAATCCCCAAACATCTGTAGTGGCCAGTAGGAGCTAATCCTATCCAACTTCACAGAGTGTCATGGGATCTCTTTAGTATTTTTTTCCCACGTAACCGGTGCCAAATGTCATTCAAGTATCAGGTATTTGAAATGTCAAACTGCCCTTTTAGGTCAGGAATTCAGGGCTGATGAACACGCCATCGACGAGTGTGATGCGTCTTAAATGAAAGTCAAGATTTTGGATTTTCAGTTCACAAAATCTCGAGGTTTAGCTTCTAGGAGCGAAGAGGTGTATGTGGGTGTAATTCCTATATGTGTATGCTTGTGGTGCATGAAAAATGTAATGGAATTTCCTTGAGGTGTTGTGTAATAGAAGTAGTTATTGTCTTTTGGTGTGTAAATTTTACAGTATGGTATACATACACACATATACAGTATACATGTATGTGTATATATACGTATATGTATATATATGCACATGCATATAAATGTGTATATACAGTATATATATATATATATATATATATATATATATATATATATATATATATATATATATATATATATATATATATATATATATATATATATATATATATATATATATATATACATATATATATATATATATATATATATATATATATATATATATATATATATATATATATATATATATATATATATATATATATATATATATATATATATATATATATATATATATGTATATATATATGTGTGTGTGTGTGTGTATGTATATATGCTTGCATGTGTGTGGTGCACAATAAGAACTGGTCTTTCCAGTCAAAGTTTGGCTCAGATTAAAGGATCTCTATTGAAATTTACTTGTTTCTTAACCTAACTCAACTTTCTACCTCGCAAAACCATGAACATCAAGTGATCTCCGTCGCATATAAGTCACGCGCCTTCGTTTCCCGCGGTCTCTATGGCACCGTAGCTCCGTAGAGACTGTTTTCACTGTCATGAACTGAGTTTTGCCTCGTGACGTCACCGTGAGTCACTATCCCGGCACCGTAGAGACTGTTCTCACTGTCATGGGACGAATTCTGCCTGGTCAGACCACCGGCTCCAGCTGCAGTGACTCTGGGAGATCCTGAAAAAATTTTATTATTATTATTATTATTATTATTATTATTATTATTATTATTATTATTATTATTATTATTATTATTATTATTATCATAGTAACAAGAATTGGATTAATTTGTATGAGAGCTTTCTCTTTCAGAGGAAAGAGTGAGCCGTTAAGCAAAAAAGTGTTCAATTTATTGTCGATTTTTGCCACTTACAGACTTAGGTTTTTTTTATAATTTGTATTTTTTTAGTACTTATCCACTTTCAGCAAGTTTTTCTAGGTTTTCAAAGAACGACTGGTTACTATAATACAAAAGACATCGGTTACTTTATATAATGTCAATTTTTAAGCACTTATCCTCTCCTAGCAATTTTTGTCCAAGTTTTCAAAGAATATCTCTAAATACTACAATATAGAAATTCTTTGATTACTATAATAAAAAGATATTCGTTAAGGTACCTCGGTACTTTTCTCTATTTTTGCCAGTTTTAGCAATTGTTCCAGGTCTGATAACTATATTATTATTATTATTATTATTATTATTATTATTATTATTATTATTATTATTATTATTATTATTATCACCGGTGTAGAAATCCACAACGGAGTAAGTGTTAATATATATTAAAAATATGTTTTTGATATACATTTACACTTACACCCCTGTGGATTTCTTCACCATTTTAGTGACTCATTCTCTTATGACATTATTATTATTATTATTATTATTATTACTATTATTATTATTATTATTATTATTATTATTATTATTATTATTATTATTATTATTATTATTATTATAAAGAGCCCCATCTCATCAATGTCCCAGACGAGACTAAAAGTCCCATTCAGGATGCATTCAAGGCCGAAGCTGAACTCTGAAAGTCTTAGTAATGTTTCTCTCAGCACGACAGAAATTATTATTATTATTATTATTATTATTATTATTATTATTATTATTATTATTATTATTATTATTATTATTATTATTATTAACTGGAAGAAATATTTACCTTCACGTAATTATTATTATTATTATTATTATTATTATTATTATTATTATTATTATTATTATTAACTGGAAGAAATATTTACCTTCACGTAATTCTTCTCCCTTCTTCTTCCAGCAGAACCTGTAGCCAAGGAAAGCTGCGACAAGAATAAGTAGAAGAAGAACTGAAGACGCCACAACGACATTCAAGATGAGAGTTCCGTTTGTGTTTGTTTGTTCCTTTTTGTCTGAAAAGACATGTAAGTCTGTTAGCATACACATTTATTAATTTTTTTCATTCAGTAGATGAAACCTATTCACATGGGACAAGCACGCCCAAGGGACCATTCACTTGAAATTCAGGCTTCCAAAGAATTTCATGATGTTCATTAGAAAGAAGTAACAGAAAGTAATGGGAAATACAGAAAGAAGACATCTCTTATTAAAAGAGATAAAATAAATTTACAAATGAGGCAATATATTCTGAAAATCTGGTATTAGTTGTTTTGAAAGACCAATCTGAATAAAAAAATAAATCAACAAATAAAGCAATGCATTCTGAAACTCTGATATTAATTGTTTTAAAAGGCAATATGAATACAAAAATAAATTAACTAATAAAGCAATATATTCTGAAAATCTGGTATTAGTTGTTTTGAAAGACCAATCTGAATAAAAAAATAAATCAACAAATAAAGCAATGCATTCTGAAACTCTGATATTAATTGTTTTAAAAGGCAATATGAATACAAAAATAAATTAACTAATAAAGCAATATATTCTGAAAATCTGGTATTAATTGTTTTGAAAGACCAATCTGAATAAAAAAATAAATCAACAACTAAAGCAATGCATTCTGAAACTCTGATATTAATTGTTTTAAAAGACAATATGAATACAAAAATAAATTAACTAATAAAGCAATATATTCTGAAAATCTGGTATTAATTGTTTTGAAAGACCAATCTGAATAAAAAAAATAAATTAACAAATAAAGCAATGCATTCTGAAACTCTGATATTAATTGTTTTAAAAGGCAATATGAATACAAAAATAAATTAACTAATAAAGCAATATATTCTGAAAATCTGGTATTAATTGTTTTGAAAGACCAATCTGAATAAAAAAATAAATCAACAAATAAAGCAATGCATTCTGAAACTCTGATATTAATTGTTTTAAAAGGCAATATGAATACAAAAATAAATTAACTAATAAAGCAATATATTCTGAAAATCTGGAATTAATTGTTTTGAAAGACCAATCTGAATAAAAAAATAAATTAACAAATAAAGCAATGCATTCTGAAACTCTGATATTAATTGTTTTAAAAGACAAATCTAAATAAAAAAATAAATGAACAAATAAAGCAATATATTCTGAAAATCTTAAATTATTTTTTTTAAAAGACCAATCTGGATAAAAAAAATAAATTAACAAATAAAGCAACATATTCCGAAACTCTGATATTAATTGTTTTAAAAGGCAAATCTAAAAAAAAAATAAATTAATAAATAAAGCAATATATTCTGAAAATCTTAAATTAATTTTTTAAAAAGACCAATCTGAATAAAATAATAAATTAATAAATAAAGCAACATATTCTGAAACTCTGATATTAATTGTTTTAAAAGGCAAATCTAAATACAAAAATAAATTAACAAATAAAGCAATATATTCTGAAAATCTTAAATTAATTTTTTTAAAAGGCCATTCTGAATAAAAAAATAAATTAACAAATAAGGCAACATATTCCGAAACTCTGATATTAATTGTGATAAAAGACAAATCTAATTACACAACAGGCCTTGAAAAACATCAGCATATGAATGACAATGTGACCTCTCAGTCTGACATTGTTCAAGACGTTTGACATATTTCAAATTCCTATTTGACCTACGACATATACTGTAGGCATGAAAATGACCTTTGTATGTGTGAATTTGACCTAGGCATTCGACTCACTCCAGACGTTAGTTGAATGAGTGATTATATTTAACAGATTTTGTGTCTGTCTCAGGGAGTTAGGAATTTATGGGCAAAGTTAATTTTGACGTGTAGTTCACGTTAATGAGATCGACATTTGGATTGTACTTACCCTTTGGGTCTAAAGGCATCGAGAATAATTGGTACTTGAGGAAGGTGTCACTGTACAATTCCAGGCGACGTCCTTTCAGCCCATGCTTGCTCAAGACGTGAGCCTCTGCCTCGTAAACGATTTTCTGAATTAATACAAAAGAAAATTATTGCACTATTTTAAGTTATTTTCTAAGCTTCATCATCATTGTAAAAAAAGCAGAATTTAAAAGGTACTTTATTCGGTATGAGTATGAGCGGACAAAATAAAAAAGGGTTAATTTATTCAGCATATGTATGCAGTATAACAATACAGCCACTGCTTCCAAGAATACTTTACTGAGATTTTCCATACTAGTTTAAAAAGCTACACGCTAAATCAGAAATTGCTTACATTTACAGAAATCCGAATAATGAACCATCCTTTTTCGACAGTTGCTTTGAAACTTCCGTGAGTGGGTTCGGTGTCATAATACAAGTTGAAAGTAACTGAATCATTGGTTTCCTGGTCGTTCCAAAGGGCCAGCCACATCTCTTCTTTTTCTGGAAGGCTGATATTTACACTTGTTCCACGATGCATCTCCTCTAAGTCATCTGGTGAATAAATAAAGATTTCAAAATTGTAAGAAGCATCTCAGGATGACATTCCTGAAGAGGAGAAAAGGAAAATATATATTTTTTCAATGTTACAAGACCCTTACAAGACCCCATTGTATTTCTGAAACCACAAAATGACGAGCTGTCTCGGTGGCATCTTGACACATGTTCGAAGCAAAAGGCATAAACTGGGTATTATTCCCAAAGAGCGACTGACAATGCAAGTAAGATTAGAACTGCTGATCTTTGCTGAGTATAAGGTGGGAAGAGAAGGTCCATAAAAATCTCAGTGGGAGGAAAACAATTCCCTTTGGTCCAAACGTCAAATTTCGGATTTTAGACACGCCTTTCAAAGGAGGCACAACTCGAAAAAGTTGTAAAAAGATTTTCATGTCATTGGAAAAATATTTTCATTGTTATCAGGTTTTAGAGTGTTATTAAACATTACAGCAAAGGAAAACAAAACTGAAAACTCACGCTCTTTCAAAGGCAGAGCAAACGTTTGGAGTTCGAATGGTTCCCTGCCTTTGCTTTCTATAGAAAGATTTCTTGCTTGCGAAGATCCCAGATTTTCAGGAAACACGGTGCTACCGGAATGAACATGCCTTATCCCCTGTAAAAATAGTTTTGAATAATGTCAATACTCCGAAGTATTGAAACCTGGAAGTTCTATATTTCATTTGTACACGGATTTTGTAAGCCTTTAAGTTAAAAGGCTTACAAAATCCGAGTACAAATGAAACAAAATATGAGGAAAATGATAAGTTAAAAACTCACTGTGTGACAAATATTGATGCAGACACACAAACATGTGTATCTATGTATGTATCTATCTTTCTTTTTACATACATACATACATACATACATACATACATACATACATACATACATACATACATACATACATACATACATACATATAGACGCACTCATGAGTATGTTTTATATATATATATATATATATATATATATATATATATATATATATATATATATATATATATATATATATATATATAATTTTTATCACACCGTGATTTATGTATTATATTCATGAGGCTACAACTGTCGCTTAATATCAATTCACGCTACTTCAGGAATATCCCCGATGGGGAATTAACACCGAAAGGGAATTCTTAGAGTGATAAATGGATCGGAACCGCCTGGTCTCGACCCTCGACACGGTAACTTCCAGCGAGTCCTTTCGACGGCGGCTCAATCGTTTGACCGTCGAATGGAGTCGCTGGAAGTTACCGTGTCGAGGGGTCGAGACCAGGCGGTTCCGATCCATTTATCACTTTAAAAATTCCCCTTCGGTGTTAATTTCCCGTCGGGATATTCCTGAAGTAGCGTGAATTGATATTGCGACATTTGTAGTTTCATGAATATATATATATATATATATATATATATATATATATATATATATATATATATATATATATATATATATATATATATATATATATATATATATATATATTTGTGCGTGTAAGTATAATTACAAATGTCATCAACCGTTATTTCCAACTCACCTTTTCTGTAATCACGAGGTACGGAACCCAGAGTGATCCATTGAAACACTTGTCGCAAGCATTACTTGTCATTTCTTCTCCTTCTAAGTAGTATTTGTAGCTGAAACTGGGATCCTCGGTAGACTTCATGGCCAGAATGCAAGTTTCGCCCTCAGGAAGGGCAAAACGGACCGAATCACCTGGAGAAGTTCTCCTTACGAAAGAGACTGCAATGAGAAAATGATAGCACATCTTAACCTCTTATCAATAATTAGGAATAATTTTGAAGATTACTTTCTGATATGATTAACGGCTTCCCATTCATCGTGGAAATTCCCTTGGCTCTTTCATGGCTACGCGAGTCTCTCTTAAGAAGTAGCCACAGCCTCGCGGTCCATCTCCTCGGCTCCGAGGTCCTTTATTCCTCGCACAGCTGGACTGAGGACCAGTCTCCCTGATGAGGATTTTGTGATTTTGTGCCACTGGAACCTCAAAAGTTCAATCGTAGATGCAGTGCATTACTTCTTCTTCTTCTTTTCTTTAACGTGCTTTTTCCCCATTTTTGTATGGGGTAAGCACGATGCCTTCTACCCTAAAGCAATTCTCTCGAATTTTCTAATCAACTTATATTTTCATCAATCTATTTATGAATTTGCTCATTTATTTTTTTCCTTCTAGTCACCGATCTCTTCTTTCTGCGTTTCATTTTACGTTCTGTTACTTTCAAATGAACGCCATAATATTCTTTGGAAGCTTGAATTTCAAGTCGAAGGCCCCTTTGGTGGGCTTATTCCATATGAACAGGGTTCATCTTCTGAATAATAATAATAATAATAATAATAATAATAATAATAATAATAATAATAATAATAATAATAATAATACAGAAAGGCTGCAGAAGGAAGTGTAGGGGCACAAAAGACCAGCTCCAAATAGACGAAATTGTAATGAAGAATAGTAAGAGAAGGAGAACCAACCTAAGCATGGCATGGATTGACTACAAGAAAGCCTTCGACATGATGCCGCACACGTGGCTGATAGAATGTCTGAAGAAAACACCACCAGCTTTCTTAAAAATACAATGTGCAACTGGAATACAGTACTTACAAGCTCTGGGATAAGACTAGCAGAGGTTAACATCAGGAGAGGGATCTTTCAAGGCAACATACTGCCCCCACTACTCATCGTAGTAGCCATGATTCCCATGACAAAAGTACTGCAGAAGATGGATGCTGGGTACCAACTCAAGAAAGGAGGCAACAGAATTAACTATCCGATGTTCATGGACGACATCAAGCTGTATGGTAAGAGCATCAAGGAAATAGATACCCTAATCCAGACTGTAAGGATTGTATCTGGGGACATCAGGATGGAGTTTGGAGTAGAAAAATGCGTCTTGTTAAACATACAAAAAGGAAAAGTAACAACGACAGAAGGGATAAAGCTACCAGACGGGAATGGCATCAAACATATAGATGAGACAGGATACAAATACCTGGGAATAATAGAATGAGAGACATGAAACACCAAGAGATGAAGGACACGATCAGGAGAGAATATATGCAGAGACTTAAGGCGATGCTCAAGTCGAAACTCAATGCCGGAAACATGACGAAAGCCATAAACACATGGGCAGTACCAGTAATCGGATACAGCGCAGGAGTAGTGGACTGGACGAAGGCTGAACTACGCAGCATAGACCAGAAAACTAGGACACACAAGACAATACACAAAGTACTACACCCAAGAGCAAATACAGACAGACTATACATAACACGAAAGGAAGGGGGGAGAGGGCTACTAAGCATAGAGGACTGCGTCAACATCGAGAGCAGAGCACTGAGGCAATATCTGAAAACCAGTGAAGATGAGTGGTTAAGGAGTGCGTGGGAAGAAGGACTGATAAAAGTAGATAAAGACCCAGGAAATATATAGAGACAAAAGAATGAAAAACAGAACAGAGGAATGGCGCAACAAACCAATGCACGGACAGCACATGAGACAGACAAAAGAACTGGCCAGCGATGAAACATGGCAATGGCTACAGAGGGGAGAACTCAAGAAGGAAACAGAAGGAATGCTAACGGTGGCACAAGATCAGACCCTAAGAACCAGGTATGTCCAAAGAACAATAGACGGAAATAACATCTCACCCATATGCGGGAAGTGCAATATGAAAGACGAGGCCATAAACCACATAGCAAGCGAATGTCCGGCGCTTGCACAGCACAGAACCAGTACAAAAAGTGGCATGATTCAGTAGCAAAAGCCCTCCACAGGAGCCTGTGCAAGAAACACCAGCTAGCTTGCGGTAATAAGTGGCACGAACACCAACCTGAGGGCGTGATAGGAAACGATCAGGCAAAGATCCTCTGGGACTATGGTATCAGAACCAATTGACCAGGCGTGACGTAGATTGACAAAATCAAGCGGAAGTATCACTCACTGATGTGGCAGTACCATGGGACACAAGAGTAGATGAGAAAGAAAGAGGAAAAAGTGATAAGTATCAAGACCTGAAAATCGAAATAAGAAGGATATGGAATATGCCAGTGGAAATTGTACCCATAATCATAGGAACACTAGACACGATCCCAAGATCCCTGAGAAGAAATCTGGAAAAACTAGATGCCGAAGTAGCTCCAGGACTCATGCAGAAAAGTGTGCTACTAGAAACAGCGTACATAGTGAGCAAAGTGATGGACTCCTAAGGAGGCAGGATGCAACCCAGAACCCCACACTATAAAAACCACCCGGTCGAATAGGATGCCTGTGATAGACAAAAAAAAAATAATAATATATACTAACAGAGGATTCAACAGGCAAATATAAATCAATAATAAGAAAACTACAGCTTTTGTTGATGTGTCAGTAAACAAGTAAACTCGACAGGAAGGATTACAAAGTCACCAGGAAATCTTATCGTCTGCATCCGGTCAGGACTGAAGAACGGGTTCAGATCACCACCAAGTATGGAATAAGACTTGGGCTATTCGTCACGCAAGAACCAAATCTCGTCCCTCGTCTTAGAAGGTCAGAGTTCATGATGATGACAATTGGAAAACCCCCAAAAAGTACATTTGAAGTGAAATGAGTTTACTTAGAAGACTGTAACACTGAAAATTCATCATTATCTTATTGATGTCTGATGCGAGCCATGGGATCTAATTGTTTCTGAGAAACTAGGAATTTGATTGTTAGACCTTTAGTGTCTGATAAACCTGGCTGCATACGGATTATTGGAATTTTATGTCTCTACAAGAAAAAAAACTGGGATATATTGCCCAAAATAAATATAAAGCCACGCCCCTTTTTTTATCAAAGTCTTTAGGAGTGTTACCAACATTGTAACGTGCTATTGCCATATGGTGAGTCATTTCAGTTTATGGGAAAATCCTCCTGAAAAAGAATGACAAGAGAAAACATGAAACGCTGATATTTGTCAGCCATTCTTACTTGTTGCGTCAGCAGCTGCCGACAAGGACACGCCCAGGAGAAACGTCAGGACCAGTCTCTCCATCCTGTAGAAGCCCGGGGGGGAATTTTTTCTTCAGAGGGAGGTAATCACTTAACTGTTCTCCCTTCGAAGGATTCCTAATTTCGAGAAGGAATCTTCCTCACAGTATTCCTAATGTTGCGAAGTATTCCTCCTCACAGGATTCCTGATGCCACGAAGTACCCTTCCTCACAGGAATCCTAATGCTGCGAAGTTTTCCTCCTTCAAGGATTCCCAATGTTGCAACGTTTTCCTGCTTGTAGGATTCTTAACCCGCGAAATATTCCATCCTTGTAGGATTCCAAGCGTCGTGAAGGACTCCTACTGCCTCTTTGTAGGGTTCCCAATGCCTCGAGGTAGTCCTCGAATCACCGAACGTCCTCACGGAGCCAAGCGGAGCTACGTACTGCGGTCAAGAGAGTTGATATGCTATCTGAATTCCTGTGTTTTTGAGTGACGTTATCTGGGCGGTGGACCGGAAATAGACAGGAAATGTGTGTGTATGTTTATATATATATATATATATATATATATATATATATATATATATATATATATATATATATATATATGTATATATACATACATATATATACGTGTGTGTGTGTATATATATATATATATATATATATATATATATATATATATATATATATATATATATCCTCAAGAGTGTGGTGACAGACATGATAATAAAAGAACAATTGAAGAATGATAATTTGGCATAATCTTGAAGCTGTTGCCACGGATTTCTTGAAGAGCTAAGCACACAAACGATCAACATCCTAAAAGGATTTCCTGATGTGGATCCTGTATTTAGCTTCTTATTCAACGTGAACACGTTTTATTATAAGAAGGAGTGGCTCTAGTGAAGAAGCAATTCATTGTCACTGCTGCATTCATAAACTGATAATTATTATTATTATTATTATTATTATTATTATTATTATTATTATTATTATTATTATTGGAAGTAATGGCAGTATTACTTGGACCATTTTTGGCTACAAATACTTAGTGGAAATGTAAATATTATCATTTATCTTTTCACCCTTTATTTCATATCCGACATGCAAAGGTAGAGATTAAAAGTGATGTGAAATACAATAAAATCAGAAAATGTACAAAGCTCCTAGATTAAGTACACAATCCTGTATACCTTAAACAGTATATCTATATAATATGTGTGTTTACATACAACCAATACAGGTTTTCCAGCCCAAGATCCATTTGGTAAAAGGTCTCTCTATAACTCTACAACAACAACAGGAACCGGATGTTTTTACACTTCAGTTTATCGCCGTGGCTTCTGAAGCCGTGGTAGACCGTAAATAGGGTTCTCAGTTTCTTCAGTCAAATGTGGTCTGGTCACACCGCCTCGAGCAACTGGTCTAGCGGTCATTTCCATCTGCGCAGGACCTGAGAGATGGATGACCATTATCATGTAGAAATATTAAATTCATTTGGAAATTTAAAGAGGGAGACATTCAGAGAATGATTTAACTGCTAGGCTAAATTAGGTCGTAATTAGACCTACACATTCTTCATGTTGGCACTCTGAAACTGAACCTTGGCCGTGACGTCTAGGCTTATACCACTATGTTTTTAGGTCTACAATGAATATCTCATATTTCTACGACAGGGAAATGTCTGTTACTTTTACGTAAAGTTAGTTCATCAAGCTGAGATTCCTCTCCATCACAGAAATGCTATGATATTCTCAAACTAAAGTTCTACAGTTAAACTATCGTAGTCACGATCTTAAAGAAGAACGTGAGCTTGGAATGGAAACTGACATTTGCTTCTCAGATCTACCACAACTTTTGAAAGCATTAGTCAGATCTTTCCTAGATAGTGACCCCCAAGGGTAGCCACCTTTGCGGCGTGTTTAGCACAAGCCCGTTGCTGATGACCGCAAAAACATAAACAAAAGTCTTTAAATATCATAACGACAATGACCCCCCAAGAAATATTAGTCGTAGAGAACGACCCCCGAAAACCCTTAGTGGTCACTATCTAGGAAAGATGCCATAAGGTTTTTGTCAAGAAGGTGCTGTGGCCTCCAGAAGCAACTACCTTCATTCGACCCTGTGGTGTTTCTCTTGCGGCAGAACCTGTAGCCAAGGTAAGACACACCAAGAAGAAGAAGAAGAAGCAGAACCAACGACACCACAACAGGTAAGACGATCGTTAGGCCTATGTCTGTGTCTGTAGATGAATTGCGTTATATTAATATTTGGTTATTCATCAGAATTTGAGTAATGTTTCTTTTGACCACTAAAGGGAAAGCTGCATTTCGATGTGGAGTGATTTACAACCTCTCAAAAAGTGGAGATGCGAGAAATTGGGATTAGTGAATGAAATCTTAGTAGTGCTTCTCAGTTGAGTTGGAATGCGTCTCAGGTGAGGTGGAATGTGTTTCAGGTGAGTTGAACTGTGTTTCAGGTGAGTTGGAATGCGTCTCAGTCGAGTAGGAATGAGCGTCAGGTGAACTGGAATGTATCTCAGTTGAACTGGAATGTGTCTCAGTTTAGTAGGAATGTGCCTCAGGTGAGTTGGAATGCGTTTCTGTAGAGTTGGAAGGTGTCTCAGTTGAGTTGTAATGTCTCGGATGAGGTGGAATGCGTCTCAGGCGAATAGGAATGAGCCTCATAGGTATTGGAATGTATCTCAGTTAAGTTGTAATGTGTCTCAGTTGAGTAGGAATGAGTCTCAGGTAAGATGGAATGCGTCTCTGTTAAGTAGGAATGTGTCTCAGGTGAGTTGAAATGTGTCTCAGCAGAGTTGGAATGTGTCTCAGTTGAGTTGAAATGTCTCAGTTGAGTTGGAATGTGTCTCAGGTGAGCTGGAATGAGTGAGTTATTAAATGAGGTAATAGACTTCTTATTTATCAGAGTATGTATTCATAAAAAAATAATAATTTTAGATGATTTAATTTTACTTTTTTTGCTTTCCAACATTGTTGATCACCTGCTTGGCAATAGTTGATTGTGATTATTAAGCAAAATGACTAACCAGTGTTATTTATTCTGTTGGTGTAATGCATTCCTCATACACACACAAACATGCATGCACAAACACATACAGAACAAGGTATACATTATGTATATATAACTTTTATTTGGATTTTGTAATACCAAATTTGGTGTTGTTAATTGTGTATTCCTCTGAACGCGCTTAATACTTAGGCTATACATACCAGTTGGCTCTAAGGGCATCGCAAATAATTGGCACTCTAGAGATATGTCACTTAACAATTTCAAACGACGTCCTTTGGCGCCAGGCTTGTTCAGGTCATAAACGATTCTCTGAATGAAAACAGATGAAAAATGATTACACTCTTCTCCATTATTTTCTAAGTTTCGTCACCATTGTGAAAAGCATAATATAAAGGGTTTTTTTTCGTTATAAATATCAGTGGAGAAAAGAACTTAATTTATTCAAAATGATTACACCATTTTCCATTATTTTCTAAGTTGCATCATCATTGTAAAAAGCATAACATAAAATATTTCTTTTATAAATGTGAGTGGAGAAAAGAAGTTAATTTATTCATCTTTTCATGGAAATGACTGACATTTTTCATGCTAGTTTAAGAAGCTACACACTAAATCATACAAGACTGACATGCTGATAAATCTGAATAATGAACCATCCTTTTTCGACCGGTGCTGTGAAAGATTGGCCAGTGAGTTCGGTATAGTTGTACCAATTGAAAGTGACTGAAGCAGTGGTTTCTTGGCGGTTCCAAATGGCCAGCCACACTTCTTCTTTCTCTGGAAGGTCGAAATCTACAGCTCCCCGACAAGGCATCGTGTCATCTGTGAAGTAAATAAGTAAATTATGACCTCAGGGTGACATACGTGAGCAGCATTCTAGGCAAAGGAAGATCAGTGTTCACTTTGCCTTTATGTTATACCTTCGACAGTTCAGTCTGAAGAAAAATGTCACTAGAATTTATGCAAATTGAGCCGGCAGATTGCCTTACTGAAAGTATTACTCATTTACGAAAGGGGTCTCTTTTTTTTTTTAATATTGCAAGACCCCTTAAATTTTTAAAATTCGAAATAATCGGTTGTTTTCATGTCAGACTACAGAAGTGCTACAAGAAATGGTCAATTTTATTAATTTTGTCAGCAGAATACGTGGTAAAACGAAGAGGTTGAATCCCATAAGCTCAGGAAATCCTTTTGGGGAAAACAAAATTGCTGATCTTTGCAGAATGTAATCATAAGAGAACGTCCATAAAAATCTCAGTGGGAAGAAAATTTCGGATTTGAGACACGCCTTTGAAAAGAAGTGCAAATTGGGAAAGTTATCGAATGCTTTTCATGTCATTAGAGAAAAATATCATTATTATTATTATTATTATCAGGTTTTAGAGTTAAATAACACAGCAAAGGGGAACAAAAAGGGAAAACTTACGGCTTTCCAAAGGCAGAGTAATCACTTGGAGTTTGACTGGCGAGGAGCCTCTGTTTTCTACAGAAAGGTTTCTTGCTTCTGCGGATCCTGTGTTTTCGTAAAACCAGTTTCTTTCGGAATCGTAACGTTTCGTCCACTGAAAAAATATACATTTCATTGTCGATACTACTTCGAGCAGCTGAAAATGTCTGATTTTTTTATTCTATTTTTTCTTCGTCTTTCAGGATATTATGAGACTGATAAATCAAGAATTCTTTTCATCACAATTTCAGTTGTAGATATATCAGTCTAACTATCTACACACAAACATAAACGTAAAAATATACGTACACATACGTCAACACACACACACACATATATATATATATATATATATATATATATATATATATATATATATATATATATATATATATATATATATATATACACACATATATATATATATATATATATATATATATATATATATATATACGTACACACAACACACATAAACACACACACACACACACACACACACACACACACACACACACATATATATATATATATATATATATATATATATATATATATATATATATATATATATATATATATATATATACATACATACATACATACAGTTATAATTGTAATCAGTCATTCTCTTCAGCTCACCTCCTCTGTAATCGTGAGAAATGGAACCCATTGGGGTCCCCAGAAACAAACATCACAATTATCACTTTCTATAGTTCTTTTATTATAATATCGGTATGTGATTCCGGTGTTTTCCACAGACTTCGTGGCAAGTACCAACGTTTTGCTCTCGGGAAGCGAAAAAGTGGTCGAATCGCCTCCATAAATCGTCCTGATGGAGGAAACTGCAAAGAAATAATGATGACACACCTTAACAACTGATCAACAATTAGGAATAATTAGGAAGGCGACTTTCTGATAGGGTTAATGGCGTCCCATCCGTCGTGGAAACTCCCTTGGGTTTTTCGTGGCTACGCGAGTCTCTCTTAAGAAGTAGCCACAAGCCTCGCTGTCCAGCTTCTCGGTTCCAGAGGCCCTTTATTCCTCGCACAGCTGGACTGTGGACCAGCCTCCCTGATGAGGATTTTGTGCAACTGGAACCTCGAAAGTTCAAGCGTAGATGCAATGATTTACTACCCTAAAGCAATTCTCTTGAATTTTATCATTTACTTATATTTTTCTTATGTCTGTTTATGAAATTGCTAATTTATTTTTCTTATCTGTTAACCAATTACTTCTTTCTGTATTTCCTGTTGCTTCTTTTACGTCTTTCAAATGAACTCCATAATGTTTCTTGGAAGCTTGAATTTCAAGTCAATGGCCCCTTTGGTATGCTTATTGCATATGGATAGGGTTCATGTTCTGAATAATAATAATAATAATAATAATAATAATAATAATAATAATAATAATAATAATAATAATAATAATAATAATAATAATAATAATGACAAACGATTGAACAGACATATAAAAATCATTAATAAGAAAACTGGAGCTTTTGTCCTTGTGTTAGTGAACAAAGCAATTCGAAAAAAATGATTACAAAGTCACGAGGAAAACTTGCCGTCTCTGCATCCTGTCGGGACTGAAGAACGCGTTCTGATCGCCACCAAATATAGAATAAGTCCTTGACTATTCGTCACACAAGAATCAGATCTCGTCCCTCGTCTTAAAACGTCAGAGCTAACAATTATAACGATTGGAAACCCTTACAAAAAAGAGCTCTTGAAGTGAAATGAGTTTACGTAGAAGATCGTCAAACTGAAACTCCGGAATTATCTGATGCAGGTCAGACTCGAGTCATGGGATCCAATTATTTCTCAGAAACTGGGGGTTTTGTTGTCAGACCTTTAGTGCCTGGTAAACTTGGTTACAGACGTATTACTGGGAAGTTTATGGCCCTAAAATAAAAGAATAACTGAGATATACTGCCCAAAACAAAAATAAAGCCACTTTTTTATCAAAGTCTTTTGGGGGTGTTACGAACATTGTAACATCACAAACTCATTTCACTCCAAGAGCTCTTTTTTGTAGGGTTTTCCAATCGTTGTAATTGTTAGTTCTGACGTTTTAAGACGAGGGACGAGACTTGATTCTTGTGTGATGAATAGTCCAGGACTTATTCTATACTTGGTGGCGATCTGAACGCGTTCTTCAGTCCTGACAGGATGTAGAGACGGCAAGTTTTCCTCGTGACTTTGTAATCATTTTTTTCGAATTGCTTTGTTCACTAACACAAGAACAAAAGCTCCAGTTTTCTTATTATTGATTTATATATGTCTGTTCAATCGTTTATTATTATTATTATTATTATTATTATTATTATTATTATTATTATTATTATTAT
>NC_089765.1:13666977-13674477 GCF_040412425.1 Macrobrachium rosenbergii | reverse complement strand
ATTATTACATATAACTAGGCACTCACTGCAGGGGAAAAAAGATGATAAAGACTTAATTCCTGTATTTCCAGGCCTCCTATATTCGTATCCATGCTTTTACCAGCTATAAGCCCCTCCAAAAGTGAGTATAAATTCAATTCTTCTGCCCAGAAGGCAACTAGGCAGACTATGACTTATAACTAGGCAATCTCCGCCGGGAAAAAAAAAGATGAAAAGACACAATTCCTATATATATAGGAATCCTATACTCACATCTGTGGTTTTACCGGCTATAAACCCCACCAAAAGTGAGTATAAATTCAATTCTTCTGCCCACAGGGCAAGCAAGTAAATTATTACTTATAACTAGGCACTCTCCGCCGGGGAAAAAAGATGATAAAGACGCAATTCCTGTACCTACTATATCTTTCCATTCTTTATCTGCTGTTTCTCTCTTACCTCGTTTATCTTTGCTTATGTTACGATGGCTTTTTTCCCAACTGAAGCCTCTCGCGCGCGAAATATTTGCCGATGTGACGTAGAGGCTTCGCAATGTATCGGTAGATTTGTTTTGAGAAAATATCTTTCCCAATTTAAAAATACGGTTGTTTTTCCGGGAACAAATGTAGCGCATAGTCCGGTATTGTCTCGTAAATATGACCAGCAATTCATATGTGCATGTTTTTCTTTCCATGCTTTGAAAAAAAAAAGATAACATTTTCGTTCAGAAGTGTAGAAAGTTGGGTACATTTGGAAAGCATGAATTAACAAATGATTCATTTACGTTTTTGTAATATTCCGTTCACGGATAAAAATGTATATATATATATATATATATATATATATATATATATATATATATATATATATATATATATATATATATATATATATATATATATATATATATACATATACATACATATACATATATATTTATACATATTTGTAAAGCCTGAGAGTGGTTCCACTGTGATAGATGAAAGCAATGCAACGATTATCTCTCTCTCTCTCTCTCTCACTCTCTCTCTCTCTCTCTCTCTCTCTCTCTCTCCTTTCTAAACTGTTTTTCAGATGCAACGTTAAATGTCTGTATTTGTGTAGAAAAAATACTCAGTGAAACTCTCTCTCTCCCTCTCTCTCTCTCTCTCTCTCTCTCTCTCTCTCTCTCTCTCTCTCCCCACCTCTAAACTGTTATTCAGATGCAACGTTGAATGTCTTTATTTGTGTAGAAAAAATACTCAGTGAAACTTTCTCTCTCTCTCTCTCTCTCTCTCTCTCTCTCTCTCTCTCTCTCTCTCTCTCTCTCTCTCTCTCTCTCCCCAGAGACGTGCAGGGATTTATGGACTAAACAATACAGAGATAATGATGACAGATGCTGAAGATTCTCCGACTCCAAACTCCTTGGCCAAAAGAGAAAGTTTGCCTATTCTCTTCCTGAGGAATTTCTTACTTTCTCTCTCGCTTTCTCGTTTTATTGTCTTCTTTCTTCTACTGCTTTCTTCCGGGAGTTATATGGCCAATTTCCTTTCTATTCGTGTATGTATGTATGTGTGTAAATATGTATATATGTATATATATATATATATATATATATATATATATATATATATATATATATATAGTATATATATATATATATATATATATATATATATATATATATATACTGTATATATATATATATATATATATATATATATATATATATATATATACATACATATATTCATATGCAGAAAGTAGGTGATATAATTTATATAAATATATATATATATATATATATATATATATATATATATATATATATATATATATATATATATATATATATATATATATATATATATATATATATATAAGAGGAATTTAAATCATATTTAGTGGTGAAATTATATCTTGGAGATATATATATATAACAAATAAATGTATATATACATGTATATATATATATATATATATATATATATATACATATATATATATAATATATATATATATATATATATATATATATATATATATATATATATATATATATATATATATATATATATATATACATGTATATATACATTTATTTGTTATATATATATATATATCTCCAAGATATAATTTCACCACTAAATATGATTTAAATTCTCCTATATATATATATATATATATATATATATATATATATATATATATATATATATATATATATATATATATATATATATATATATTTATATAAATTATACCACCTTCTTTCTGCCTCTCCTTGACTTCTATAAATCGTCCAAAAAATAATACGTAAAACATTCGTTTTTTCCCCTACCTAAGAAAAACGCCAATATTTCACAGGACCCACGAATTTAAGGAAATCTGTGCCTTCTGTTTCACTAACATAAACTAGAATTGTTCCTACTCAAGATCAGCCTGGCTGAGAGAGCTGATTGGCCAGAAACTCCGGAATTCTAGCCAATCACATTGAACCTGTATCAGCCTAGCTAAGCAAAATCCGGCTGAGAGAGCTGATTGGTCAGAAACTGGGGAATCCTAACCAATGTCACTGAGTCTGTAGACGCGAATCGTTCTTCTTCTGTCGGTTTCGAAAGGAAAGCTCGTTCGTCTCAGAAAAAGTGCTTGCACTCTGACATGTGATTTTCTTAATGTTGATTTATCTGATGTGATCGCGTTACCTTTCGTGGTTTGTTGAATGTATGATATTAGGAGGAATACATGGGAATTGGTTGAGGCTAAGCATTGCACTGTGAAGCTTTGGATAAAGGTATCGGAACAAACAATTCAAGCCTAGCGAACGGAACTGGTATTAGGCAAATTAAATTAGATGTCAAAAGGAGTTTTCTAATTTCAATAAAGACTTACTGAAGTATAGTTCTGGGATGACTTTCCACGTTCAATAATTGTTTTGATAACCTAAAATAATCAAGGAAAATTGATTAAGCAAATAATTAAAAATTATTAGTCAAATAATCTACATCATTACTTCACAAGATCTATATACGGAAGAGGAGACGAGAATAACAAGAAAGGACGGAGATTTGAACTGAACAGGACCAGTGATGGAAATGAGGGAATACCGTGACAGAGGCAAGAGGTAAGAGGTAGTTTCGACGGAGAGGAAAGAGGTAGTTTGGACGGAGGTAGCTAGCGTATTGATACGCTTAGTTCTGAAACAGATGTGTGAAAAACGTATGAAAGTCTTTTATTTATAATGAAAATTTTATGTTCATATTTGTATATCTCTCTCTCTCTATTCTCTCTCTCTCTCTCTCTCTCTCTCTCTCTCTCTCTCTCTCTCTCTCTCTCTCTCTTTAAGCTTGGCAGGAGATAGGCTTTCTATAGAACATATTGATTTTTTGCTAGGTGCTATAGTCCCAGCAGATTATGAACGATAGCCTCTCTCTCTCTCTCTCTCTCTCTCTCTCTCTCTCTCTCTCTCTCTCTCTCTTTTAGCTCGGAAGGAGCTGGACATTCTATAAAGCATTATGTTTTTTGTTGAATGCTATAGTAACATTTTATGGACAATAGGCACCCCGCCCCCTCCTCCCTCTCTCTCTCTCTCTCTCTCTCTCTCTCTCTCTCTCTCTCTCTCTCTCTCTCCCTGAAAATCATTTTGTTTTACTCCTAAGTGCTTCGGCACCGACGGGGGAAATTTTATACCAAGCTCTTTCATTTAAATGTAAATAGCTCCCTACCACAGGTACACAAGGCCTTACTCATTAAATATTGACGTTACTCCGCAAATTAAGAGGGAACAGGATTACTACCTACAACTGCCCTCTTATTAAAATTGGTTTCCTCCTTCCCAAAATTAAGTTGAGGATCAGAGGGCTGAAAGAGATAAGGTCGACTTGGCCCATGCACCCTTTCCAAAATTGTCTGCCGCAAAAGGTGCAATCTTAATGACATGCAACAAAATTCTAGCATAAACACACAAGCTAGCGAAGAGAGAAAGACTAGCGTGACTTCTTCCCAGCAGTGCGGACCGATGCACACTGCTGTTTGTGTGGTCCTATAGCCAGTTTGAGCCTGCCAATTTGTGGTTAAGATTCCATCCCCACCCCATCTGAAATTCCCCTAGGGATGAATTCCCCTACCCCCGTTGAGAACCACTGATGGTAGAAGGAAGAATATTTACAGAAAATTACCTTTAATCTGGATGAGAAGAAATTGTGATCAGTGTGTAACCTCAAGGCGATCTGGGAATTAAATTGAAATATGAAATAATTTGTTTTCTTAGTTATAGATAACTATGTGAAAGTTATTGAATTATTTTTAATAATGACGTTAAATTGTAAACTAATTCCTTTCCGCAATGGTAGACAATTCTGTGGAACTTGATGAATCAGTGTTTTGAACAATTACAATCCAAAACAGTAACCAACTAAGCAATTGCAAACGCCTGTAGTAATATAAACTTTGTAATGTCAAGATAAAATCATAAGTTATTGTTTTCATAGAGATGTCAGGACTATGAATAACAAGTGAAAAATGCGCCGAAGTTTCTTTAGCGCAATCGAGTTTTCTGTACAGCGCATAATCAAGGCCACCGAAGATAGATCTATCTTTCGGAGGTCTCTGGATAATGCTGTATGAGCCGCGGCACATGAAACTTTAACCACTGCCCGGTGGTGGCCTGTCCTGTATCGTTGCCAGAAGCACGATTATGGCTAACTTTAACATTGAATAAAATAAAATCTACTGGGGCTAGAGGGCTGAAATTTGGTATGTTTGATGATTGGAGGGTGAATGATCAACATACCAATTTGCAGCCCTCCAGCCTCAGGATTTTTTAAGATCTGAGGGCGGACAGGAAAAAGTGCGGACAGAAAAAGTGCGGACAGAAAAAGTGCGGACAGAATGAAGTGCGGACAGAAAAAAGTGCGGACAGAAAAAGTGCCAATAGAAAAGCAGAATAAAGTGCGGACGGACAGACAAAGCCGGCACAATAGTTTTCTTTTACAGAAAACTCAAATTTAAAGACAAAAAATAAGGAATACTTCCGGTTACTCCTTCCAGTCATTCGGCGCTCTTCATTCACAATGCTCTCCGGCGAAAACGAAAGTTTCAGACAGATTTGGAGACCGAATCCTGCACTGTACAACGACAACGCGTCAGGAGTTGAACGCTGCCATCCCGCACTGTACAGCGACAACTCGTCAAGTGCTGAACGCAACCCAAAGATGACATATTGCCCAACGAAATGACAAACGCCGAACGGCATATTCTGCTGTTGTTGTTTGTCAGTTCGCCGCAATCATTTGTTTATGGTTTTCGGATGTCATCCCCCACCAAAAAAAAAAAAAGACAAAAAACAGGTTATTTTCGACAGGGGAAATATTGATTGAGCTCTGTGCGTGGAACCGTTGGCGCTCCACCCAGCCCGGGGGGCATAATTATTTAGGCATCGCCACTGATTGGAATATTGGGCGGAATTTGCGAGCGAGAACCAGCTTTTCATTGGCCGCGTTTTTGGGCGTCAGTACTCCCTTTTTTTTTTTTTTTTACGTGATCTTTTATGTTTACCCCTGGGTGGGGGGTGGGTAGGGGTGGGACGGCGGGGTGGCGTAGATTCATTGTATTTGTTGTTGCAATTGGAAGCAAATTGCTTGTTTTGTTGTGCTTTGAAAAAATTTATGCAGATGTTTGGTGTGTTGTGCATCTTAGGGCGTATAACATTTTGGTCTTTTGATTATTACAAGTAAAATTAAGGATTGCAATTAATATATATATATATATATATATATATATATATATATATATATATATATATATATATATATATATATATGTATGTATGTATGTATGTATATGTATATATGCAGTATATATATAAATATATATATATATATATATATATATATATATATATATATATATATATATATATATATAGAAAGCGTAACGATTCGTTCAGTAAAATTGCAATTAATTCAGTTTTAGAAACCAAAGTAGATTTCTATACTTAGCAGGAACATGTGAATTTACCCATGTTTCCTAAAAAAATAAAAAAAAACAATAAAAAATTAAATTCTTATACCCAGGAAAAATTAATTATTCTATTGCAGTGCGAACTTAAAATTATCATATTTGCTAAAAATAATTCTTGTACCTATAAAAGACAAATGATTTAATTCATTTAGTAACTTAAAACTTAATAGGAAAGGAATGGATATTAGCATTTATACTACGAGTTTAATCCTTCCTAAATTAAGATAAAATAAATAAATCATCGGATTAAATTGAATTAAGATAAATAAAACATCAAATTAAGTTAAATTAAAATAAATAAAACTTCAGATTCAGTTAGATTAAAATAAATAAGACATTAGATTAAATCAAATTAAAATAAATAAAACGTCAGATTAAAATAAGTTAAAATAAATAAAACATAAAATTAAGTTAAATTAAAATTACTATATACATATATATATATATATATATATATATATATATATATATATATATATATATATATATATATATATATATATGTATGTATATATATATACATACTGTGCATATATACATACATATATATGTATATATATAATTATATATATAGTATATATATATATATATATATATATATATATATATATATATATATATATATATATATATATATATATATATATAGTAATTTTAATTTAACTTAATTTTATGTTTTAGCCTAATTTCTTCGTTGACCAATATCACACGCGTGCGGAGGTTGGGGGTGCGTGTCGGGGGGGCGGGTGGGGGCCGGATTATGGGCATTGATTTGCCGTCGGCCTAATTTGCGGGGAACAAATGGTGAGCTGGAAAGAGGTGATTATTTCGGGGGAAAGTTGATTAATCCAGACACACATTGAGTTTAGTCTTGAATGAATTAGTTTTTTTATGGTCGTTTGTGACGTGGCATGTGGTATGTGACGCATGGAATAAACTGCCACCGGAAGTTGTAAACACCAACAGTTTGTGGAAGAGTTCGAGAGAAAGAGAGACAAGATCATTCGAACGCTGTGAGCGAACAGCCCCAGAGATAAGTGAGCACATGAAGTCTCCTCGGGTGGACTAACAATAATTCTTTGAGACATCCTGATCCTTGTAACTCCTTGTGACTCTCTCTCTCTCTCTCTCTCTCTCTCTCTCTCTCTCTCTCTCTCTCTCTCTCTCGTTAACGTAATAGTAATAATATTAACAATAATAAGAGTTCATTTCAATATATTTTATGATTCTCTCTCTCTCTCTCTCTCTCTCTCTCATTAACATGACAGCAATCATGATAACAGTAAATGTTCATTTCATGATATTTTATTATTGTCTCTCTCTCTCTCTCTCTCTCTCTCTCTCTCTCTCTCTCTCTCTCTCTCTCTCTCATTAGCATAACAGCAATAATAATAATAATAATAATAATAATAATAATAATAATAATAATAATAATAATAATAATAATAATAATAATAATAATAATAATAGGCAGTTTTCACTTGTTTTTACCCTTTTACTGAAGCTGAGTATTTGAAAATC
>NC_089765.1:13626977-13661977 GCF_040412425.1 Macrobrachium rosenbergii | reverse complement strand
TATATATATATATATATATATATATATATATATTAGAACTATCAACACATAATTACTTGTGGAACAGAAATAAATATTCTGACTCACACCTGGGTCGAACTCAGGTCTTTCAATTGACTCGTGCGGCCTGGTTGAATATCACGAAATCACGAGGTTTGGTAATATTGAATCTTCATATTTCAATGTTTTCTAGCGTTCAAGATTCTAAACTGTGCTGCTGGAATTACAAATTTCATCTCTCTCTCTCTCTCTCTCTCTCAAATAAGATAACATAACAACGGTTTCCGTTCTCATTTCGTCTAGAAATGCGGAGCGCCAGCTTGAAGATTTTTTTGTATATGTATATATATATATATATATATATATATATATATATATATATATATATATATATATATATATATATATATATATATATATATATATATATATATATATATATATATATATATATATATATATATATATATATATATATATATATATATATATATATATATATATATATATATATATATATATATATATATATATATATATATATATATATATATATATATATTATATTATAATATTTCTCATCCACGCTATTAGGCAAGGATTAGCGTTTCCTGTCCATAGCCCTGATGACGTCACTCAAGAACACAGGATTCAGATAGCACATCAACTATCTGCTATAGTACGAAGCTCCGCTTCGCTCCGTGAGGACGTTCGGTCACTCGTGGAATACCTCGAGACATTAGGAATCCTACAAAGAGGTAGTAGGAGTCCTTCACGACGCTGGGAATCCTACAAGGGGTGGAATATTCCGCGGATTAAGAATCCTACGTGCGGGAAAACTTCACAGCATTAGGATTCCTGTGAGGAAGGGTATTTCGAGGCATCACGAATCCTACTAAGAAGAATACTTCACAGCATTACGAATCCTGTGAGGAATATTCCTTCTCAAAATTTGGAATCCTTCGAAGGGACAACAGTGAAGTGATTACCTTCGTCTGATGAAAAAATTCCCCAGATGTGTCTACAGGATGGAGAGACTGATGCTGACATTTCTCCTGGGCGTGTTCTTGTTGGCAGCTGCTGACGCAACAGGTAAGAGTGGCTGACCTACATCAGCATTTTATGTTTTCTGTCTTTTAATTCCTTTTCAGGAGGATTTTCCACTAAACTGAAGTGACTCACTACTTGGCAACCGCACGTTACAATGTTGGTAACGCTCCTAAAGACTGATAAAAAAAAACGGGGGCGTGGCTTTACGATTTTAGGGGGTAATATATCTCAGTTGTTTTGTTTTGTTTTGTCTTTATTTTGGGGCCATAAAATTCCAATAACACTCATGCAGTCAGGTTTATCAAACACTAAAGGTCTAGCAATCAAATTTCTAGTTTCTCAGAAACAATCGGATCCCATGACTCGAATCGGTCATCAAGAAGATAACGATGAATTTTCAGTGTTACAGTCTTCTAAGTAACCTCATTTCACTTCAAACGCACTTTTTTGGGGGTTTTCCAATTGTTATCATCATGAACTCTGACCTTCTAAGACGAGGGACTAGATTTGAGTCTTGTGTGTCGAATAGCACAAGTCTTTTCCATATTTGGTCAATATGTAAACCCGTTCTTCAGAGCTGACAGGATGCAGATGATAAGATTTCTTGGTGATTTTGTAATTCTTCTTTTCAAGTTTACTTGTTCACCAACACATCAACAAAAACTGGAGAGTACATCTTATTGATATATATTTGTTCAATCGTTTGTTAGTATATATTATTATTATTATTATTTCTATTATTATTATTATTATTATTATTATTATTATTATTATGTCCATCACAGTCATCCTATTCGACTGGGTGGTTTTTATAGGGTGGGGTTCTGGGTTGCATCCTGCCTCCTTAGGAGTCCATCACTTTTCTCACAATGTGCGCTGTTTCTAGTAGCACACTCTTCTGCATGAGTCCTGGAGCTACTTCGGCATCTAGTTTTTCCAGATTCCTTTTCAGGAATCTTGGGATCATGCCTAGTGTTCCTATGATTATGGGTGCAATTTCCATTGGCCTATTCCATGTCCTTCTTCTTTCGTTTTTCAGGTCTTGATACTTATAATTTTTTTTCTCTTTCTTTCTCATCTACTCTGATGTCCAATGGTATTGCCACATCAATGAGTGATACTTTCTTCTTGATTTTATCAATCAACGTCACGCCTGGTCTATTGGTTCTGATACCATAGTCCCAGAGGATCTTTGCCTGATTGTTTTCTCTTGCTCCCTCAGGTTGGTGTTCGTACCACTTATTACTGCAAGCTAGCTGGTGTTTCTCGCACAGGCTCCAGTGGAGGGCTTTTGCTACTGAATCATGCCTCTTTTTGTACTGGTTCTGTGCTGTGCAAGTGCCGGACATTCGCTTGCTGTGTGGTTTACGGTCTCGTCTTTCATATTGCATCTCCTGCATATGGGTGAGATGTTATTCCCATCTATTGTTCTTTGGACATACCTGGTTCTTAGGGTCTGATCTTGTGCCACCGTTAGCATTCCTTCTGTTTCCTTCTTGAGTTCTCCCCTCTGTAGCCATTGCCATGTTTCATCGCTGGCCAGATCTTTTGTCTGTCTCATGTACTGTCCGAGCATTAGTTTGTTGTGCCATTCCTCCGTTCTGTTTTTCATTCTCCTGTCTCTATATATTTCTGGGTCTTTATCTACTTTTATCAGTCCCTCTTCCCATGCACTCCCTAGCCGCTCGTCTTCACTGGTTTTCAGATATTGCCCCAGTGCTCTGCTCTCGATGTTGACGCAGTCCTCTATGCTTAGTAGCCCTCTCCCCCCTTCCTTTTGTGTTATGTATAGTCTGTCTGTATTTGCTCTTGGGTGTAGTACTTTGTGTATTGTCTTGTGTGTCCTAGTTTTCTGGTCTATGCTGCGTAGTTCAGCCTTCGTCCAGTCCACTACTCCTGCGCTGTATCCGATTACTGGTACTGCCCATGTGTTTATGGCTTTCGTCATGTTTCCGGCGTTGAGTTTCGACTTGAGCATCGCCTTAAGTCTCTGCATATATTCTCTCCTGATCGTGTCCTTCATCTCTTGGTGTTTCATGTCCTCTCATTCTATTATTCCCAGGTATTTGTATCCTGTCTCATCTATATGTTTGATGCCATTCCCGTCTGGTAGCTTTATCCCTTCTGTCGTTGTTACTTTTCCTTTTTGTATGTTTAACAAGACGCATTTTTCTACTCCAAACTCCATCCTGATGTCCCCAGATACAATCCTTACGGTCTGGATTAGGGTATCTATTTCCTTGATGCTCTTACCATTCAGCTTGATGTCGTCCATGAACATCAGATGGTTAATTCTGTTGCCTCCTTTCTTGAGTTGGTACCCAGCATCCATCTTCTGCAGTACTTTTGTCATGGGAATCATGGCTACTACGATGAGTAGTGGGGGCAGTGTGTTGCCTTGAAAGATCCCTCTCCTGATGTTAACCTCTGCTAGTCTTATCCCAGAGCTTGTAAGTACTGTATTCCAATTGCACATTGTATTTTTAAGGAAGCTGGAGGTGTTTTCTTCAGGCATTCTATTAGCCGCGTGTGCAGTATCATGTCGAAGGCTTTCTTGTAGTCAGTCCATGCCATGCTTAGGTTGGTTCTCCTTCTCTTACTATTCTTCATTACCATTTTGTCTAATAAGAGCTGGTCTTTTGTGCCCCTACACTTCCTTCTGCAGCCTTTCTGTATTATTATTATTATTATTATTATTATTATTATTATTATTATTATTATTATTATTATTATTATTATTATTATATTATTATCATTATTATTATTATTATTATTATTATTATTATTATTATTCAGAAGATGGACCCTATTCACATGGAATAAGCCCACCAAAAGGGGCCGTCAACTTGAAATTCAGGCTTCCAAGGAATATTATGGAATTCATTTGAAATATAACAGAACGTAAAATGAAACGCAGAAAGAGGAGATCGCTTACTAGAAAAGAAAAAATAAATGAGCAAATTCATAAATAGATTGATGAAAATATAAGTTAATTAAAAAATTCAAGAGAACTGCTTTAGGGTAGGAATGCATTGCACCTTCGCCTGAGCTTTTGAGGTTCAAATTGCAAAACATCCTCATCAGGGAGACTGGTCCACAGTCCAGCTGTGCAAGGAAAAAAGGGCCTCTGGAACTGAGGAGTTGGACAGCGAGGCTGAGGCTACTTCTTAAGAGAGACTCGCGTCGCCATGAAAAAGCCAAGGGATTTTCCACGATGAATGGGAAGCCATTAATAATATCAGAAAGTCGTCTTCAGTATTACTCCTAATTATTGGTTAGATGTTAAGATGTGTTATCATTATTTCTTTGCAGTTTCTTCCATTAGGACGATTTATGAAGGTGATTCGACCACTTTTTCTCTTCCCAAGAACGAAAAGTATGTGGTGCTTGCCGTGAAGTCTGCTGAGGCTCCCAAAATCACATACCAGTGTAATGCTCCTGGAAGAGTACTAAAACGTGGTACCTGTAACGAATGTTACAGGGAACCTCACTGGTTCGCATTTCTCACGGTTACTGAGAAGGTAGGGTGAAGAAAATGACTGAATACATTTATTACAATATATATATATATATATATATATATATATATATATATATATATATATATATATATATATATATGTATATGTATATATATATATATATATATATATATATATATATATATATATATATATATATATATATGTATATATATATATTATATACATGTGTGTGTGTGTATTTGCACAAGTATATATGTAAACATGTGTATATGCTGGTGATAGATACATAGACTTATGTGTCTGCAACTGAAATTGTTATGTAAGCAATTCTTAATTTATCAGTTCATTAATATCCTGAGAGACGAAGAAAAAATAGAATGAAAAACTTAAAATTCTCAGCTCCTGGAATTACAAATGACAATGAAATATATATTTTTTCAGTGGATACACAGTGTCGGCTCAGATATAAGTTGGTTTCCGGAAAATGTAGGATCTTCTCAAGCGAGATACCTTTCTGTAAAAAGCAGAGGCAGTTCACCAGTCGATCTCCAGTTGTTTACTCTTCCTTTGAAAGACCGTGAGTTTTCGGTTTTGGTATCCTTTCCTGTATTGTTTAATAACAGACACTCTAAAACCTAATAATAACGAAAACTATTTTTCTACTGATATGAAAAGCATTTTATAACTTTTTCGAGTTGTGCCTCTTTTGAAAGGCGTGTCTAAAATCCGAAATTTGACGTTTGGACCAAAGGGAATTGTTTCCCTCCTACTGAGATTTTACATAACTACTCATGATTTTACCTAGCAAAGATCAGCAGTTCTAAACTTACTTGTAATGTCAGTCGCACTTTGGGAATAATACCTAGTTTATGCAATTTTTTTTAAGGTTCTTTAACTTCTTTTGCTTTGAACATATGTTAAGCAGCCACCGAAACAACTCGTCATTTTGTGGTTTCAAAAATTCAAGGGAGTCTTGTAACATTATATATATATATATATATATATATATATATATATATATATATATATATATATATATATATATATATATATATATATATATTATTCCGCAGATGAGGTAATGACGGTGCCTGGTGGGAGAAGTGCAGATCTCACACTTCCAGACAAACCAGAGGTGTGGGTGGCCCTTACGAACTACCAGGAGACCGAAGTTTCATATACTGCCAGTTTGTATCATGGCACCAAACTCACTGAGAAAATTCACCAAGAAGAACCCGAAATAGGATGGTCCGTGTTTTGGATTTATGAAGATGTAAGTCATTTATGATTTAGCGTGTAGCTTTATAAACTAGTATGAAAAATCTCAGTAAAGTATTCACGAAAGCAGTGGGTGTATTATTATGATTTACACAAATGCTGAATAAGTTCACTCTTTTTTTGTCCACTCATATCCATACCGAACTGAGTACTTTTTAGATTCCGGTTTTTTTACAATGATGATGAAGCTTAGAAAATAACTTAAAATAGTGTAATAATTTTTTTTTTATTCAGGACACCTTTGACGGGGCAAACTACGACCCTCTGAGCGAGAGTGGACTGACAGGACGTCGTTTGGAAATGCATAGTGACAACTCTCTCAAGTACCAAGTATTTCCGATGCCTTTAGAGCCAACTAGTATGTATACCTTAAGTCTCAATAACGTTCAGAGGAATATAAAATTAACAACACCGAAGTAGGTACTACAAGATCAAATAAAATATATGTATGTATATATATTTACATATGTATATATATATATATATATATATATATATATATATATATATATATATATATATATATATATATATATATATATATATATATATATATATATATATATATATATATATATATATATATATATATATATATATATATATATATATATATATATATATATATATATGCTTTTATGTCACTAAATAGCGCGTGACAATATATTCGGCCAAGGCCACGGAAAAAATAAAAGAAGAGTACCAAGCGCTTTCGTGTGCTTTCAGCACATTTTCGAGGTACAATGCTAAAACACGGAGAATATCTGACAAAGTAAACATAAAAGTTGAAAGAGCGTAAACACAAATATCCAAGATCCGGTTAAAACTAACACAGCAGGTATAGAAGAGCTCAACAGGTGATTAAAATGAACCAATCTTACGAATCTCTTTAACAACAAGTGCCTAGTTTGAACATAGCCTGGCTTACATTCAGTGAGTCACCGTGATATTTAACCAAAACAGATTCAGTAACATTTTTACGAGTTTTCTTGTTACAATATAAAACAGCTTTTGCCCTCTCCCCATGAATCATATGATTAAAATTATTAATGTTTTTACCTACTGTAATGTGTTTACTTTGTTGGATATTCTCAGTGTATTTTAGCATTGTACCTCGAAAATGTGTTGAAAGAACACGAAAGCGCTTGGTACTCCTTTTATTTTTCCTGTGGCCTTGGCTAAATATATATATATATATATATATATATATATATATATATATATATATATATATATATATATATATATATATATATATATATATATATATATATATATATATATATATATTAACTTTGTCACATACACAATTGTTCTGTGCATTAGTAGAATTACTAAAAGGACCTCATTTAAACTGGATGGTATCTAAAGGAGTATTTTATTCATAAAAAGTTACAAGCTTTCTTGGACAAACAGTCCACATTATCAAGTATCCGTACAATGAGCAGACGCGTAGTCCAGCTGTATTTATATCTGTGTGCTGGGTACTTTTAATCCTATAATCGCCTAGCTCCTCCTGTGTGACCCCCACCCCCTCGTGACCTTGGTCTTTCTCTGATCCCTCCTTCCAGGTGTCCGTTTTCCGTGCGTTCTTTTGCGTTTTTCCTGGATTACCTGAGGGAGAGTTTTAGGAGATTAGGCTACCCTAAGTATTGGTGGGAGTGGGCACACATCAAAGCAAGGAAAAACTATTTTGGGGAGAGGGAAAGGATAGAAAAGGAACATTTGGTAGGAAAGAAAATAATTAGTCCCGGACAACAACTCTATTGCAGCCATCAACAGGAAGCTAAATAATTTCAAATTGATAGGCAGCTACAAAAACACCATTAGGAATAAAATAGTTAGAAACAAAAAGTCGGTAGAGGGAAGAGATTAGAGGGGGTTATATATGGCAGCGTGTCTAGACTGCGAAGAAGGGTACTATGGCGAAACTGGCAAATCATGTACAGAGCGAAGCAAACAACATCTGCAGAACATGAGGCATTATAATCAGACGTCGGCAGTTGCCAAACACTGTTGGGAAAATGATCACAGAATACACTGGGAAAATATGAGTTTTCTGTACAGGAACACCAACAAAATATCTAGAATGGTTGTAGAGAACGCCTTCGTAACTTGTGCCAACAACATGATGGCAGGGAACACCGGAAACGGCTTTGAAGACAGCATATCTAGAAAAATCGTAAACTCTACAGTAGCAAGGTCACGAGGGGGTGGGGGTCACGCAGGAGGAGCTAGGCGATTATAGGATTAAAAGTACCCAGCACACAGATATAAATACAGCTGGACTACGCGTCTGCTCATTGTACGGATACTTGATAATGTGGACTGTTTGTCCAAGAAAGCTTGTAACTTTTTATGAATAAAAACTCCGTTAGATACCACCCAGTTTGAATGAGGTCCTTTCAGTAATATATATATATATATATATATATATATATATATATATATATATATATATATATATATATATATATATACATATATATATATATATATATATATATATATATATATATATATATATATATGTATATATTTATATATATATATATATATATATATATATATATATATATATATATATATATATGTTTATATACAAGTATGCATTATAAGTGTGTGCATGTTCCTGTTCGTGTGTGTAGAAAAATAAATTACACCAATAGTACAAGTAACAGTGGTTAGTCATTTTGCTTAATAACCATAACCAACTGAAAATGTAGATAGCTTTCTTGACAGGAAATTATCATCATTTTATGGATACATACTCTGATAAATGAGAAGTCTATTACCTCATTTAATAACACACACATTCCAGGTCACCTGAGACAATTCCAACTCACCTGAGACACATTCTCTCACCTGAGACACATTCCTGTTCAACTGAGATACTTTCCAATTCACCTGAGGCTCATTACTACTCGACTGAGACGCATCCCAACACATTCCAGGTCACCTGAGACAATTCCAACTCACCTGAGACACATTCCTGTTCAACTGAGATACTTTCCAATTCACCTGAGGCTCATTACTACTCGACTGAGACGCATCCCAACTCACCTGAAACACATTCCAACTCACCCAAGACGCATTCCAACTCAGCTGAGAAGCACTACTAAGATTTCATTCATTGATCCCACTTTCTTGCATCTCCACTTTTTGAGAGGTTGTAAATCACTCCAAATCGAAACGCACTTTACCCTTTAGAGGTCAAAAGAAACATTATTCAAATTCTGATGAATAACCAACTATTAATATAACGAAATCTACCTACAGATGCAAACAAGAAGGCCAAACCCCGCATGGGCCCAAGGAAAGTCATATTTGTTGTGACAGCGTTCTTCAGCCTTGTTTTTGGTGGTTCTTACCTCGCCTACAGGTACCGCCTCAGGAGATACGCCAGAAGGTCACATGGAGGTAATTGCGTCTGGTGGCCACAATACCTTCTTGACAATTTGCTAATGGCATCTTTCTTAGATAGTGACCAGCAATGGTTTTCGGGGGTAGTTATCTAAGACTAATATTTCATGGGGGGGGGCATATCTTTATGATATCTACAGTCTTTTGGTTATGTTTTTGCGGTCATCAGCAACTGGCTTGCACTAAACACACCGCAAAGGTGGCTACGTACCGGCTGAAAACCCTTGGGAGTCAATATCTAGGAAAGATCTGACTAATGCTCTCAAGAGTTGTGGTAGATCTGAGAAGCAACCGTCAGTTTCCATTCCAAGCTCACGTTCTTCTTTAAGATCGTGACTACAATAGTTTAACTGTAGAACTTTAGTTTGAGAATGTCATAGCATTTCTGTGATGGAGAGGAATCTCAGCTTGATGAACTAACTCTACGTAAAAGTAAAATACATTCCTCTATCAGATATATACGAGATATTCATTGTAGACCTGGAAACATAGTGGTATAAGCCCAAGCGTCACGGCAAAGGGTCAGTTTCTAAGTGGCAGCAAGAACAATGCATAGGTCTAATTTGGGTCTAATTATCTTAACAGTCGACTCTTTCTCTGAATATCTCCCCCTTTAAATTTCCAAATGAATTTAATACTTTTATATGATAATTGTCATCCATCTCCCAGGTCCTGTGCAGATGTAAATGGCCGCTAGGCGGTGTGACCAGACCACATTTGCCTGAAGAAACTGAGAACCCTATTTACGGTCTACCACGGCTCCAAAGACCATGGCGATGAACTGACGTGGAAAAACATCTAGATCCTGTTGTTGTTGTAGAGTTGCTAAAGAGGCCTTTTAACCAGATGGATCTTTGGCTGGAAAGCCCTGTATTGGTTGCATGTAAACACATGTTATATAGATATACTGTTTAAGATATACAGGATTGTGTACTTAACTCTTGGAGATTTTGAACATTTTCTGATTTTATTGTATTTCACATCACTGTTAACCTCTACCTTTGTACCTCGGATATGAAATAAAGGGTAAAAAGATAAATGATAATATTTACATTTCCTCGAAGTATTTATAGCCAAAAATAGTCCAAGTAATACTGCTATTACTTCCAATAATAATAATAATAATAATAATAAATAATAATAATAATAATAATAATAATAATAATAATAATAATAATAATAATAATAATAATAATAATAAAATTATGAATGCAGCAGTGATCATGCATCGCTTTCTCAATAAAGCCACCCTTTCTTATAATAAAATGGGTTCATGTTAAGTAGGACGCTAAATATATGACCCACATCAGGATATCCTTTTGGGATGCTCATCGTTTGTGCCCTTAGCTCTTCTAGAAATCCGTGGCAACAGCTTCAAGATTATGCCAAATTATCATTCTTCAATCGTTCTTTTATATATACATACATATATATCTTCATATGTGTGTGTGTGTGTGTATATATATATATATATATATATATATATATATATATATATATATATATATATATATATATATATATATATATATATATATATATATATATATATATATATATATACATTACAGCGTTTCCTAACGACGCCATTGGGCAAAGAATAACATTTCCTGTTTACCGCCCTGATAACGTCACTCAAAAACACAGGAATTCAGATAGCATATCAAATCTCTTGGCTGCAGTAGCAAGCTTCGCTTGGCTCCTTGAGGACGTTCGGTGATTCGAGGACTACCTTGAGGCATTAGGAACCCTACAAAGAGGCATTAGGAGTCCTTCACGACGCTGAGAATCCTACAAGAGTGGAATATTTCGCGGATTAAGAATCTTACACGCAGGAAAACGTCGCAAAATTAGGAATCCTTGGAGGAGGAAAACTTCACACCATTAGGATTCCTGTGAGGAAGGTACTTCGAAGCATCACGAATCCTACTAAGAAGAATACTTCGCGGCATTAGGAACCCTGTGAGGAATATTCCTTCTCGAAATTAGGAATCCTTCGAAGGGAGAGCAGTGAAGTGATCACCTCCGTCTGAAGAAAAAATTCCCCCGGGGCATCTACATGATGGAGAGACTGGTGCTGACATTCCTCCTGGGCGTGTCCTTGTCGGCAGCTGTTGACACAGGTAATAATGGCTGACAAATGTCAGCGTTTCATGTTTTATCCATTTGAACTTTTTTTCAGAAAGACTTTCCCCTAAAGTGAAATTATTCACCATATGGCAACAGCACGTTACCACGTTTGTAACACTCTTAAAGACTTTGATAAAAAAAAAAAAAGTGCGTGGGGGCCTGGCTTTACGAAATTTTGGGGTAATGTATCTCAATTGTTTTTTTATATAGATATTCTGAAGTCATAAAATTCCAATACTACGTTTGCAGTCAGGTTTATCAGACACTAAAACCTCTGTTTTCCGTGACTCGAGTCACACAATCGTAAGATAATTACGAAGTTTCAGTTTGACGATCTTCTAAATCGAGTCACACAATCGTAAGATAATTACGAAGTTTCAGTTTGACGATCTTCTAAAACTCATTTCACTTCAGATGAACTTTTGGGGGGGTTTTCCAATTGTTATCATCACGAACTCCGACTGTGAATAAGAGGGACGAGATTTAATTGTTGTGTGACGAATAGTTCAGAACTTATTTCATATTTGGTGGCGATCTAAACCCTCTCTGCGGCCATTACAGGATGCAGCCGATAAGATTTCCTGCTGCCTTTGTAATTCGCCTTTTCGAGTTTACTCCTTAACTAACATATCAACAAAAACTGCAGAGTGCATATATCGATTTAAATTTGTTTGTTCAATCGTTTGTAAGTATACATTGTTATTATTATTGTCGTTAATAAGACGAATCCTATTCATATGGAACAATCCCACCGAAGGGGCCACTGACTTGAAATTCAAGCTTCCAAGGAATATTACGGCTGAAAGAAGCAGAACGTAACAGGAAATACTGAAAGAAGAAATCGGTTATTAGAGAAAAAAAATAAATTAGCAAATTCATAAATAGATATAAGAAAGTATAAGTTAATTGTAAAATTGTTTTAGGGTAGTAATGCATTGCATCTTCGCTTGAACTTTCGAGGTTCCAGTTGCACAAAATCTTCATCAGGGAGACTGGTCCACAGTCCAGCTGTACGAGGAATAAAGGGCCTCTAGAACTGAGGAGTTGGACAGCGAGGTTGTGGCTACTTCTTAAGAGAGATTCGCTTAGTCATGAAAAAGCCAAGGGATTTTCCACGATGAATGGGAAGCCATTAATCACAACAGAAAGTAATCTTCAAAATTATTCTTAATTATTGATATGATGTTAAGATGTGTTATCATTATCTCATTGCAGTCTCTTTCGTAAGGAGAATTTTTCCAGGTGATTCGGTCCGTTTTGCCCTTCCTGAGGGCGAAACTTGCATTCTGGCCATGAAGTCTGCCGAGGATCCCAGTTTCAGCTACAAATACTACTTTGAAGGAAAAAAAATGATAAGTAATGTTTGCGACAAGTGTTTCAGTGGATCACTCTGGGTTCCATATCTCATGATTACGGAAAAGGTGAGTTGGAAATAACGATTGATGACATTTGTACTTATACATACAGACACACAAATATATTTACACATATATATATACATATGTGTGTGTGTGTGCTCGTGTTTGCTTATATATATATATATATATATATATATATATATATATATATATATATATATATATATATATATATATATATATATATATATATTTTTGTATATATATACATATATATATATTAAGCATACTCATGACTGCGTCTGTATATATGTATGTAAATAGAAAGATAGATACATACATAGATACACATGTTTGTGTGTCTACAACTATAATTGTCACACAGTGAATTTTTAATTTATCATTCTCCTAATATTTTGTTTCATTTGTACTCGGATTTTGTAAGCCTTTTAACTTAAAGGCCTACAAAATCCGTCTACAAATAAAATAAATTACTTACAGGTTTCAATACTTCGGAGTACTGACATTATTCAAAATTATTTTTCCAGAGAATAAGGCATGTTCATTCCGGTAGCATCGTGTTTCCTGAAAACCTGGGATCTTCGCAAGCAAGACACCTTTCTATAGAAAGCAAAGGCAGTGAAGCAGTCGAACTCCAAGTGTTTACTCTGCCTTTGAAAGGGCGTGAGTTTTCGGTTTTGTTTTCCTTTGCTGTAATGTTTAATAACACACACTCTAAAACCTGATAACAATGAAAATATTTTTCCAATGACATGAAAACCATTTTATAACTTTTTCGAGTTGTACCTCTTTTTAAAGGCTTGTCTAAAATCCGAAATTTGACGTTTGGACCAAAGTGAATTGTTTTCCTCCCACTGAGATTTTACCCAGCAAAGATCAGCAGTTCTAATCTTACTTGTATTGTCAGTCGCTCTTTGGGAATAACACCTGTCCCCAACTGGCTGCCAGCCTAGGGAACAGGAGATCAGCGCCTGCCCTGTGAGCCTACAGAAGCCTAGGAGGACTTTAACTTTAACTTTACATTTTGGTTTGAAATATGTTAAGCAGCCACCGAATCAACTCGTCACTTTGTGGTATAAAAAATTCAAGGGAGGTCTTGTAACATTAAAAAATATATATATAATTTCCTTTTCTCCTCTTCAGGAATGCCATCCTGAGATGCTTCTTAGAATTTTGAAATCTTTATTTATTCCCCAGATGAGTTGGTGGCGATGCCTCGTGGAGGAAGTGTAAATCTCAGCCTTCCAGAAAAAGAAGGGGTGTGGCTGGCCCTTTGGAACGACCAGGAAACCACTGTTTTGGTTGCTTTCAATTTGTATTATGAAACCGAACCCGCTCACGAAACATTCCAAGCAAATGTCGAAAAAGGATGGTTCATTATTCTTATTTATTCTTATGTAAGGCATTTATGATTTAGCGTGAAGCTTTTCAAACTAGTATGAAAAATCTCGGTAAAGTATTCATGAAAGCAGTTGCTGTATTGTTATGATTTACATAAAAGCTGAATAAAATAACTTTTTTGACCACTTATATTCATACCGAATAAAGTGCATTCTAAATTCTGGTATTTTACAAAGATGATGAAGCTTTATAACTTAAAATAGTGCGATGATTTTCTTTTGCTTTTATTCAGAAAATCGTTTACGGGGGGAACCTTCACAATCTGAAGAAGCATGGACTAAAAGGACGCCGTTTGGAATGGTATAATCCCAGTTCTCTCAAGTACCAATTATTCTCGATGCCTTTAGACCCAAAGGGTATGTATATCCCAAGTATTAAGCACGTTCAGATGAATACACAGTTAACAACACCAAACTAGGTATTACAAAATCAAATAAAATAATATATATGTATATATATACATACATATATATACAGTATATACATATATATATATGTATATATACATAGGTATATATACAGTATATATATATATATATATATATATATATATATATATATATATATGTATATATATATATATATATATATATATATATATATATATATATATATATATATATATATATATGTATATATGTATGTATGTATAAATATATATATATATATATATATATATATATATATATATATATGTATATGTATATTTATATATATATATATATATGTATATATAAATATATATACATATGTATATATAAATATATATACATATGTATATATATAGTGAATATATACTGTATATATATATATACATATATATATGTATATATATATATATATATATATATATATATATATATATATATATATATAGATATATATATATATATATATATATATATATATATATATATATATATATATATATATATATATATATATATGTTTATATACAAATATGCATTTTTATAAGTGAGTGCATGTTCGTCTTTGTGTGTGTGGAAAAACTGGTTAGTCATTTTTTGCTTAATAATCATAAATAACTAAAGATGTAGACATTTTTCTTAACAGGAAATTATCATTTTTATGAATATATACTCTGATAAATAAGAAGTCTATTACCTCATTTAATAATAGTTCACCTGAGACATATTCCAACTCAACTGAGACACATACCATCTCAACTGAGACACATTCCAACTCACCTGAGACACATTCCAACACATTCCAATTCTGCTGAGACACACTCCAACACAACTGAGGTACATTTCAGCTCAGATGCGGCACATTTCATCTCAACTGAGACACATTACAACTCACCTGAGGCACGTTCCGGCTCAACTGAGACACATTTCAACTCAACTGAGATACATTCCAATTCACCTGAACCTCATTCCTACTCGACTGAGACGCATTCCAACTCAACTGAGACGCATTCCAACTGACCTGAGACGCAATCCAACTCACCCAAGACACATTCCAACTCAGCTGAGAAGCACTACTAAGATTTCATTCATTGATCCCACTTTCTTGCATCTCCACATTTTGAGAGGTTGTAAATCAATCCAAATCGAAATGCACTTTACCCTTTAGAGGTCAAAAGAAACATTATTCAGATTCTGATGAATAACCAAATATTAATATAACGGAAACCAGTTACAGAAGCGAACGAGGAGGCCTCATCCAACATAGGCCTAACGATCGTCTTACCTGTTGTGGTGTCGTTGGTTCTGCTTCTTCTTCTTCTTCTTGGTGCGTCTTACCTTGGCTACAGGTTCGGCCGCAAGAGAAACACCACAGGGTCGAGTGAAGGTAATTGCTTCTGGTGGCCATAATACCCTCTTGACAAAAGGTTAATGGCATCTTTCCTAGATAGTGACCACCAAGGGTTTTCGGGGGTCGTTATCTACGACTAAGACTTCTTGGGGGTCATTATCTTTATGATATTTAAAGCCTTTTGTTTATGTTTTTGCGGTCATCAGCAACTGGCTTGCACTAAACACACCGCAAAGGTGGCTACGTACCGGGTGAAAACCCTTGGGAGTCAATATCTAGGAAGGATCTGACTAATGCTTTCAAGAGTTGTGGTAGATCTGAGAAGCAACCGTCAGTTTCCATTCCAAGCTCACGTTTTTCTTTAAGATCGTGACTACAATAGTTTAACTGTAGAACTTTAGTTTGAGAATATCATAGCATTTCTGTGATGGAGAGGAATCTCAGCTTGATGAACTAACTTCACCTAGAAGTAACAGATATTTCCCCGTCGTAAAAATATGAAATATTCATTGTAGACCTGGAAACATAGTGGTATAAGCCCAAGCGTCACGGCAATGGTTCAGTTTCTAAGTGGCAACACGAACAATGCATAGGTCTAATTTAGGTCTAATTATCTTAACAGTCGACTCTTTCTCTGAATGTCTCCCTCTTTAAATTTCCAAATGAATTTAATAATTTTATATGATAATTGTCATCCATCTCTCAGGTCCTGCGCAGATGGAATTGGCCGCTAGACCAGTTGCTCGAGGTGGTGTGACCAGACCACATTTGACTGAAGAAACTGAGAACCCTATTTACGGTCTACCACGGCTCCAAAGACCATGGCGATGAACTGACGTGGAAAAACATCTAGTTCCTGTTGGTGTTGTAGAGCTGTAAAGAGACCTTTTAACTAAATGGATCTTTGGCTGGAAAGCCCTGTATTGGTTGCATGTAAACACACTTATTATACAGATATACTGTTTAAGATATACAGGACTGTGTACTTAATCTTGAAGCTTTGTACATTTCTGATTTTATTGTATTTCACATCACTTTTAATCTCTACCTCTGTATCTCGGATATGAAATAAAGAGTAAAAAGATAAATGATAATATTTACATTTCCACTAATTATTTATAGCCAAAAATAGTCCAAGTAATACTGATATTACTGCTAATAATAATAATAATAATAATAATAATAATAATAATAATAATAATAATAATAACAATAATAATAATAATGAGTTGTGATACGACATAAACCTACTTTGGAAACGCCACCGATACGGGAAAAAAAGTATATCTGGGTGAGACGCACGTTCAGTGTTCTACAAAGAACACGAAGTTAGAAAATCCAAGTAGAATTTGTATAACAAAGAACAGAAAATTAGGAAAACAAGTGATATTTGTATAAAAAGGCTCATCACTACAAGCCTTGAATCCAGATAGGGGAAGCATGTGAAGAAATCTTTCCTCCCTTAGGGTATTCCAATACACAGGGTGTTTATCCAGTTCCCCCGGTGTGGATGTCTGCTTCCGGACAGATTCCTCTCTTTCAGATAGAGTGGTACGTGGTGGTAGGTTTCTGTTTCCTAATATTAGCAGTTGTGACTTGGACCATCGACAGATGGTCTCTTGTTTGTCAGTTTTCACAACTTGCATTTTAGCAGAGATCTTTCACTTTCTCAATTGATTCCTGATCATCTTTACCTGCCGAGAGCGACCAGATTCGCTGAACAGCAAAAGCACCAATATGAAGTTAATGTGCCTCCCTACTGAGGATTACGTGCAACTGGAACCTCAGAAGTTCAAGCGTCGATGTAATGCACTACTACCATAAAGCAATTCTTGTATTTTTGAACTGAGTTACATTTTTATTTACCTATTGCAACGGATGGGACATCCTTTCCTCGCAACCTCACCCGTTTTTACATTTGTAAAGTAATTGAGAAAGAAATAAAATTTAATTCCAATTACTAATTACTAGAACAGTGTGTGTCCACTCGCCCCTTCATAAACTCTCTCCTTCATTCCACAAGATAGTTAAGCCTAACCCCTCTCTCTGTTCAAGGTGACTACTTTTAAGCCTAATTCCAGTTGACTGTCGTACCTTCTCTTCGTCCAGCAAGGCAAGAGAGGAGCCAAAAAGGGAAAGTTCCCCCCCCCGCTTCATTCTGACCCTCCACGTGGGTTAACTGATGCCATGCGGTCATCATTATAGAAAACGTGACAAAGATTGGCCTTTGCGTCACCTAGTTAGACACCCCAGCGTAATCCCGAAGGTTATTTATAGGCGATGCAACAGAAATCACGAGAGAGACCAGGGCTGAACACCACTGAGGACAGATGTCCTCATCTCGCCTGTCCTTTTGAATCTTCCACGTGTTCGACCCTGGGGCTCGAACCAGTATACTTTGTCGTGGCATTATAATTCCCTCCTCCATCTCCAGCGTCCTATCGAACGAGGACACCGCCATCTTGGCGAAGGTAATGTGCCGGAATAAGGTCTTCTTAGTCAGTCACGATTCCTGTTATTTCTCTGTCTGATATTTCAATTATTTTTCCATTGTGCGATCACCTCCAGTAATTTGTGTTGGAGCATTCAGTGTTAACGTAATTATGCATTAGTGTTGAACTGGGTTATTGGCACCATCTGTGCATTCCTCAGTTTCCCTCTGAGTGTTTTATTATTATTGCAAGTAACCGTCTTGCATATATTTGCAGATAGGCCTCGACTGTGCAATCTCCCGGCCGATCCATGTGCAGTTCCTTCCCACTGCGATGTTCCTAGTCACGAAGACATCGTCAGCCTAGAATATTCATTCTGTGTAGGATTCATTAGTTTAGCAGGCCTTTGTTACTACCTGCCCAGTAATTCGTCATTCTTCTCATCTGTGTTTGTTATGTAAATACAATTAGTTGAGAGAACCCTTGAGTTTACGTAATTTCCCTCACATGAAGAAGGACCTAAGCCATAGATTTCCCCTGTTTTGGCTACGAAGTGTCCTATTATGGAGTCAGATGTGTAATAAATAAAAGGAACTCCCTGCGTTCATCCGTTGCCACCCAGAATCAAGTGAGTATCCCCTGGATGTTCGTAGCACTATCTATTAATTTATTAATTTATCTGTTTTTCTAACAGCTGATCCCCTCTTTCTGGATTTCCTATTGCCTTCTCTTCATTCTTTCGATTAAAAACATTAATATTCTTTATAAGCTCGAATTTCAAGTCAGTGACCCATTTGGTGGGCTTGTTCCATATGAATTGGATTCTTCTTCGGAAATAATAATAATAATAATAATAATAATAATAATAATAATAATAATAATAATAATAATAATAAAAATAATAATAATAATAATAATAATAATAATAATAATAATAATAATAATAATAATAATAATAAAATTATGAATGCAGATGTAACCATGCATTGCTTTTTCAATAGAGCAACTCCTTCTTATAATAAATCGGTTTCATCTTGAGTAGGACGCTAAGTATTCTGATGAGTCACTGCAGTACTTAGGATTTTCCTCAGGGCTGAAGGATCCTCATCAGGATATCCTTTTGGGATGTTCATCGTTTGCGTTCTCAGCTGGTCTAGAAATGCTTGGAAACAGCGTTAAGATTACGCCCAAGTATCATTCTCCAATTGTTCTGTTATTATTAAGTATGTCATCATATTCTTGGGGGAACTGAATTATTCAAAACAATTTTATTTTAATAAGTATAAGACAAACTCAGGATATATATATATATATATATATATATATATATATATATATATATATATATATATATATACTGTATATATATGTATATGTATATATATATATATATATATATATATATATATATATATATATATATATATATATATATATACATACTACAATACTTTTCATCCACGCCATTAGGCAAAGAATAACATTTCCTGTCCGACGTCCTGATGACGCCACTCAAAAACACAGGAATTCAGATAGCATATCAAGTCTCTTCGCTGCAGTAGGAAGCTTCGCTTGGCTCCGTGAGGATGTTCGGTCACTCGTGGAATACCTCGATGCATTAGAAATCCTACAAAGAGGCAGTAGGAGTCCTTCACGACGCTGGGAATCCTACAAGAGTGGAATATTTCGCGGATTAAAAATCCTATACAAAGGAAAACTTTGTAACATTAGGAATCCTTGGAGGAGGAAAACTTCATAGCATTAGGACTCCTGTGAGGAAGGGTACTTCGAGGCATCAGGAATCCTACTAAGAAGAATACTTCGCAGCATTAGGAATCCTGTGAGGAATATTCCTTCTCGAAATTAGGAATCCTTCGAAGGGACAAGTGTGAAGTGATTACCTCCGTCTGAAGAAAAAATTCCCCCGGGGCATCTACGTGATGGAGAGACTGGTGCTGACATTTCTCCTGGGCGTGTTCTTATTGGCAGCTGCTGACGCAATAGGTAAGAATGGCTGACAAATGTCAGCGTTTCATGTTTTCTCTCTTTGAACTTTTTTTCAGAAAGACTTCCCCTAAACTGAAATGACTCACCATATGGCAACAGCACGTTACCACGTTTGTAACACTCTTAAAGACTTTGATTAAAAAAAAAGGGGGGCGGGGGCTGGCTTTACGATTTTTTGGGGTAATGTATCTCAGTTGTTTTTTTATATAGATATTCTGAAGTCATAAAATTCCAATACTACGTTTGCAGTCAGGTTTATCAGACACTAAAACCTCTGTTTTCCGTGACTCAAGCCACACAATCGTAAGATAATTACGAAGTTTCAGTTTGACAATTTTCCAAAACTCATTTCACTTCAAATGCACTTTTTGGGGGTGGGGTGGATTTTCCAATTGTTATCATCATGAACTCCGACTGTGAATAAGAGGGACGAGATTTAATTGTTGTGTGACGAATAGTTCAGAACTTGTTTCATATTTGGTGGCGATCTAAACCCGTTCTTCGGCCATTACAGGATGTAGCCGATAAGATTTCCTGCTGCCTTTGTAATTCGCCTTTTCGAGTTTACTCCTTAACTAACATATCAACAAAAACTGCAGAGTGCATATATCGATTTAAATTTGTTTGTTCAATCGTTTGTAAGTATACATTGTTATTATTATTGTCGTTAATAAGACGAATCCTATTCATATGGAACAATCCCACCGAAGGGGCCATTGACTTGAAATTCAAGCTTCCAAGGAATATTACGGCTGAAAGAAGCAGAACGTAACAGGAAATACTGAAAGAAGAAATCGGTTATTAGAGAAGAAAAAATAAATTAGCAAATTCATAAATAGATATAAGAAAGTATAAGTTAATTAGAAAATTGTTTTAGGGTAGTAATGCATTGCATCTTCGCTTGAACTTTCGAGGTTCCAGTTGCACAAAATCCTCATCAGGGAGACTGGTCCACAGTCCAGCTGTGCGAGGAATAAAGGGCCTCTGGCACTGAGGAGTTGGACAGCGAGGTTGTGGCTACTTCTTAAGAGAGATTCGCTTAGTCATGAAAAAGCCAAGGAATTTTCCACGATGAATGGGAAGCCATTAATAATATCAGAGAGCCGTCTTCAGTATTATTCCTAATTATTGATTAGATGTTCAGATGTGTTGTCATTATTTCTTTGCAGTTTCTTCCATTAGGACGATTTCTGGAGGTGAATCGACCACTTTTTCTCTCCCTGAGAGCAAAACGTTTGTGCTTGCCATGAAGTCTGCTGAGGCTCCCAAAATCAAATACCAATATCATGCCCAAGGAAGACTTATAGGAGATGATAAGTGTGATGATTGTTACCAGGGATCGCTCTGGGTTCCATTTCTCACGATTACAGAAGAGGTGAGTTGAAGAGAATGACTGATGACATTTATAACTGTGTATATATATACTCTATATATATATATATATATATATATATATATATATATATATATATATATATATGACAGAGAGAAAGCTGGTTTTCTGTATATAGTAAATTTATAACCTGTCGTGTCTATAATTATTAAAACGCCAAAAAAGGAATTTTGTTGTCAGTTTCCCATTCAACTTCAAATTTGATGCTAGGCACTAATGCATTTAATTTTGAAAGGAATTCATTGAAACTGCTCCACTTATTATCCCAAAATTTTCAGATATCATCTACACATCTATCCATAGATAGACTTATATATCTACAACTGAAATATTCATGTAAACAGTTCTTAATTCATCAGTTTCATAACATCCTGAGAGACGAACAAAAAATAAAATACCACAATTTATAACCTCACCTCTGCAATGTTCGAACATTAATCAAATATAATTTTGTGTAGGTGTGTGTAATACAAAAATTTAAAACTTAAGCTCTTTCTGAAGTACTATTGGCAATTAAAATGTTATTTTTTCAGGGCATAAAGCGTTACGACTCAGGTACACATTGGTTTCCGGAAAATATAGGATCTTCGCAAGCAAGAAGCCTTTCTATAGAAAGCAAAGGCAGTTCACCAGTCGATCTCCAAGTGTTTACTCTGCCTTTGAAAGAGCGTGAGTTTTCAGTTTTGTTTTCCTTTGCTGTAATGTTTAATAACAGACATTCTAAAACCTGATAACAATGAAAATATTTTTCCTATGACATGAAAACTATTTTATAAATTTTTCGAGTTGTGCCTATTTTTAAAGGCTTGTCTAAAATCCGAAATTTGACGTTTGGACCAAAGTGAATTGTTTGCCTCCCACTGAGATTTTACCCAGCAAAGATCAGCAGCTCTAATCTTACTTGTATTGTCAGTCGCTCTTTGGGAATAACACCTGTCCCCAACTGGCTGCCAGCCTATGAAACAAGAGATCAGCGAATTCCCTATGAGCCTACAGAGGCCCAGGAGGACTTTAACTTTAACTTTACATTTTGGTTTGAAATATGTTAAGCAGCCACCGAAACAACTCGTCATTTTGTGGTTTCAAAAATTCAAGGGGGTCTTGTAACATTAAAAAAATATATATATATTCCTTTTCTCCTCTTCAGGAATGTCATCCTGAGATGCTTCTTACAATTTTGAAATCTTTATTTATTCCCCAGATGAGTTGGTGGCGATGCCTCTTGGAGGAAGTGTAAATATCAGCCTTCCAGAAAAAAAAGAGGTGTGGCTGGCCCTTTGGAACGACCAGGAAACCACTGTTTTAGTTACTTTCAATTTGTATTATGAAACCGAACCCAGTCACGAAACTTTCCCAGCAAATCTCGACAAAGGATGGTTCATTATTCGGATTTTTAAATATGTAAGTCATTTATGATTTAGCGTGTAGCTTTTTAAACTAGTATGAAAAATCTCAGTAAAGTATTCATGAAAGCAGTTGTTGTGTTGTTATGGTTTACATAAAAGCTGAATAAAATAACTTTTTTGTCCACTTATATTCATACCGAATAAAGTACTTTTAAATTCTGATATTTTACAATGATGATGAAGATTTATAACTTAAAATAGTGTGATAATTTTCTTTTGCTTTTATTCAGAAAATCGTTTACGGGGGGAACCTTCACAATCTGATGAAACATGGACTGAAAGGACGCCGTTTGGAATGGTATAATCCCAGTTCTCTCAAGTACCAATTATTCTCGATGCCTTTAGACCCAAAGGGTATGTATATCCCAAGTATTAAGCACGTTCAGATGAATACACAGTTAACAACACCAAACTAGGTATTACAAAATCAAATAAATAATATATATGTATATATACATACATATATATACAGTATGTACATATATACATATATATATATATATATATATATATATATATATATATATATATATATATATATATATATATATATATATATATATCTATCTATATGTGTATAATATATATATATATATATATATATATATATATATATATATATATATATATATATATATATATATATATATATATATATGTGTGTGTGTGTGTGTGTGTGTGTATAAATATAAATATATCTGTGTGCATATATAAATTGTATGTATATACTATATATATATATATATATATATATATATATATATATATATATATATATATATATATATATATATATATATATGTATGTATATTTATATATATACATATATATATATGTATATATAAATATATATACATACGTATATATATAGTGAATATATATATATATATATATATATATATATATATATATATATATATATATATATATATATATATATATACTGTATGTTTATATACAAATATGCATTTTTATAAGTGAGTGCATGTTCGTCTTTGTGTGTGAGGAAAAACTGCATTGCACCAATAGTACAAGTAACACTGGTTAGTCATTTTTTTGCTTAATAATCATAAATAACTAAAGATGTAGAAATTTTTCTTAACAGGAAATTATCATTTTTTTATGAATATATACTCTGATAAATAAGAAGTCTATTACCTCATTTAATAATAGTTCACCTGAGACATATTCCAACTCAACTGAGACACATACCATCTCAACTGAGACACATTCCAACTCACCTGAGACACATTCCAACACATTCCAATTCTGCTGAGACACACTCCAACACAACTGAGGTACATTTCAGCTCAGATGCGGCACATTTCATCTCAACTGAGACACATTACAACTCACCTGAGGCACGTTCCCGGCTCAACTGAGACACATTTCAACTCAACTGAGATACATTCCAATTCACCTGAACCTCATTCCTACTCGACTGAGACGCATTCCAACTCAACTGAGACGCATTCCAACTGACCTGAGACGCAATCCAACTCACCCAAGACACATTCCAACTCAGCTGAGAAGCACTACTAAGAGTTCATTCATTGATCCCACTTTCTTGCATCTCCACATTTTGAGAGGTTGTAGATCAATCCAAATCGAAATGCACTTTACCCTTTAGAGGTCAAAAGAAACATTATTGAAATTCTGATGAATAACCAAATATTAATATAACGGAAACCAGTTACAGAAGCGAACGAGGAGGCCTCATCCAACATAGGCCTAACGATCGTCTTACCTGTTGTGGTGTCGTTGGTTCTGCTTCTTCTTCTTCTTCTTGGTGCGTCTTACCTTGGCTACAGGTTCTACCGCAAGAGAAACACCACAGGGTCGAGTGAAGGTAATTGCTTCTGGAGGCCATAATACCCTCTTGACAAAAGGCTAATGGCAACTTTCCTAGATAGTGACCACCAATGGTTTTCGGGGGTCGTTATCTACGACTAATATTTCTTGGGGGTCATTATCTTTATGATATTTAAAGCCTTTTGTTTATGTTTTTGCGGTCATCAGCAACTGGCTTGTACTAAACACGCCGCAAGGGTGGCTACGTACCGGGTGAAAACCCTTGGGGATCAATATCTAGGAAAGATCTGACTAATGCTCTCAAGAGTTGTGGTAGATCTGAGAAGCAAATGTCAGTTTCCATTCCAAGCTCACGTTTTTCTTTAAGATCGTGACTACGATAGTTTAACTGTAGAACTTTAGTTTGAGAATATCATAGCATTTCTGTGATGGAGAGGAATCTCAGCTTGATGAACTAACTTCACCTAGAAGTAACAGACATTTCCCCGTCGTAGAAATATGAAATATTCATTGTAGACCTGGAAACATAGTGGTATAAGCCCAAGCGTCACGGCAAAGGTTCAGTTTCTAAGTGGCAACACGAACAATGCATAGGTCTAATTTAGGTCTAATTATCTTAACAGTTGACTCTTTCTCTGAATGTTTCCCTCTTTAAATTTCCAAATGAATTTAATAATTTTATATGATAATTGTCATCCATCTCTCAGGTCCTGCGCAGATGGAATTGGCCGCTAGACCAGTTGCTCGAGGTGGTGTGACCAGACCACATTTGACTGAAGAAACTGAGAACCCTATTTACGGTCTACCACGGCTCCAAAGACCATGGCGATGAACTGACGTGGAAAAACATCGAGTTCCTGTTGTTGTTGTAGAGTTGTAAAGAGACCTTTTAACTGAATGGATCCTTGGCTGGAAAGCCCTGTATTGGTTGCATGTAAACACATATTATATAGATATACTGTTTAAGATATACAGGATTGTGTATTTAATCTTGAAGCTTTGTACATTTCTGATTTAATTGTATCTCGGATATGAAATAAAGGGTAAAAAGATAAATGATAATATTTACATTTCCACTAATTAAATATATCCAAAAATTGTCCAAGTAATACTGATATTACTGCTAATAATAATAATAATAATAATAATAATAATAATAATAATAATAATAATAATAATAATAATAATAATAATAATAATAATAATAATGAGTTGTGATACGACATAAACCTACTTTGGAAACGCCACCGATACGGGAAAAAAAGTATATCTGGGTGAGACGCACGTTCAGTGTTCTACAAAGAACACGAAGTTAGAAAATCCAAGGAGAATTTGTATAACAAAGAACAGAAAATTAGGAAAACAAGTGATATTTGTATAAAAAAGGCTCATCACTACAAGCCTTGAATCCAGATAGGGGAAGCATGTGAAGAAATCTTTCCTCCCTTAGGGTATTCCAATACACAGGGTGTTTATCCAGTTCCCCCGGTGTGGATGTCTGCTTCCGGACAGATTCCTCTCTTTCAGATAGAGTGGTACGTGGTGGTAGGTTTCTGTTTCCTAATATTAGCAGTTGTGACTTGGACCATCGACAGATGGTCTCTTGTTTGTCAGTTTTTCACAACTTGCATTTTAGCAGAGATCTTTCACTTTCTCAATTGATTCCTGATCATCTTTACCTGCCGAGAGCGACCAGATTCGCTGAACAGCAAAAGCACCAATATGAAGTTAATGTGCCTCCCTACTGAGGATTACGTGCAACTGGAACATCAGAAGTTCAAGCGTCGATGTAATGCACTACTACCATAAAGCAATTCTCCTCGTATTTTTGAACAGACTTACATTTTTATTTATCTATTGCAATGGATGGGACATCCTTTCCTCGCAACCTCACCCGTATTTACATTTGTAAAGTAATTGAGAAAGAAATCAAATTTAATTCCAATTACTAATTACTAGAACTGTGGGTGTCCACTCGCCCCTTCATAAACTCTCTCCTTCATTCCCCAAAATAGTTAAGCCTAACCCCTCTCTCTCTCTGTTCAAGGTGACTACTTTTAGGCCTAATTCCAGTTGACTGTCGCACCTTCTCTTCGTCCAGCAAGGCAAGAGAGGAGCCAAAAAGGGAAAGTTGCCCCCCCCGCTTCATTCTGACCCTCCACGTGGGTTAACTGATGCCATGCGGTCATCATTATAGAAAACGTGACAAAGATTGGCCTTTGCGTCACCTAGTTAGACGCCCCAGCGTAATCCCGAAGGTTATTTATAGTCGATGCAACAGAAATCACGAGAGAGACCAGGGCTGAACACCACTGAGGACAGATGTCCTCATCTCGCCTGTCCTTTTGAATCTTCCACGTGTTCGACCCTGGGGCTCGAACCAGTATACTTTGTCGTGGCATTATAATTCCCTCCTCCATCTCCAGCGTCCTATCGAACGAGGACACCGCCATCTTGGCGAAGGTAATGTGCCGGAATAAGGTCTTCTTAGTCAGTCACGATTCCTGTTATTTCTCTGTCTGATATTTCAATTATTTTTCCATTGTGCGATCACCTCCAGTAATTTGTGTTGGAGCATTCAGTGTTAACGTAATTATGCATTAGTGTTGAACTGGGTTATTGGCACCATCTGTGCATTCCTCAGTTTCCCTCTGAGTGTTTTATTATTATTGCAAGTAACCGTCTTGCATATATTTGCAGATAGGCCTCGACTGTGCAATCTCCCGGCCGATCCATGTGCAGTTCCCCTTCCCACTGCGATGTTCCTAGTCACGAAGACATCGTCAGCCTAGAATATTCATTCTGTGTAGGATTCATTAGTTTAGCAGGCCTTTGTTACTACCTGCCCAGTAATTCGTCATTCTTCTCATCTGTGTTTGTTATGTAAATAGAATTAGTTAAGAGAACCCTTGAGTTTACGTAATTTCCCTCACATGAAGAAGGCCCTAAGCCATAGATTTCCCTTGTTTTGGCTACGAAGTGTCCTATTATGGAGTCAGATGTGTAATAAATAAAAGGAACTCCCTGCGTTCATCCGTTGCCACCCAGAATCAAGTGAGTATCCCCTGGATATTCGTAGCACTATCTATTAATTTATTAATTTATCTGTTTTTCTAACAGCTTATCTCCTCTTTCTGGATTTCCTATTGCCTTCTGTTCATTCTTTCGATTGAAAACATTAATATTCTTTATAAGCTCGAATTTCAAGTCAGTGACCCATTTGGTGGGCTTGTTCCATATGAATTGGATTCTTCTTCGGAAATAATAATAATAATAATAATAATAATAATAATAATAATAATAATAATAATAATAATAATAATAATAATAATAACAGTAGTAGTAATAATAATAATAATAATAATAATAATAATAATAATAATAATAATAATAATAATAATAATAATAAAATTATGAATGCAGATGTAACCATGCATTGCTTTTTCAATAGAGCAACTCCTTCTTATAATAAATCGGTTTCATCTTGAGTAGGACGCTAAGTATTCTGATGAGTCACTGCAGTACTTAGGATTTTCCTCAGGGCTGAAGGATCTTCATCAGGATATCCTTTTGGGATGTTCATCGTTTGCGTTCTCAGCTGGTCTAGAAATGCTTGGAAACAGCTTCAAGATTACGCCCAAGTATCATTCTCCAATTGTTCTGTTATTATTAAGTTTGTCATCATATTCTTGAAGGAACTGAATTATTCAAAATAATTTGATTTTAATAAGTATAAGACAAACTTGGGATATATATATGTATATATATATATTTATATGTATATATATATATATATATATATATATATATATATATATATATGTGTGTGTGTGTGTGTGTATATATATACATATTACAATACTTTTCATCCACGCCATTAGGCAAAGAATAACATTTCCTGTCCGACGTCCTGATGACGCCACTCAAAAACACAGGAATTCAGATAGCATATCAAATCTCTTCGCTGCAGTAGGAAGCTTCGCTTGGCTCCGTGAGGATGTTCGGTCACTCGTGGAATACCCCGATGCATTAGAAATCCTACAAAGAGGCAGTAGGAGTCCTTCACGACGCTGGGAACCCTACAAGAGTGGAATATTTCGCGGATTAAAAATCCTATACAAAGGAAAGCTTTGTAACATTAGGAATCCTTGGAGGAGGAAAACTTCATAGCATTAGGACTCCTGTGAGGAAGGGTACTTCGAGGCATCAGGAATCCTACTAAGAAGAATACTTCGCAGTATTAGGAATCCTGTGAGGAATATTCCTTCTCGAAATTAGGAATCCTTCGAAGGGACAAGTGTGAAGTGATTACCTCCGTCTGAAGAAAAAATTCCCCTGGGGCATCTACGTGATGGAGAGACTGGTGCTGACATTTCTCCTGGGCGTGTTCTTCTTGGCAGCTGCTGACGCAATAGGTAAGAATGGCTGACAAATGTCAGCGTTTCATGTTTTCTCTCTTTGAACTTTTTTTCAGAAAGACTTCCCCTAATCTGAAATGACTCACCATATGGCAACAGCACGTTACCACGTTTGTAACACTCATAAAGACTTTGATAAAAAAAGGGGGGGGCTGGCTTTACGATTTTTTGGGGTAATGTATCTCAGTTGTTTTTTTATATAGATATTCTGAAGTCATAAAATTCCAATAGTACGTTTGCAGTCAGGTTTATCAGACACTAAAACCTCTGTTTTCCGTGACTCAAGCCACACAATCGTAAGATAATTACAAAGTTTCAGTTTGACAATTTTCCAAAACTCATTTCACTTCAAATGCACTTTTTGGGGGTGGGGTGGATTTTCCAATTGTTATCATCATGAACTCCGACTGTGAATAAGAGGGACGAGATTTAATTGTTGTGTGACGAATAGTTCAGAACTTATTTCATATTTGGTGGCGATCTAAACCCTCTCTGCGGCCATTACAGGATGCAGCCGATAAGATTTCCTGCTGCCTTTGTAATTCGCCTTTTCGAGTTTACTCCTTAACTAACATATCAACAAAAGCTGCAGAGTGCATATATTGATTTAAATTTGTTTGTTCAATCGTTTGTAAGTATACATTGTTATTATTATTGTCGTTAATAAGACGAATCCTATTCATATGGAACAATCCCACCGAAGGGGCCATTGACTTGAAATTCAAGCTTCCAAGGAATATTACGGCTGAAAGAAGCAGAACGTAACAGGAAATACTGAAAGAAGAAATCGGTTATTAGAGAAGAAAAAATAAATTAGCAAATTCATAAATAGATATAAGAAAGTATAAGTTAATTAGAAAATTGTTTTAGGGTAGTAATGCATTGCATCTTCGCTTGAACTTTCGAGGTTCCAGTTGCACAAAATCCTCATCAGGGAAACTGGTCCACAGTCCAGCTGCGCGAGGAATAAAGGGCCTCTGGCACTGAGGAGTTGGACAGCGAGGTTGTGGCTACTTCTTAAGAGAGATTCGCTTAGTCATGAAAAAGCCAAGGAATTTTCCACGATGAATGGGAAGCCATTAATAATATCAGAGAGCCGTCTTCAGTATTATTACTAATTATTGATTAGATGTTCAGATGTGTTGTCATTATTTCTTTGCAGTTTCTTCCATTAGGACGATTTCTGGAGGTGAATCGACCACTTTTTCTCTCCCTGAGAGCAAAACGTTTGTGCTTGCCATGAAGTCTGCTGAGGCTCCCAAAATCAAATACCAATATCATGCCCAAGGAAGACTTATAGCAGATGATAAGTGTGATGATTGTTACCAGGGATCGCTCTGGGTTCCATTTCTCACGATTACAGAAGAAGTGAGTTGAAGAGAATGACTGATGACATTTATAACTGTGTATATATATACTATATATATATATATATATATATATATATATATATATATATATATATATATATATATATATATATATATATATACATATGACAGAGAGAAAGCTGGTTTTCTGTATATAGTAAATTTATAACCTGTCGTGTCTATAATTATTAAAACGCCAAAAAAGGAATTTTGTTGTCAGTTTCCCATTCAACTTCAAATTTGATGCTAGGCACTAATGCATTTAATTTTGAAAGGAATTCATTGAAACTGCTCCAATTTATTATCCCAAAATTTTCAGATATCATCTACACATCTATCCATAGATAGACTTATATATCTACAACTGAAATATTCATGTAAACAGTTCTTAATTCATCAGTTTCATAACATCCTGAGAGACGAACAAAAAATAAAATACCACAATTTATAACCTCACCTCTGCAATGTTCGAACATTAATCAACTATAATTTTGTGTAGGTGTGTGTAATACAAAAATTTAAAACTTAAGCTCTTCGAAGTACTGTTGGCAATTAAATGTGTATTTTTTTCAGGGCATAAAGCGTTACGACTCAGGTACAAATTGGTTTCCGGAAAATATAGGATCTTCGCAACCAAGAAACCTTTCTATACAAAGCAAAGGCAGTTCAACAGTCGATCTCCAAGTGTTTACTCTGCCTTTGAAAGAGCGTGAGTTTTCAGTTTTGTTTTCCTTTGCTGTAATGTTTAATAACAGACATTCTAAAACCTGATAACAATGAAAATATTTTTCCAATGACAGGAAAACCATTTTATAACTTTTTCGAGTTGTACCTCTTTTGAAAGGCGTCTCTAAAATCCGAAATTTGACGTTTGGACCAAAGTGAATTGTTTGCCTCCCACTGAGATTTTACCCAGCAAAGATCAGCAGCTCTAATCTTACTTGTATTGTCAGTCGCTCTTTGGGAATAACACCTGTCCCCAACTGGCTGCCAGCCTAAGAAGCAAGAGATCAGCACCTGCCCTATGAGCCTACAGAAGCCTAGGAGGACTTTAACTTTAACTTTACATTTTGGTTTGAAATATGTTAAGCAGCCACCGAAACAACTCGTCATTTTGTGGTTTCAAAAATTCAAGGGGGTCTTGTAACATTAAAAAAATATATATATATTCCTTTTCTCCTCTTCAGGAATGTCATCCTGAGATGCTTCTTAGAATTTTGAAATCTTTATTTATTCCCCAGATGAGTTGGTGGCGATGCCTCTTGGAGGAAGTGTAAATATCAGCCTTCCAGAAAAAGAAGAGATATGGCTGGCCCTTTGGAATAAGCAGGAAACCGCTGTTTTAGTTACTTTCAATTTGTATTATGAAACCGAACCCACTCACGAAACTTTCCCAGCAAATCTCGACAAAGGATGGTTCATTATTCGGATTTTTAAATATGTAAGTCATTTATGATTTAGCGTGTAGCTTTTTAAACTAGTATGAAAAATCTCAGTAAAGTGTTCATGAAAGCAGTGGGTGTATTGTTATACTCCATAGAAATGATGAATAAATTCACTTTTTTTTGGCCGCTCATATTCATACCGAATAAAGTATTTTTTAAATTCTGATATTTTACAATGATGATGAAGATTTATAACTTAGAATAGTGTAATCATTTTCTTTTGCTTTTATTCAGAAAATCGTTTACGGGGGGAACCTTCACAATCTGATGAAACATGGACTGAAAGGACGTCGTTTGGAATTGAATAATCCCAGTTCTCTCAAGTACCAATTATTCACGATGCCTTTAGACCCAAAGGGTAAGTACAATCCAAATGTCGATCTTATTAACGTGAACTACATATCACAATTAACTTTACCCATAAATCCTTAACTCCTTGAGACAGAGACACCAAGTCTGTTAAATATAATCACTAATTCAACTAATGTCTGGAGTGAGTTGAATGCCTACGTCAAATTCACAAATACAAAGGTCATTTTCATGCCTACAATATATGTCGTAGGTCAAATAGGAATTTGAAATATGCCAGACATCTTGAACCATGTCAGACTGAGAGGTCATATTTGTCAGTTACATGCTGATGTTTTCCAAGGTCTGTTGGGTAATCAGATTTTTCTTTTATCACAATTAATATCAGAGTTTCCGAATATGTTGCTTTATTTGTTAATTTATTTTTTTTATTCAGATTGGTCTTTTAAAACAATTAATATCAGAGTTTCAGAATATATTGCTTTATTTATTAATTTATTTTTTATGCAGATTGGTCTTTTAAAACAATTAATATCAGATTTTCAGAATATATTGCTTTGTTTGTTAATTTATTTTTTTTATTCAGATTGGTCTTTTAAAACAATTAATATCAGAGTTTCAGAATATATTGCTTTATTTATTAATTTATTTTTATGCAGATTGGTCTTTTAAAACAATTAATATCAGATTTTCAGAATATATTGCTTTATTTGTTAATTTATTTTTTTTATTCAGATTGGTCTTTTAAAACAATTAATATCAGAGTTTCAGAATATATTGCTTTATTTATTAATCTATTTTTTATGCAGATTGGTCTTTTAAAACAATTAATATCAGATTTTCAGAATATATTGCTTTATTTGTTAATTTATTTTTTTTATTCAGATTGGTCTTTTAAAACAATTAATATCAGAGTTTCAGAATATATTGCTTTATTTGTTAATTTATTTTTTTTATTCAGATTGGTCTTTTAAAACAATTAATATCAGAGTTTCAGAATATATTGCTTTATTTATTAATTTATTTTTTATGCAGATTGGTCTTTTAAAACAATTAATATCAGAGTTTCAGAATATATTGCTTTATTTATTAATCTATTTTTTATGCAGATTGGTCTTTTAAAACAATTAATATCAGAGTTTCAGAATATATTGCTTTATTTATTAATTTATTTTTTATGCAGATTGGTCTTTTAAAACAATTAATATCAGATTTTCAGAATATATTGCTTCATGCGTAAATTTATTTGATCTTTTTTAATAAGTTATCTCTTCTCTTTGTATTCGCCATGACCTTCCGTTACTTCTTTCTAATGAACACCATGATATTCTTTGGAAGCCTGAATTTCAAGTTAGTGGCCCCTTTGGTGGACTTGAATAGGGTTCATCTTCCGAATAATAATAGTTAGTGGCCCCTTTGGTGGACTTGAATAGGGTTCATCTTCCGAATAATAATAATAATAATAATAATAATAATAATAATAATAATAATAATAATAATAATAATAATAATAATAATAATAATAATAATAATAATAATAATAATATCTTCTGAATTACTTCCCCTGCTTCATTTAAAATTGCAGATTTGTCTTGCTTTCAGGAAGTCCCACCAAGTTACGCATTTCTCGTGTTTATTTTCATTATTATTTTTTCTTTCTTTTCAACCGTTACGTTTTCGTTCCCTGTTCATCAAACATTTTCATCCTCCAAGATACGAATGAAAAATAACGTCCAATTTAATTTAATAAATCACATTTTTTTACACGTATGTTTCAAAATAAATCACGGGAATCAGATGAATTCAACAATGTACCGTATAAGTTCCGCTGGTAATAAAAAAAAAAAAAAAAAAGGAACCATTATTTTTGAAGTTTTGATGAAAATTCACAGGTTCTGTCTCCTGCTCAGTTACTCCCGCGGCGTTGGGTCTGTGGCGGGTAATCCTGGTAATACAAAGTCACTGGAAAAAGTCACAGAAAGAAAAATCACAGGAAAAAAAGTAACCTAACCTAACCTAACCCAACTTAACCTCAGCTAACCTAACCTAACCTAACCTAACGATACCCGGCCACCACAAATAATTGTGACTTTTTTCCTATGACTTTTTTTCCCTAGCCAAAACTGTGACTTTTTCTATGACTTTCATTCCTGTGACTTTATTACCGGCCACCGCGGTGGGTCCCTGAAACCAACCTATTCTGTGGAAGCTTGAATTTTAAGCCAATGGCCCCTTGAGTTGAGTGTACTCGTTCCATGTGCATAGGTTTCATCTACTGAATGATAAGAAAAAATTGATAAATGTGTGTACTAATAGACTTACATGTCTTTTCAGACCCAAAGGAAGAAACAGACACAAACGAGTCAGTTGACACAGACGGAACCCTTTATCTTGATGTCTGTTGTAGTGTTTTTAGTTCTTCTTCTCCTTGTCGCAATTTGCCTTGGCTACAGGTTCTGCTGGAAGAAGAAGAGAGAAGAAT